>NC_042496.1:26276794-26453843 GCF_005508785.2 Acyrthosiphon pisum
TTTTCTTTTGTTTTTCACGGCGCTTTTGAAAACTATTGGAAAAAATTTACTTTTGACCCCCCAAGGTACCAACTAGATTCACTTTCCTATCAGAAAAGGTACTGTTGAAGAAAAATCCAAGCACTTTTACTGTCCTAAAATGGTGATGACAGACACAAAAAAAAAATTAAAAAAAAAAAAAAACACACATCATTGTAAAATCAATACATTCATCGTTCCACTCAGAATCTAAAATGTACAAATGATTAAATTGATACCATATTTAATGTATAAACAATAATGGAAACGTCCCAATACAATAATACCCATCCTGGCACCACATACTCAAAATGTTTAATTTGAACATTTCCATCAATTTTTAATTTAAATCATACATTTATGTTCAATTATAAACAGTGAGTTGCATTTTTCAAACCGAACAAGCAACACGTATACTTCACTTTCGCAGTTCGCGAAATAGTGCTTATAATTATAATAATAGTTATTATAATTTTTTTTGTTAATGTTTACAATGCAACCCACGGCCTGTCGGACTGGTGGTAAGTTTTTATAAACAAATATATTTTAAGTGGGTCACACTCAAACTGGCCGAATTGCACAATGTATGAAAATATGGACGTCAGTACAAGTCTGTCGCAAAATATAATATTGATTAAACAATGAGAAATTACAACTTCAGATTTCTGAAATGAACGCTGGGAGCTCTAAAGAAATGTTAAGCTCATCTAAAAAAATAATTTAAGTGACAAAAGAAGTAGTGAGAACTAGTCTTAAAACCCCCTCCAATAACAGTATGTGCTGTAAATGATTTAAAAAAATAAATGATTATTTTAAAACTCGAAGAAGCCGAAGGACATGAGCAACAAATTAAAACTTTGGCTAATGGTGAAATTAAGATACTAACAGGCGACGAACCTATCTATTATTTTATTATCTATACCACCGATATACATGATACCGGTTTATGTTTATCGCGACCGCCGCGCGCTGATCAATTCCCTCACAAAATGTAAAACCCCTAACTAAAAATAGAAAAGTAAATAAAATAAAAACACTGTCTACTGATAATTATCTCGTCAATAGAATTATTATGCCTATGGTGTTAACGAAAACAAAATAGGTAGGTAGGTACCTATAATAATATGTGATAATAATGATATAAAACGCCGTCTATACAAAATATACGAATGCCAAGGTCATCAATTATCAACGAAAACGTTCGTCGTTCACAACTAATTGATAAATACTATAAATATAGTCAAATATTGACAAAATAATATGTAAAATTCACGTAAATATTTAAATTATGTCGAGCTAGAAATTCATAAGCATTTTTCTTCTTAAATCTAAGATTTGAAAAAGTAATTCAAAATTTCTCATAAGTTTGTCTATTTAACATTTTTCTTATTTTGTTGCAATTAAAAAACGAATAACCATGAAGATACATAAAAAATTCACTGAATGTCGTATTAAAACCATTTTTCCGGAAATTTTAAATGAAATCAAATGTTCCCAATTTTTAAAGAAAAAACGAGAATAAAACCGGATTTTCATCCGAAAGTCTTTTTTGTTTGAAATATTTTGATCCCTAATTGTTACTACCTAACATAGTACAACCCGTCCGCGGTTTTAATTTTTCTCATGTGACCGTACAAAGTGTCCTACAACCGTTACCTAATATTAGTTTAAAATTTGAAATTCTTTATGTCTGAAAAGGGCCCCTAAATATGATATTGGGATCTTTTTGGGGTTGCGGTGCACCCCCAGTACCCCCGCTAATTGCGGCACTGAACACTACAGTCTACAATAATTATAATTGCATTACACTCGTTTAATTTTATTATTTAATTTTAAACTCTGGATAAGTAGATATAGAGCACGCGTCATTTAATTTAGATTTATTAACTTTTAACTTTTAACTTTTTGTTATTGGTGTATATTAACTTAACTTAACTGAGTTAAAAACAAATCATTAACTTGATCAGCCTTATTAGCCCATTATGCCAAACCCTGTCAGTCTTGATGTGGAACATCAAGGAACACATACGAACAGTATTTTTTCTTTTCAAAAGAGAAGGAAATGGCAAAGAATAATCTATATTATTGATTTTATCATATCTGCATAAAAGTTATATCTGACTATATGCGCGACTGTTTACTACTGAAATTACATTGTACAATGTACATAATATAAATCTGAACTTTTTAAATTATAATTAAAATGCAATTAAAGTTTTAAGTCTTGATTTTATTTCAGACCAAGTTGTTTATGATTTATAAATGATAATGGCGGAAAAAATTCACACAATCTTGGCAGGAAAAGAATGATCGCCTGCAGTCACCACACTATAACTCAATGTCTTTTCGCACCGTCGCTGTGCTTTTGTCTTGATGTACGAACGTAAAAACCTTTATTTTGATCATTATACTAGCATCTGTCAATTCACTATGTGAAACAACGAAAAATGTCGTGTCATTTATTTCCCATGACAAATATATCCGTTTATAAAAATAAAAATAAAATTACATAAATTCGGCAATAGTAAGACGAAGCTTTGTAAATTAAATCTTTACCTCCACAATTTTGATTTTAATCCAATTGAAAAAAAAATTGATAACTTTATAAACAATCCCGTTTATTAAATTTAAATTGAAAAGTTGTTGGTATTGTTAGAAGAAATACATGGAAATAATAAAAGATGAATAAATATCATAGCATTTGATGGCCTTCATTTTGTTATTTAAATAAGTTGTTAAAAATGATATAAAATATTTTTAGTTGTTATGTTTGTTAAAATTTTAATTTTAATTTGTTATTTTTTTTTAATAAACTGGTATGTATAAATATATATTTCTTGGCATGCAAGCAATTTTGAACACCTCGATTAAAAATGTTGGCACTTGACCTGCAAAGTTTTGCCTGCACTTCTGGACTACATCATATATATATATATATATATATATGATATAATGTTTCGTAATAATTAATAAGTGATAACTATTATAGTTTATAACAGATGAATTAATTTTGTTAATTTTTTTTATTTTATGAGGATCTTATACAGGTCCAATTTGAAAATAAACCATATAATATTGATTATTATATGAATATTATATATTATGCGGAATACGTCTTGGTGATTTTTGTATTATAAATAATATTGGTGAACGGATAAAGCCTATATTTATATTTGATCACCTATAATTTACAATATCCCTTTTTGAGGAGATAGGACAAAGGCCGTATTTTTTTAATGTAATTCTAATAAATTATAGGTATTAATTATTGTTCATGTGCATGGTTGCTACATTATTATGAACTAGACGCATGTTTTCCGGCAACAGAATTTTAAATAATACTACTAATCCCTCATTATATATCACACAGATATATTTTGAAAATACACTCCCTCTCCTTATGATACCTCTGAAAGTTAAAAATTTGTTGTTGTATTTTTTGCTTTATTTTTGTTTTATTTAATCAAGGTCACCCAGGTAGTTTGACTTTGGTATTTAAAAATCAAGCTTGGATCATCTGTGTAATTTTTTAAAAATGTATTTTGTTCAATAATCGCCAATGGTGGTTCTGGAGGTATTGTGAATGGAAAAGTTGAAAAAGCACCTTCCTTTCCGTTATTGTTTACGAACTCATTGCAGGGCGGTTACGGTTTGCATAATCCTCTGTAATAGGACTGTTATGATGCCCAACTGAAGCCATTCTCTCAGATCAATATAATATAGTTATATGTACCTAATTCAAAATATTACACAATTCATAGAATATCTTAATACTTTGAAACAAAATGTATTATTGAATATAACTTTATAGTTATTTATATACTTTATAGTAGTTTATTTCACGCATTATCATTAAAACTACAAGCCATAGGTAGCTTATAGAAATATAGTTTATAACTTTCTATGACCAATCCAGATTTGATATTCTCTTATAATATAATTTATACTGTACTATTTAAAATTATAATCATGGAACCGCGTCAACTGCAGTAGAACCCACAGCTAGCGCGTAGGTATATTCAAAAATTTAACGTAACCAAAGCCTTATAGTAGTTATACCTACTCAACCACAGTGCATAAATAAAAACATCTTGCCCTAGGCTACACTATGTATTGACAAAAACGGACTTACTGCTAGCAAAATAATAATACAAGACATAATATTATTATTATGCGTCAGCGCAGCAGTATAGCAATCGCGCCACTCCATCATTGTTGAATTTGTTAGTTGTTACGTGCGATACCGATATCGGCTTGTCAAACGTTGCCGACGCCCCATCGTCGTTGTTTTTTAAAGCGTCCAAATAAATACGATATTAATTCCACATCGTCTGTTTCCGGGAAAAAAAAAAAACGATAACAGCAGTCGTTTTAAACGTCGAACGCGCAGTGTGCGTTCAATAAATATTATACGCATTACCTATATATATATATATATATATATATATATATATATTTATATATATACAGCACACACGCATGTAATAATTCGTCGGAAGTGCAATCCATCTAAATCCACGATACGCCTGAACTAAAATGAAATAATATCGTACTCGACGCTATATACCAAGAGTAGGTACTTATAAATAAGAAACTATATTATATTATAATAATATTATATACTCGAACCTATAACGCATAGCTGTTGATTGATTATCGTATCAACCGCACGTCGAAATATTAACAGGTGGTCGATGACGTCAGAATAATAATATAATATATTATATTCGTCTCCCGCGTATTCTCATATATTATTATAATATGGATTAGGCGGAAGCCAGTTCTACAGGATTCTATAATGTCTGTACTCAGTGGTAATGCCGAAGAAGACGCCTGGTTAAGACTTTAAGAGCCCACTGTCAGGTATAACCATTGCGATTCATGACAACTCACTGCACTGTTTGGTATTGATATACTGGCATCCGTTGTAGCGGTATGCTTATATTATACGCACGTGACATAATATAATTGATACGCAGTATAATATGTTAATTAATTATTGTTAAGTCAGTAGCCCGGCTTGTGGCCCAGTTTATGATGCCGTGTGAATATTTTAATGCAGTTTTTTTAAATGTAATATATTTATGACATATTTTAATGTACCATGGTAATTGGTAAAAACGAAAAGGCCATTGGTAGCTTAATAGTATAATATTACATATTAAAAAACAATTCTAAAATATTCGCACTTAAAGTAGGGTTACTGAGTAGGTATCAAATTAATTAAAAAACTGCATAATATATACACAACACAGAGCCGTGTTACGGGATGGGGCAAAGGGGGCAATTGCCCCCGGCTGCTGTAGTTTTGTAAAAGTAAGGGGCGCCTTTATTTGCGCATAATATGCTACCCGTGACCCCGTAAACCATTTTTGCCCCGGGGCGCTGAATTGCTTGACAGTTGACACGGCTCTGATACAATAGCTCGAACCCCAAATAGGTGGTTAAAATTGTTTCCACTAGAAGGAACTTCGCACATAATGCATTATACAGACATTAGGTATATTACTATAGTTAGGTACTTGAGTACATGACAAAATATATATATGTATGATCACAAATTGTTTGATCGCACACCACCCCGCTCGAATATTTCTTCACTTCGCCTATACCATACTTCTCCACTAGCTATTGGTTGTCATTACGTACATTCATACATAACATATGGAAAAATCGACCAATCAAAAGTGGATAACTAATAACCTATAGGTAAGATATAGGCCTGAGGAGAGGCGCTGACTGAAAAAGTTATAGGTTTTAATGTTTTATAATAATATGATGATATCTATATTTATTTGGTCATGATATTATGTTATACAGGAAGTGTCATACTGCGGCTGTCTGTGTCGGTATTTGTTTTCCTAATCAATACTTTTGAAAAATGAGTTTGGAAAAATATTTGTTATCGCATAATTGAAGGGGTACAACGGTTGTGTATTTATCTCAAAGGAATTTGTATTTATTATATTTTAATGTTCAAAAGCAAAATAATTTAGATACTCTGTCATATTATATTAGTTATAAATTGTCATTTGAATATGAAGAACGAAACATAAAATAAAAGTGCTTACTAGTTAGTTTGATGTTTTCTTTAAACTTATTAACTAATTTTCTTCTACGTAAACTTAAAATTAACTTATAATTATTTTAAATATCCTCAATTAGATTAATTTTGAATTTTCATATAATCCAAAGAAATATTTTTGTTAATTAGGTACCATTTATATAATTATAAGTTCGTAGAATGTTGAAAATATTATTAGAAAAAGAAAAGATGATTACGAAAAATTTCTTTTTTTCTTTGTACTAATTTATTTTTTTTTTTTAAACTTTTTATCATACTACAAGTCTACAAACTAATAATATAGGGAAGACATATATAGACATTAATAACCATGATAGTCTACGTTATACTTATAACACATTTTAAAACGATTTTTATGGATTGTAGTCGATTCAATTTATTAACAATAAATAATATACAAATATTAATATAATGTAATCATGTATTATGAATCATAATATATTAAATTGGTATTTCATATAGTTATACATTTTTACTAATTGTTTTTTATTTACAGTTTATTTTTATTGGCAGTGGCTTTTCAACTTTTGTTGTTATACGCAATATTTTAGGCAGCCTTCTTTGGGGAGCACCTTGAAATTATAAAAATTACCAACCTGATAACTCCAGATTATCACAAGCCTATATAATTAGTTTCGTAAATGAGTAAATTAGTAGGAAGGTCTAACTTATTAATTGATTTATGGCTCATTATAATTAATGATGATACCGGCCGAAATTAGACATTATAGCATATGCATAAGAACAATATGTTATCGTTTATATTCAGCACTTCAGTAAGACATTAAATTCTCATTAAATTCAATAATAAAATTAGGCAATAGAGATATTATAATAAATTGATTAGAAGTTCCGGCCAGCATATGCTATATAACTCATCCATGCAAGCAAGCAGTAATACCCACTGCAGAATTTCAAATGTGCAAATTCAGTCGGGCGGTAACATTACGCCACTTTGTAACTTATTAAATTCTTTACGCCATTATAATGTTTCTCCTCTTCACATATTATAGAAAATATCAGAATCAATATTATCACTGTGTTGTATAAGTTATAACAAACAATAATCACATTGTATTGGTAATATCATGTTTGATTATAATATATTAATACTAAATAGTAAATATTAATCGCACTTATAATAATGTTTACATAATAGTTAAATGGAAGTATAAGTTACGTTTTTCATTTATTTTATCTCATATCCTGTTCTGTATCACTGGTTAATACGCCAAGCAGTCAACATGATTACAGTGGCGTAATTACGGCGGTGAGAGGGGGTTTGGGTGTCGTATTCCCCCATGGCTTTTTTTTTTTAAACTGGCGAATCATATTTAAGTTTTTACTTATTTAACTATAAATATTATAATTTATAGTTATTTGGTACTATAATATATTTTATAAAAATAATACAAAAAACTCAACTCCCTAATTCAAGCTGTACATAACCAAGATAATATTACTTTGTAATAAACACTAGGAATAGCCTATTCCGAATAGGTTATCACTATATTGCATAAATATATTTTTTTTTTTTTTTTTAATTTTACAAATGCACATACACAATCTATACATTTTGCACAATAAGCGTATAAGATAAGAGTTTAAAAAAACATGGATTGTTTGAAGAAGAAGCCACCCATTAGTGACACTTACTTACTTGACGTTATATTTAGGGTAATTAAGGAATATTTAATTTAAATGGTCACGACACCATTTCCTTTTAAGTCTACGTTGTGGATTTCCAGGGAGTGAGAAGGTATGTAGCTCTTTTATTAGTGAGTTAGGGTGATTTTCAAGTTTGTCGATAACATTTGTAAATAGTTTCACTTCAGTTACAACAGGTAGAATACCTAGATCTTGGTGGAGAGTTAAATTAGAGACGTAGAAAGGAGCGTTAGTGATTTTTCTAAGGGTAATGTTCTGAAAGACTTGAATTTTGTTTGTATTTGATATTTTGGCCGATCCCTAGAGTTGTAACCCGTATGTCCGTATTGGCTTTAGGAGAGTTTTATATACAAGTAGTTTTGTTTTTAAGCTAGTAAATTTATTTTTTGTTTTTAGCGATCTAGATCGAGCGTTAAGGATCAATCTTTTAGCTCGCATAAATATATTGAAATAATAAAATACGCCATAACAATGCAGTTTAGCTCTTCAGCAAATTTTTTAAAGTTTTTAAAAAGTATTTTAAAAGGTATTTTTTAAAAAGTATTTCACCGAGTTATAACCGAGTTCTTATAAGAACGATAACAATAATCAGGGTTTATCGGTCGAACTAGTTTCAAAGTTATAACTTTTTGAAGTTTTTTTTGAGTATTTTACGCCTACGTAGAATATTCTACGAATCTACATAACTTTATTAAAAGTATGTTATTATATAATTTTTTTTTTAATGCAATTGTATTTTATGTATGTATCTACTTATATTATACAGATTACAATTATTAATGTACTGAGGTATTTATGATATTAACCAAAATTTTTTTTTTTCGGTGGGAGCGTAAATGTTTCACCCCCCCCCCTCCCACATACACAAACAAACAAATATGACCAAATTACTCAAAATGTGCTCCTTTTCAAGATTATTTTATCATCCAATTTAAGTATACCCTTATTTCATCCATGCGGTGATCGGTGCGGGAACACCAACAGCACATATTTTACGATAATAATTATATTGTCGTTCATGGTTATGAAATCGAGTCGTTCAAGCGGTCAAACAATCATAAACCTAACTGTGCAATAATGCATTTTAGTCTATATACATGGGCATATAGTAATTTCAATTAAAAAAAAAATATATTTTATTGATGTTTATACCTACACAGTGAATAAAATAATATTATAATTGTCAATTATATTTTAATATATTTTTTCCTACTACATCGCCCGGTCACCGAAAATAATAACGCATCGTGTAACACGACTGCACCAGTCATAAGTTATTATGATTTATGACCAAAGTAATTTAATATTTACATAACATATTATTATTTATTGTATATCACAACTGATATTTCAGATTTTTACGATGGCATATTTTCATATATTATTATTTACCTGTGTATTTTGGGATTAGGTAAGTAGGTACCAACTATAACACAGTAATTACAAATAGGCAATGACAATAATAAATATTGGGTTCGATGCAATATATTATGTATATATGTATTAAGAACGCGCGAAACGACGATAGTTTGTTGCAAAAATAATAATATTATAATATAACAGTTGATGGAAACGAGGCTATATATTTTTATTTCAGGTACACGGAGACCCGACGACGAATCGTTGCGATTAATAATTTTGAGCTCATGGAGGGCCTCGGATAACCACGGATAATTGAATAATTTAATTATACGATTGCGTGTGTGTCTGTACGACACTTTATATATTATATTCCGAGCGATGACAATAAAACGCACTCCGTTATTGTGCGCGCGGTACAGATTAAAAGGGTTCTACACGTGGGGCACCGGTGGACAAAAAAATATTGGATTTGTTACCCGTCCCTCGCACCCGTGTTCGGATTTCTATTTTCGGTGGATGAAAAAAAAAAAAAAAAAAATAATTCGTCATAACGTCAATGTTGGCTTTGTGTTTAACTGTTTTTGGTTTTTTTGTGCGATTTGTTCCACTCCGACGATCCAACAGAAAACGCATTACTTGTCCGCGTGTGCGAACGCCGACGGCGGCGAGACGTCATATTAATTCGCAGTCAATAATATGATAATATACGTAATGGAAATATTAAATAGCTATAAGTATAGTAATAAATGATAAGCATTATTTTGTAATAAAACGCGTCTTCTTTTTGATACAATTTCACGTTATTTTGTAATATATATAATTAATATTATTACGTAATTACGAAAGTACAAAACAATAACAATATAATGTTAAGATTTATGAGACGCACGTCGTATACATACAGCAAAAAATAATCATTGAAATCACGTAAAAACGGGTCCCCGACAAGAAACGCTACAATAACAGCTAGTTAAAACGCAACGGAGATGTTCAATTATATTTTATCAATTTTTATTAAATATAAATAACAATTAAAAGGAATAATTATATATATGTTCAAATAGTAATACATAATAGTATAATAATCGTTCGTATAATCTTTGTTCGCGTTCCGGAGAAGGTGTACTCGCGAATAGAGCTTATAATATTATATATAAAATAATAATTACACCATAATATAACACGTACGTTACATAGACATAATTTATGTACACTGAAAATAATAATAATCAACACGAATTTCTTATAAACAAAAAATAATTTGGACAAAATTAAAAAAAAAAATTGGAAATGTCACGATGGAATGTTTTGTTCGTCGTATAGCCGCAATACTGTTTAAGTACAATCATAATATAGTATATAATACATAGAGATAATAATTATTCAAATGACAATATATAGTTTACATAAAAAAGAACGCGTTATGTACAAGTCGCTGGATTTGTTTGAGCGCGACAACGTTTCGTTTTGTTCGAACAAAGGTATACATGTTAATAATAATCGTAAAAACAAAACGACCATCGACGGAGCGTGGAAGTTTTGTAATGGGAAAAATTTTGATCAAAACGAAAAAAAAATAATATAAAACAAAATAATAATAATAATAATATAGGAAGTAATTCTATTATAATTTTTTCGTTGAAGTCTTTAATGCCTCATGTGACTGTCCTCAGTGGCCAACGTCGCGTTAAAGTTTTCAAACTGCCACATTTGTTTGGGCAACATCAAGTCACATTCTTCCATGAGCAGCTTGTCTTTGGAGCTATTGATGGTCAGACACTTTCTACTGCTACCATGCCGTAGCTGTTTAGTCTATAAAAATGCGCAAAAAAATGCATTATTTTTGTTTTATTTTATTTGTATATTTATTTTATTATTGAACATATTTTGTAATTATTGAGAAATTTCAAAATATAAAATAAAATCGATAAAAAGTTGATATATTAAATATTTATACATTTCAAATTATGTTCTATTTTAACCTCAAATAGGAGAAATTCAGTATCGAAAAATTAATTTGATGTTGTTACTCATCTCTAACTTAAATATTTAGATAAGTTTATCGTGAACCTTAGCGAATAATAGCGATGAATAAGAAATGTATCCAAACCGTTTTATTGAAAACTATTATCATTTAAAACTTTGTTATTCAAACACTGTCAAACATGTACTGGTTTTCTAAAATAACTTTGTATTTCATTTTTTTGTATGCATAAAAAATCAAACCCTTTATTCTTCAAATACCTTTTTTTTCAACAAAGATAAAAATAAATTATGTTTGTATGGACAAAAACGAATATTGATACGAATACAACGAAGTAGTATACACTATACATACACACCCCAAACGGTTGTCTATAACACTACTGGTAAAAATAATACTATAGCTGTTTGATCAATTGTCAGCCTTTATTATTATTATTATTTTTTTTTACAAATATTTGTTTATTCACCTACTTTCAACCTACTACCTCCTACTGACGTTTCATTTTTTTATGCAATCAAATAGTTATTAATATGTTAAGGGACCAAATACCTATACACACATTTCATTGAATTTTTGTTTTCATCAAGAAAATAAGGGAATATATTAACGATTTTCAGTCCGTAACACATAATATGACGTATGAAAAATAGCAAAAGAAACAATTTATTTCTTATATAAATATAACACACACCCGATTACATATAAAACGAAAATATATAAAAAAAAACCCACTGCATATTATGTTGTACGTTTTACATGGAAAATTGTTTCATCAATACTCACTTTATGGTCGTAGTTCCAATACTGGTTGCCCTTAGATCCGTGGCATGGATATAAGATTACGTCGTTACCAGCGTAGTCCAAGCACGACTCGTCTCTCCTGATTTCTCCGATCTTACTGAGCATCCAGTACTAAAGTAATTTAGCATAAAACATGCAATTAGTATAATTAGTCAAGTTGCGAGTTGGGGGTGGAGGGAACATTATTTAAATGAACAGGTCGGCCGAGTACGGTAAAACCAACAACCAGGGAAGAATGTTTGTCGGACAAATAAAATGACATATACTTACGTATATATTATATAAACAATAAACATACACATACACACACGTCGATACTATATAATTAAATATTTATATAATATTTTCGAGTGTGTATATTAGTATAAAGTTTAATATAGAGTATACCAGAGAAGGAAGATGATAGTATTATATGAGGAACGTGCATGCGTTTGTGTATTAGTCAAATATTATAGTAGCTTTTAAAGTGTTTGTATTTTAAGTAGAACATTAAATTTGTAAGAACCCCGTGACTTTATTGCAACAATGTGGAATCGCATGCGTGCGCGCTCGTGCAGTGCAGTTTGTCCAACGTAATGCATTCAAAAAGCCACCGTTTCTAGTACCTAATGAGAATTATGACACTGATGTGAGCACAGACATTTTGTACTCATTATTATCATTGCATCATTTTGAGACGCGCGGTGGTTGTTACGTCACCACGAAAAAAATATTATTTTGCACGCACGGTCCCATAAAAAAACCAATCCACGGAACTGGATAATACAAACTACGACGAAATATTGAAATCATTATATTATGATCATTGATAGTGCGAAAACATTATCATCCACGTGTATGTTTTCATCGTGACATCGTGTCATCGTTAAATGGAGCGATTGCGCGCAACCACCCACCCCTCTCATTAAAGGCCCAACGATTTTTTGAAACGCTCTTACAACTATAGTGCCAGTACGTAATACGATATGATCGTGTTAGGGGCGTGCTTGCGACGGTTCGGAAGTAAAAGCGGATGGAGCAAAAAAAAAGCAAAATTTAATAACACCACCAAGTTTAAAAAACGCGAACAAGACGATAGCGAGTACATACAAGCTTGTGGTTTTGTTTAAAACAAGAACACTTTCTCTGTTAATTTATGTTTTTTTTTTATAAAATATTTTTAGGTTAATATAAACCATTAGGTCACTACCTTTTTTGTGATTTTTTTCTAGGTTTATAATTTTTTTCTAAAGTTTATTTTATTCTATTTTTTAAATATTGAAGTAGAGTATAATGTTGTAGTATGTTCTGTATAAAATATTTTTATGTGTTGAAATCGTCTACTGAACATAATATGCACCAATTATAAACATATTATAAACATAACGTAGGTATTAAAATTAATGGAAAAGTTGGGAAAGGTAATAATATGCAGGTGTTGTCATAGAAAAAGATATTCTTCAAATTTAAAATTAGAAAGTTAAGATATAAACCTATAAAATCACTATGTTAATCATTTTAATTTCATCTAGCTTTTAATAAATTCTTAAATGAGCATCAAATTACTGAAAAACAATGTAAGTCTCGTTCTCAAAATGTGGGAAGTACCTACATATACATATATATATATAGTGTTATATAATATAATATAATATATATATATTATATAAGCTAGCAAATGGGTCAATGCGTTTTGATACTGAATGTAGAAATGGCGCGAGAGCTTAATGCAAAAAACTTGTGGAAAATAGTATTGGCATAATATTATAATTATAAAATGCAATGCACCGACACTACGTGAACGGTTTTTATTTTTTACTCTCAAACTAGAAGCTTTATTTTTCGGATTACCGGCACCAATAGCTGATGTTATGCGAAAATGTTTTAGTTTATATTGTATATGCGAACTACGCACAACAAATCGTTAATCGATGTAATCGGTATGTACGTTTCAAAATACCGTGTGTATGTGATTTAGTTTTTACCTGATTGCCACCTTGTTGGTGGCACTGCCACAAATCGACGGGCTTGTTGGCATCGCCTTTCGAGTCTACGCACATATTCGACACAATGTTTTTTATCTGTAATGCGGGGTTAAAAAAACAAACAAACAAAACATAATGAATACAAGCAAATTAGAAATGGAAGAACGCGTCACTTCGCGTTCAGATCAGGCGAGAACCTTTATGTGTTGTAAGTACACGAGTTGGGTTATAGTTATAGGTTATAGTCATTAGTCATTACCTACTCATCATGATATATTTAGTTATATTAAGGTATAATGTGCGAGTATAAAAGTCTCTACTACACATGCACAGTGCACAAGATTCACCCAACGTTTATTTATATAGTCTAATTATTCCATTAAAAATAAAATGAATCATCATCATTCCAAAACGAAAGTGTAAGCAGGATGCGCAAAAGACAGGAAAACTTTACGACAGGATGTGTTGATCTTTATTGTACCGGCTCGACCTCGACAATACTGTATGCAAAACAGGCCTCTGTGCCGTAAAAGAAAGGTAATAATCCCACCTGATTGCCACCCATTTTGTGACAGGGATACAGTCCGGCAGGTTTGTTGAGGTCGGTCTTTCTGGCAGGTGAGTCCAGACAAGTTTTGTTGCCATATCCTAAATTGCGCACCTGATTCCCAATGCACAAATTTAAATACACAACGTTTAAAATATTACACACAATTTATATAGATTATATTATATTATACCACTCGTGTATCAATAATGTTAATAACAGCGGGCTGTTTTATATATCCAGAAAATTGTTGTAAATATACAATTTTAAAAACACTCGCTTCGAATTTACAATACAAATGTTTAAAATAAACATGTCGAATCAATAATCGCATAGTAATAATTAGTACCTATCATGTTTGTTACGAATTTATTTCGTATGAAAAAATAATCATATTATTTAATTGTTGCAGTTGGTCAAACAAATGTTATTTTACTGATGAATGATAAACAACAATATATCCTATTAGATCGGTAATTATTGAAAGTAGTTAAAGTAATTAATTTATGAACATTTTCAATGTTTATTTAAAGAGGGACTATTTCCATGGAAAATAATCTAATTGCATCAATTTGTTTCAAAATATTTGTACAACATTCAATATGGTCTGTAGGGATTCGTTTCGTGTTTTGTTTGTAACATTAAACACGGTTATGTGAAGCATAAAAACAGTAAATAAAATATGATGGTCGGAAATAAGTAATTCGATGTTTGAAAAAAGTGTACTTACTGAAAGATAAAAATATTGTTATTTACTGTGCCTACTTTTGTGTACAAAATATATTACGATGGTTTGAATTATTCGTAAATATTATATAGTATTACCTATTTAATTTTGTAAGTGTATGTCCGATATCATTACGTTAAATAAACACAAAGTTAATGAAAAATAAATGCGGTCGGAACAAAAGTTTGAAAATGTTTCATCTATGGAGAGAAATCCACTTAGAAAAGAACCAGACAGTAATTGTTTTCCGCGGGTCAGTGAAATGAAACACATACGAAATAGTATTTTCCAATCAAACAAAATAAGAAAATATTACAGGGGTCTAGGAAGTATGTAAGATAAACTTATTTCCCTAAAAACTTTTTTGTGCGCGTGAGAGATGATGACTGTGACCTAAGTACATATTCCCAGTCTCGTACACGATGTATGTTTTTTTTACCTCTCCAGACGCCACGGCATCGCCTGGTATGAAAAGTTCTGGGTATATGTTCTCCAAATACCATTTGAACGACTTGCACTTCAACTTTCTTCTCAGATCTTTGCGAGACGTTATGTCACCGTAATCACCCTATATCAACCAAAACCATGTATTTTATTATATAATATATTTAAACAGTGAAATATGCATTTGGTGTTAGTATAGTTATTGTAAGGTAACTGAACGTATTTATTTTGAATGTCAATATGCAGCAATTCTAGCGGGATCGCCTTTTTTAACAAGGTTATTCAATTACCAGTAGTTTTGACGAAATCAAACTTCGCGGTCGTTGTTGTGTTAATTTTTGAAAGGGGTCTGTTGTACGAGTATTATAATGATATTATGTTTATGTATACTGTCCTTCTTGAATACAGTTTAGCGCACAATCAGTTAATATTTTTATGCTTCAAACAGCGTTGAGTAAATAATTGTCGTGGATTTATTTAAAGTCTTATCGCGCGGCGGGAAAATATTACACGGACAAATTTCTTTAAGTCGACAACAAAAATAATTCTTTTGTAATTATCGCCATATTTAAAGGTTACTTCGGATCAGTGATGTATTAAACGAATGCAAATACTTTTTTTGACCAGAGAATAATTTGATATTGTTACTGGGAAAATTATGTTTTCTTTATCGAGGCACAAAAAAAGTTTTTGTTCCGATGTTAAGGAATGGTTATCATTGAAATCAACTAATTAGATCTACTGTATACAAAATACTACACACGTTTGATAAGTTATGTCTTTTTTATATTATGTTATATACATTGTTAACTTATATAGACAAAAAAATTTGTTTGATGACTTAAACTGTTTATGTATGTTTTCTTTGAATGTTTGTACGTTATGATTGAATATAAGTAAATGGGCATAGGTGTAGTAGTTGTTGTTAGTTAAATCGAGTATTTTAATCACTTTTAACTCAATAATACAAAATTATCAATCAAACGTCTACATTGAATAGGTACATTTGTATAATGTTTATTATTAGTGGAAATATAGAAATTGTGTCTGTGACAAATTTTTTTTTTTTAAATGTAAAGCTTTTGGGTTAATTTTTTGAATGAATATTTTTAGCTAAGGCGCTTAATTTTTTTCTCATTACCGATGGCTATACATAGACAATCATATAAATATTAGAATATAAAATTGGAAGATACTTCATATATAATTTAAATATTATATATATGTAACCGTAACAAATAGAAAAATAGGTATGTAAATACTAAAAATTTTCGACGATGAAAAAGTACGATTTTTAGCAGCAGAGGTATGCAATATTATGCTGAGTACGGGTAAAATCAAAAACAATGATAAATTTGATACATTTCTTACCAGATCGTTGCCGATCCGTTCGTAATAGTACTTGGCGTAATCGTCCATCCACACTTCGGCTAGACGGATGGAGTTCTTCTTCAAAACGTTGACGCCCGTTCGCCACTTGTACGGCGATCTCTTTCTGAATATATGACCGACGTGCGAACACGGCACTATCTCCAAAGTACCACCACACATCCATGTCTGCACCACAGAAATATAACACATGACAGAATAACACATACCATAATTTATTTATGTTATATATTATTTTGATATAAAATAATATGATGAATTATAATTAATTAAGTATTTATTGTAAGAATCGTACGCATACTTTGATTACAGATATGCGCAGTCCTGTTTCAATAAATTACTCCATAGATGACATTTGTGGTTGGAGGGGGGATGCAATTGCCTTCTGGTATTATTTGAGGGTGCAAATCGATACAGGGAAATCAGGGTGTGAGGTAATGGTGATAATGGTACCCCTCCCATAGAAATAAATGAAAATTAAAACTATAATTAATTAATTATGAAATAAATTACTATTCTAACTAGTTTTCACTTTCTATAATCCCGAAGTTATCCATATGGTAAAGCTCATGGTTGAGCACTCTTCTTAAAAAAACAACTTTTATGTTAAACGTACCTTGAATGATAGTTCTAAGTTTTCACCTCCCCATATATCGAAGCCACTATCGTAAGTACCGAGTCGCTCGAAGAACTTTTTGTCGATTGCAAAAAGGCCGCCGGCCATCGTTGGTGACCACACCGGTTCCGCAGCGTTTTTGTGTCGCTTTTTTTCTTTGTCTGGTACAACATGCCAATTGAACTGGAAAAAAAAAAAAAATAAAATAAAATTCTTTTTAATATTGTAATGAATATTCTCTACATAATCGTCGCCATTTGTAATGATTGAAATTTTGAAATATCGAAATGTACCAATATAAATTTTAAATGATGTGCCTACGCATTAGTATTAATAATAATAATAATATTTTCTTTATTACGGAAATAAATTCCAATTACAGTTTTTTTTTTCGTATAATATGTATACAGTAAATATACGTATTAAGTAGTACAATGCAATTATTCATATAGTACCATCTATATATGTACTTATATCATATAACAGAAACGTACTAAAATAAAATTATACTTTAAAATGTTTTAATGTTCTAATCAAATGATGTAACCACACTATGTCGTATTGCACACAATTAAAAAATAATATTTTAAAATATTCATTGCGCATTGCCGAGTATATATTTTATGAAACATGTAAAATCTATAGAACGCGCGAGCGTGTTTGTCTGTGAGTAGGTATGCGCGAAAAGAAAATATGTCGGACGAAAAAGCGACGTCCAACGCTTTAAAATGTGTATAACTTAAGGTTGGAAAAAACGCTTTAAATATTACGTTATTTTCAACCTAATGTAGGTATATCACGTGGACGATGGTTGAAGGGACATTATTTATATTTATTATTATGTATAGGGAGGTACCTACGTCTTAGTAATATGTAAATAAATAGTAGCGTTATAACTTACAGCCTGCAGGCTCGGTCAACTTATCAATAAACGTCATGTTAATAATAAATTCACTATTGCACAGTGCACACAGGTAACCTACCTACATTATACATTTTTATATTCTTTTTGGTATACATAAAAATATTGCAACATTTGATTCCCCGCGTGCTTGTGATGCCTAATCTAATTGTATTAAGTTTATTATATATTATTGACATCTGTGTGTGGAGTTAAACAGGGAATAATATCAAATTTATGGCAGTTTGATTGTACATGAAATAAATGTGACTATTGTATACGTTTTTTAAATATCGTGTTTTACATAAAAACACTCACATAATGGCTTTCACATTTTTAATAACGGAAAAATAAACTTATTTAAATGGATGTTATAAGAACAGCGAATCTCCCTAACTCGGGATTTTTGAAACATCGTATGATGTTATACATTAGCTATTAACTCCTGATTAGTAAGTATAATACTTTGATATAAACGTTTGTGTAGACTATTATATACACTGTAGATGCTGTTATGACTAGCTTTAGTTTCACCTCAAAGCAAATTCTGTGCGTTCCACACTCTTAAATGACGATACAAATCCTTCAATAGGAAGATTTTCATTGAAAGTAAAATCATCGATAAAGTTAATTTCTTAGGGTTTTAAAATGTGATATTATGATATATAAGGGAAATAAACTATCTGAGAGAGTCCGCTTATTGTAGGAATGCAATTATAATTTATTCCGTATTTATAATGTTCATGTTCAAGACACTATTATACAAATAGTGAACAAGGGACCAACTCAACATTTTTGTACTGAGAAACTATACCAAAGTGTGCACCCGTGAGTACGTGAATACGCGCGCGCGTGTGTGTGTATATATTTTAGCAAGATAAATACAATCATTAAACGTCGCACTACAATCATAAACCCTGAAAATTCTAGAGCTGTGTAATAGTTGATTGTTTTATATACGTTTACCGAGCTACGCCATTTTCTTACTAGTAGTTATAAAATTTGCATATTCTAAACAATGATTAAATTATTATTCAGTTTTTATCAACGTGGAAGTAAAATTATCAAGTTTTTGTATTTGCCATGTAGTTGCCCGTGGTATAAATTCGGATTGTTTGAATTAAAAAAAAAGGTATTCAGAGAAACAAACACTGTATCTCTAACCAGATGCAGTATTTCGATTCAGGCGAGGACGAAACGGCTTCATTATAACTCGAGATATCATTCATAATTTGTGTTTTCGAACACCCGTACAGTCGAACTCAAGGGCCTCAAAACACATTAATCGTTTGCGTGAGGCAATGCGTAACAGAATATTGTTTATTCGTTATCATATCATAGAAGAATATCGACGACGGAAACGCTTTCGTGTCGTTTACGCCGACCGGATTCGTTTTCGAGTAAAATAAATTGCGTATTTTATTATCGTAGGTATACGTCGCTCCTCGACTGCTATAATATAGTGGCGAGTTTGTGAAACGTCTGTATATCTACCTATATATTATGTATAATGTACTTATATATATATATAATATAAAGGTGGCACTCGCTTTGGTGCGGACAAATACACCGCCACAAAGGCAAAGTCCACAAGAAGAGACTCTATTATGTACACAATACATGCGCCATTCCACACACACACACCATCTTAAACGAGTGGTTGTAGACGTTCGTTCGTTCGTGTTTAATGGGACGAAACACGGGGCGATATTGTTGGCGCGCCTGCGATCACTTATATATTATACGCGGAGTAAGTAAAATCTATTGCCTACGATCAATTTCCGACTTATCGGGCTGTACACCGTCGCCGTCATTAGCTATATACGGCAATTTGTCGGCTTTTGCGGAAAAATAAATTACACTCGAGTCATTCATCTCGAGTGTCGCGAAAGAGGAAGAGGAGGAGTTAAGCTACTTACATCACGCACACGAGCATATTATATATTATAATATAATACACAGCAAATTTATATTTAATTTATACACATGCACGTATAAAATAATGATTACGTTGTCACGCGTGTTTTACATAGAAATAATAATATATACCTACTTATAAGTATATACATGAATACACATATATGTATACAGGATGATCCAAATATTCCATTTCGAAATTGTAAGTGGTGATTGAATAAAATTATAATATAATATATAATCTCATCAGTTACAAAAATATATACATACCTAATAGTTGTGTTGCGATATTGGCGTGACCCTTTATATATGCGTGTGTATTAGGTCCTTGGGGAAAAATTCGCTTGGGAAACCAGATCGATGTACGATATATCTCTTATAAACGAGCCATGATATTATACGTCTAGTTATGGAAGTAATAATTGGTGAAAAGGGACCAATCGCAGTTATTATAATAATGTACCTTTAATAATAGGACCAGCACTCACTCAAGAGCCCAATGTGAAATAAAACACAATCGTGGTTAGGATATAATAACGATATCGTAACTGTTCAGCTGTATCATATTATTACTATGAATTACGATCCATCATGTGTTCGCAATATTAAATTCACGCCCACTTGGTAATATTAAAATCATATTTTGACATTTTAAATCAAAATATTTTACTTGAAAAAACTAAACGTATACAAAAATACTCTACTGATGACAGCGGTGAAATCCATTTTGCATATCATACATATTCCAACAGTAAATAGTACCTATACATATTATAAGTAACTCGTCTTAGGTTAGGTTAGGTTAGATCGTGTTGGGCAAAAAACTCCTTGAATAAAAAATTCTCTAAGGATTATATCTATAATACATTTAAAATGTATAAATATTCATTAAATACAAGTTTATTAAGTTACATAATAATATGCGTCGATAAAATAAAATAGTAATTTTAGTTGTATTTTATAAGTTATAATCAATAAAAATAAAGCTG
This sequence comes from Acyrthosiphon pisum, assembly GCF_005508785.2. Classification (NCBI taxonomy): domain Eukaryota; kingdom Metazoa; phylum Arthropoda; class Insecta; order Hemiptera; family Aphididae; genus Acyrthosiphon; species Acyrthosiphon pisum. The sequence goes on from NC_042496.1 coordinate 26,298,210, forward strand.
AACGAAATAAATCATGGATAATAATTTAATATTTCACTAACTTGTGTTTTTTCACAGTCTAATTTTATTTATTTTAATGTAAATATTTCATTATCTCAATCCATTAGTATTTACAAATTCAATGTTTATTGAAACTTATCAATTATAGTTAATTTATAGTTTTTTCCCCCAACACTGTTTGTTTATAAAAAATATCATCTATAGGCCCAACTAAAGTTGTATAGTTATATTCAATTAGTAAAAATGAGAAATGAGCCCACAAAAGATGTGTGGGGTTGCTGGTGGTACTTTGAAAAGTTTTCAGCGAAGTGATTCGTACCGCACGACCAGAGCCCGCGAGTTCTACACGATCCGTCGAGTACATGTCATGTATTACACGAAACTTGAGAGCATTCTCTCGTTCGCGCACGGCGCCACATCTGACGGATGGCAATAAGACGAGGATTTCGTTATAACAAGGCACAATTATAATTTTCCAAGATAATAAATGTATATTTTTTCTTTCAAACAAACAACATAGGTACAGTGTTTTCGAATTCAGTAGCACGTGCGTCTGTGTGTTTGTGTGTGTATACATATATATTATATATATGTATAGTGTATATTGTATTAATACACGACCACACTTTATTGCAGTATATTATATATTATTAGCTGTTAATAAATTGTGGAGTAGTATTTACTTTTTTAATATATACCTAAACCACGCATCTGTAATATTTTGCACGTTACTGTGGTTTCCGAAAAACCTCATTATATTAAACCTCGCTTATATAACGAAAGTAAAATATCCATGAAAAGTGAATTTATTATAAGTACACAAATCAAAATAGAATCAGCAAAGTCAATACCAGCGTGTGATGTTTGTTTAATACGAGATTAAACATATGCGTACCTATGAGAGGTTATTATAATTTACTTAAGTCGACTAATGGCGTTAATAGTTTGAATTCAAATATTGTAAGACAGACAAAGAGGTGATAAGAGAGTGATTCACCAGAGGCTAATCAAATACAGTTGTCACGTGTCTGGTGTTTTTTCGTATATAAAAGCATTTCGTATTAAAATGTTTAATATCGTATATATTATCATGGCTATATGATATCCATACTTTAATTATGATATAGATGTCGCTAAATTGCCTAATTAAAGCGCCGTGTAACCGTAATTTTTATTTTGAAATGCATAAAATTAAAACTTAGAAAGTGTTGTCTTTTAGATATAATTGTTATAAGAAACCAGAATAATAGACACGATATATGATGATACAAATTTCCCATTGAAAGCATTCATTGAGTATACCAAAGTATATAATTTATGTATAAGGATCTATCTAATTTATACACTATACACTGTATACACTATATAATATATATGTAGCAAGTTCAACTATATCATAAATGGTTTAAGTTGTGTTAAAGTTTTAAACCGAAAAAAAAATGTTCCAAAATTGTTTCAACCGCACAAACAGCTAGTTAACGTTTAGAATTATACTTACAATTTACCGTTAATATAATTTGGCATATTTTAAACAACGTATCACCATGTTTCTTATGACATATTCTGTGGATCATATACCAGTTGTAATTTTAACATTGTTCTAAAGAATAAATGTTTTTGTATACTTAATGAATAAAAAAAGTTTGAAAATTTGATCATTTTTACCATAGAGATTCATCTATCTCTGACATTTTATGACATTTTATGACATATATATATTATTATATAAGAGATGATGTTACACAGTATATACTTGACTTTGCATAACTTTAAAAATGTCATACTTTTCATACATGAATAATTTTTAATTGTAACCAGTGGTTATAATTAATATGTGAACAAAACTGTGCTTTTAAAATGTAAAAAAAAAATACTAGGTAATTCGTATTGTATAATATTCAAATTAAGTATTTAGAATTTAGATGATGGTTATTTGTCATATAATATGTATGGTTTTTTTAATCAATATAGGTACATGATTTTAAAATCATATTTATAGTGTATACATAATACACATACATAGGTGTATATATTAATTATAAATGTAAAATAATGTGGTTTAATAGGTAGCAGTTTTTAAATTTAATTTGTGTAATAAATTCTGAGCTTGAAACAAAAGTTGTATAATTACCTACAATAATATACTATTATAGTTAGGCCAGTTAGGGTAATTAGTTTCGGGATTTAGTATTGGCCTGATTCAGATATGAGAAATTGGTATTGAAAAAATGTTTTCATTATTTTTAGAATTAGATACTTATCCAATTATTTATACCACATGTCATTTTTTTTAAATACATTTAATCATGAATTTATTTAAAATATTAATATTATCTTCAGTATTTTTATGTCTTGTGTGTCTGTTTTTTTTTTAAAGTAAATTGGTCGAGGGAGCAAAAAGAAAAACAATTTTAGATAGTTTTGCTGTGTCAAAAGAAGAAAAGGGATAATGAACATGTAAAAACATATGTTTATACATACTCATATATATTATATCTTGTATATATAAGATATGATTGTAAAGAAAAGCCGTAATAGAGATAAACTTGGAAGGATGCTGTAGTGGGTAGTAAAAAAGAAGATTGAGATATATATGTGTATACTATATGTTATGCGTTATACGGAGACTATGGTTAGCTATGTGAATACATGAATATGACAAGATAAAGAACTTTTGGATTTCACATATTATTAGGATTAAAGCGAACCTATTAATTTATTTTTCACTAGACTAATAATTTGTGTAATATATTGAAAAAGAAAAATCGTAATAAAAATATTAATTGTTCACTCAAACGTACATATTGTATGATTAGTATAATATAGTGAAGTAGGTTTAATATTATAAATTTAATATTTTACTGATATTTAATAAACAATTTTTTTTCGCATAATTATATGCTTGTATAGGTACAGTCGTACAGAGTACAGACTAAGAATAAATTACTTACGTTGATTTATTATAATTTAAATAATGGTAATTTATACCTTTACACTTTAAAGGTTTTATGAATATATCGTTCATTCGGAAATTAAGATTTATTAAAATTGATAATTTATGAAACACAGATTTATATAATTGGACGGTGCAGTATATGGACAGAATTCGATTTGGTTAGAAAAAAATACTAACCACAAGCTTCCAACTAAAACCGCCGACACTTATTGGTCCATGGTGGAAATGGTAACGGAACGTTTTGTCGTCGATCGTGTCAATCACGGGACACACTACGGTAGTTGGATTCCTCGTGATTCGGTCCAGCAGCGGTTCTAGCCATCCTGATGATTTACAATATTATTTAAAACCCAAAACAATATTTGCTTAAGTCACACACACACACTGGCATGAGCGCAATTTTTATTTAAAGTTTGACAATGGACTATACATATTTCACTCATAATTAATTACACACGTGAGCGTATACAATTATCCAAACTTTTTCCTTTTACCATTTGCCATTTGCACTGAAGCGCGTAGGTAACCAATTCCTGGTATCCACTAATGATCATAAAAAATTCAATGCAGATGTACCGTGTTATAATAAATTCAGTAGCAAACGGAGTGCGTTTAAATATAGTAAACATAGGGAAACGCGAAACGAAACGAAGTTAAAAAAGTACATTGTTCAACCGACTTCGTTTGAATAAAATTAGTTTTAGCATTGTTAGAAGAATTAGATGGTCGGTAAAACAATTATTAAGATAGCAATAACAAAACAAAACAATTAGGTAGTCCGATTAACCGATTTAAGAGAGTATAGGTTGAATTTACGTTAGTATGTAAAAATAAAAAAAACTTCCACACTTCCAACAGTAAAATTACCACGTGGTTAGTATATTATATTATATAGTTTAATACCAGGTATCGTACGCATATACGAACCATGCAAAACACATACACACACATAAGCAAAAACCGTCGTGTGAATAGTTTTCGCGATTTTGGACCATGTACGTGGTACACGGTATATGATACTGCACTAATATACTGCAGCCCATTAAATATTATTTACAGTGCAGTGCGGTTCTCGTTTTCGGACGATTTTATACGATAAACCGGAGCGTGTACGCGGTACACGTATTTCGTATTGTAATAGCGCCAATGGGAGATGATTTATGGACACCGTTAAAAACAGACTGCGATTTTCTCGCGGCATGGCGACACGTCGTGCGTATCATATCATAATATTATAATATGTAGTGTACCGGGGAGACGATTGTGGAGCGTGAGTGAATTATTGCGACGGCCGCGGAAGACTCACCCGGAAATAGCCGGTAGTCGTGAAAAAAAATAATGTAGGCTTGGTGCATTATGTAGCAGTGCGCTAGCGATCGAAAAGCAAGCAAAAATGACTGCTTAAAACTCAAACAAAAGAGACTAAAAAATATAATTACAACTCGCGTATAGACATTGTGGAGGGACGGAGGCAACTAACTTATTCCCATTTACAGAATTTTACAGTCTAGTTATTTAACGACGAGAGTACCTATAATATTATAATAATTTATAATATAAAGTTCAAAAATGTAATTGAGTAACAAATTAAATGAATTTTAAAAAAGAAAAACCTATTGTAATATAACGTTGACATCCCTATCAAACATTATCCAATTTCGTACATTTTAATGTATTTAATATTTTCAAAGGTTCAAAATTCATCCACCTGTCTCGCCACTTAAGAACCACGGACGAAACCCACCCCTTCCCCCTGTCACTGGACGACGTTATTATAATAATAATGCAATTACGAATTACGATGATACTATTATTATTATAATGACATTCACAATATTATTCTATTGTCATGGCAATCAAATCGCGGAGGCACCTGTATAATAAAATATTCATAATATCATAACACATTATACAATATAATAGTATGCGCGGTGCAGTATGAATGTCCTTTGTCGGTCATTTCTCATCCTCAGTCAGTCGATTCACATTAACACGACACATCGTCACGATGGGATATATATACGTATATGGGAAAACGCGCGTGCCATTCCGCCTTGGTGGTTTAAATATTATTATATTAATATCGGTCACATGAGCGCGCATCAATAACCGTTTTCTTCATAACGTCATACGAACGAGTAATAACACCGTGCACACGTATTGTGTGTACAATATACTTATATGCATAATAATAATACTACTACCCAGTATTAATGCATGTTTATAAACTACACACGCGCGTATAAGAAGGGGGGGGGGCACAGGAACGGCAAAAAACTCAAGGCCCCAAAGCGCCAGTATATTTCTTGCTTGAACAAACGAATCTAAAATCGATATACGAGAGGGATTTTATTTAGAATTTCACACAATACGTTCATTTCATTTTTGTCGTCCATGAGATATTTTCTTTCATCATATTATTGTATATAATATATTTGTATAACATTCGAGCGGAATAGTCATAATATAATACTATAGTATATATTGCTGAAGAGACTTGCCGGTAAAAACTTAAAATATTCCGATAAAATCATTGTCATGATAATTATATTGAGTTGTGCAGGAGACGGCCGTGTTTAATAGCTCAGACGAATTTTCGGGCGAAACACTGCATATAAATAATAATATGTCCGCCGTCGGGCCCAACGAACGCAGACGACCAGAAGATTGTGAATTTATTACGGGATCACGACGAGTGCATAGGGTAGAGAGTACTCCTTCGTGTCGAAATTCACCTTCTCGGGAGCAACAAATACAGTACTGAAATGTATGCTCGCTCAAAAATATAAAATCCGAAGCCATGACCTCGCGCTGAATAGAGATTAAATATTAACTATCCGTTTCCACGGACTGCGTTTGACGTGCGTTCGTTGAAAATATTAAAAAATAAGAGCACAATAATATAGCCAGATAGTACCTACACTATAACACACGCGTCGTCGCATGTCCATTCTTTCACAATGTATAAAACTTAACGACCGTAAAAATGCACACGACCGTCAAAAGAACAACATTATGCGATACTTGTATCTCCACGTACACAATATGGTACAATACCTGCAGTATAAGTGTGATGTAATGTATGGATCTGTATTATGTTATTCTTATGCAGTCCAGCTGTGTTCGCGGTGCTTTTTGGAAATATTACATTTTTGTGAGGCTAATATAAGATCGTCAGCGGAAAGGGGGGAGGGGGTAATCGCTGATGGCTGCGGCCCGCGTTGTAGTAATACGCATAATATATGTTATCGCGTTAAAGTCTTGCACGGCCCTCGCGAGGGTACACGTATATTATATAATAATATCATCATATAAATACAATTGTTTTCCCTCCTCCGTCGACCATTTTATGACCAGTTGGGCCGCCTGGCCGTTCCGAGGGTATATGCACTTAGTCCTGCCTAACCTAGCTGGAGAGTTTTCGAACGCGACGATATTATATTTTATTCAGATTCTGAAAAAGCGCGCACACGGATATATCTAACAACAAGTTAATAGAGAATTGGAATCCGGCGCTCGTGGCTATGTGTACGTACATAATATAGCTGCACCATTACATTATACACATGCACGAGTAATATACTTTCCACGAAAATTCACGAAATTAAAACTGAACGTATCCGTGAAAACTTTTATCACGCGCTTGTTTGAAATCGCTGTATAGTTTTACCGAATGGCTGCTGCAAACAGTATAATATAATAATTTATAATAGTACACGGGCGTATAATAGCTGGTACGTCGGTACAGCATCGCTACAGTGCCAGGGCGTACCTACATTATCATTACTACATAATATGTATGGTATAAAACATGTGTACATGTAATAGTCGTCCAGGTCAGGTGTTGATCAGCCCTTCATAATAAAATGCATTTCCGGTACGCCACCGCCGTCATACATATTGTGACGTCAGTATATAATAGTATATTATTCTTAGCATGTTTCGAGGAATAGTGATTACTTTTTGCAGTTATTACCTATAACCGCTTTTATATTTCGTTTTTAATAATATATAAGAATGTGTTGGCGTTTTATTTACGGTCAGAAACACGGAAAGCGATCATTATTCGATGTTGCTGTTATTCGAATTTTTCTCTAATGTCACTGGATATACTATTTGATAAATTGTGACCCCTTTAAACTGTAGAGGGCAATTAATTTGACGCTTAACATTTGTCGGGGTTCATTCTTCCCGAATGTAGATTCACAAGTCACCACAGTAAGACTATAAAATTACTCATCCGTTCCACTCAAATCATAACAAGTTTTCGATAGTCAATTTTATTTGGAAAGACATAAAATACACCGACCGAGAAGAATAAAAACTCGTGGGTTTTGAAACACGAACAAACGCGTTAACATGATTAATATATTTATTTATATTTATTGAGTATATGGATGAATAAGAGATTTAGACTAGAAACATATCACAAAACACGTAATTTATTTATGATAAATTGATGCTGATAAATAGAATTGTCGCCGGTCACATTAAAATATAATATAAGTGAAGAAATTAGACGATCGTGTGAAATAACATAATATTGAAAATTCGAAAAGTAATTTGTCTCAGAAATCAGACAGAGTCAACAAACGATGCAAATAAAAACTCGTTTTTCTCTCAATAACCAGTCGGCGGAGTGTCGGATGCGTCGACAGCATTATCATACTTTTTTTATAAAATTTTTTATAATACCACCGCTGTCAAAAACCCGGTGATTGAACGTTTTGCGGAACGTTTCTCATTGACAAGGTTGGAGTCATAAAAATTTTAAAACAAAAAACAAATATATATATAAGTACATAAAAATATCGCCTCTGGGGGAATCGTGCCATATATAGCCGCGGCATCACGTACAGGTCGTCAAGCGGCGATGCGAAAAATCCCTGCGGTCGATCCTGCACAACTCGTCTGCGCTGCCGTCGTCTTGCGGGCCCGATATAAAGTCCATTATGGTCCAGCGGATCGGCGCGGCAGGTATAAAATATATATTTACAACGGGCGAGAAGATAGCCGTATATATATATGTATAGTTATATAATATGGCTTCGGCGGATTTCTGCTTGTCTTATGGTTATTCTATATATATATGTACGCGCGAAGAACCCTGGCGGAATAACTGGCGGTTGTTTATTGGCGAAACGAGACGATTTCCGATGTTTGTTTTTATTGTACCCCCACCTTCGTTGTCGTTCTCTCCTCACGGTCCATATTTTTATCATTTATCCGACCCCAGTGCCTCGTGTTTAATGTATCACGTGATTTTTATACGCAGAAGGTTATATGATATGATATAATTATTATCACCGTCGTGGACGGCAAACGATCGACGAAAAATTACGCCAGACTCGAGCTTTGGCCCATAATAGGTCCACGATGCGAAAAATCTCGACTAGCAAACGCGACGAAGTAATTTGTATTCATATAAAAATGATTTCGATTCATCTCCTGACAGTTCCTCTAATGGATTTCGTTATATAGTTGTACCGCCGTTACAGTGTTTGAATAAGATAACTTCGGACGAGTGCACATTTTTCAGAAGTTTCAGGAATGATTTAAAGAGAGAGAGAGAGTGAGAAAAATTCAAAATCATTTACTTGGCACACTATTATATTATTATAAATGTATGCCTACATGTTGAAACTTGAGTTACAACTATAATTGAACTATATATTACGTGCGCACTAAGTTATCAAAAATAGGACCAAAAAAAAAAAAACAGTTTAATGTCCCTGTATTGTATCTAGGTACCTACTATACCTACGACGTACCTATCATCACAATGCTCGTATAGAACCGGCGAACCGTCATAATAATATTATATAAAATACCAATACCTACATCAAATATACCGTCACAGTAGAAAATAAACAATGCGAACAAATTCGACGTTAGGTACCAAACAATTTAATCATAGTAATGGACAATGGTTTTGTCTTTTAATTTTTAATTACATATATAAATTTGTTGTAGGTGCCTAGTTTTAAGTTGAAAATTAACTTTACGCTAAGTTGGTTTTTTCGGAATGCAAATTCATTAAATAAAAATATTCATTATAACTTATAAAATCAGAATTCTCATTTCTCTTTGACAAAAACACACCTATATGCTTAAAATGTATTGTTTTTCCGTTTGGAATATTTATACAGTGCACCAGCCAAATTGCTAAAAATCTACAATAACATGTGCTCATTGCACCGTGGTTGAAGTCGAAGCATGTTCATCATACTATATAACATCAGTTCAAGAATTGTAAATATTAAATATCAAAGTAAATATAAAACAATACCTACATTTTATTATTATTTTTCTACAAAATGTTAATAATGAACATATTATATGAAAGTGCGTTTTAAATGTTAATATTGTGTTTCTATAGGTATAAAATATAAATACTGCAGAGGGGAGGACGTTGAATTCAACTACTAAGGATCTCGGTTGCTTTTAATTAATTTATTAAAATCAGTGTGATGAACGTGTCGAATAATTTTGTATCAGATAAAAAATCAGGCGATTTAAAAAAAAAAATTATTTACATGTAAACGATATAATTTAATCTACCTGGAATATTTAAATATTAATATATATAGCTCGTTATTATTACAACATTATAATTTATACGCATAGACATACAGCCACGAACATAAGCGTGCGCAGACCATGCTGACAGGGGGGGCAGAATGTAATAAAATATATATTTTATAATATATAGTTAAATATTATTTTGGTTGTTACTTTATTAGTTAGTTCAATTAATATTAGTCATGGAAGTATTTTAGTTTTAAAAATCATTAATTTAACTACAAATTTAATATATTAATATTGAAACTTGCTATGTTACTTGCTATGTTACTAGCAACTTGCTAAGCTGTGTATAGAGACCCAACCATCCGGGTATTGATAAGAGACCCGACCATTATTTATACTGCGCATGCGCCGGGACGCATATTACCATTTGGAAAAACATCGTACAGTGATGCTATTTATCAATTTTTATGTTAATAGCGTTGAAATTAACATAGAAATTGATAGTAGAATATATTGAGCGATTTTGTTTGGATTACCGTGAAACCACAGTGATGCCGCTATCTATAAACACTCTTTATCACTCCGTTATTTACATATTAATAATTAATATATTATTCATTATAATATAAAAATTATATTATTATAATATTATGTTTTTTAAAAACAATATTTGGAAGAAAATTTCAGCTCGCAGGAGGGGCAGCTGCCCACCCTGCCCCCCCCGTGCGCACGCCTATGGCCACGAATTGACTTCATGTCTTCATGTAATTGATCAATTTAGTATTTTTGAGGTATATATAAATACATAATAAAGGTCATACGCGCTTAGATACCAACGTGACTTTATTAAATATTTAGCAAAAATAAAAACTCTTTAACTAAAAACAAAAAAACCAACTACATACGTTTTTTTTTAAATTTAACTTAAGAACATTTTACGGACAATATTATTTCTTTTGCATTATATAAATAAAAAAAAAAATGAAATGCAACAAACTATTAGATCTAAACTCAGGTTAAACTATACATTTTTAGATTTTGAGTGGAGCAATGAATGTATTGGTTTTCAATGATGTGTGTTTTATTTTTAAGCGTGTTGTCTAATTAGGGAGTTGTTAAAGTGCATAGACTTTTAGGCTGATTTCTAGTAGAAAATTTGATATTGTCATTGGTACTTCAGGGAGTTAAGGGAATAAAACTTATTATTTTTCAAATTATGAAAAGCTCGAACAAAATCAGGGAAAATTGAATGGTATATTTACGCAATACAAGTTTTCGATAAAAATAATTTTGTTATTTATAGTTGCAATCAAAATATGAATAATTGTAGGTACTTAGAACGTCTACTAAACATTTATGTGTATATTACCATATTCTAGACATGACATAATTTTCAAAATATGTCGACTATTTTAGTTTTTTAAAGCTATTTATAGCCATTTTACATTTTTGAGTTTTCAAAAAGTTTGGCACTTTAATAGAAGTCTCCTCGTATGTTGCTTACACAACATTAAAAAAATATTGAAAATAAATTGTCACAACTTTTTGATAGGGGTACCTACGTTTAAGTTTAAATATTTAGAGAAATTTAATTTGTAGTGGAAAATGCATTACATTTTTACTTTTGGTACCTAAGGCTAGACAATTTGGCACCAGATTCTTCATAGGTTGTTCTTATCACATTCTAAAAATATTAGAAATACATGTGTTGGTACAATAATTTTTTTAAAGCCATTGAAGCTATAATACGCTAAGGAGAAAAAACAATAGTTTATTACAATTAAAACAGTCATTTGAAGTTCTAACATAAATAAAAGTGGATATTTAAAGGAAAAATGATTCTAGTTAGTATGTTGTGATTAAAAAAAGTTAATCCCTAGGAGTTGTTACTTTTCACTGTTACTTTTTTTTATTAGATTATTTACTTATACACAATGAAGTATTGATAATAATAATTTTAATTTCCAATAATACTATACGTATGAACACAACATTTTGATAAGATTTCAAAATTATTGTAAACCCATTAAATTATAAACAAGAACTATATAGTTAAATGTAAAAATAAATACGTTTTATTATACACGATTTGACTTAAATAATAGGTACCTACCTACATAATAAATTATTAGATTTTTTTAAAATATAAGTAAGCTTTTATTATTTAATATATTATAGCAATGATGATATTTAAACGTATATTTTATTAATGTACATATAACTGTAAACTAGGCACACATTAACTATTGTATATAATTTATAGGTGTACACTGAGTGTCAACTTGGCATTAGTTCAAAATTCGATTTTGATAATAAAAATAATATTTTAAATCACATTAGTTGCGAGTGTCCAAAACTTCTTTTAAATAATGTTTAGTAAAATAAATGATAAGCCATTTGCGTTTTACTTTGGAGATATGCAATTTACGAAAATGCTGTAATATGTTATTTATAACATTTTAAGCAGCAACTATAAAAAAGTCTCCATTTACATATTAAAAATAAAGAATTTAAATTACACGTTTGTTATAGCCAGTTATACTTAAGTATTTATATGGCGTTTATATAATTGAAATTAACGTAAATTAGTTTTGAAAAAGCGTACTTAGGTACAGTATTATTCATGATTTGGTACACACTTAGTAGATGTCCAGAGTGTAATGGACTTAATGATATAGGCCAATGCCGTTTTTATTATTTACGCTTTTAAAATACTGCAGGTGGAGGGGGGGGGGTTAAGTGAAAAATAAGTAGGAAAATTGCGAATAAACGATGGCTTTAATTATACGATATTAACGCGAGCACAAAGAGAACGGTGTACAAAACGAGTTGAAAATATTATATATTTCGCTCGTGCGGTAGGTACTATATATATTGTGGGCACATAATAATAATTAACATTAACGAGACAGCGAATTTCTAATTTCTATACTTTTTTTCGCTCTGAATTAAATAAAGAGCACATAAAACGGTCGTAAAAGTTTTTTTTTTTTGTTTTTTTTTTATACCGTTAATAAAATCCATGACAAGAGTATATAGGAATAAAGAAGCGAACCACTGCGTACTGCGTCAGTATGGAAGAAAAACGATTCGAGTGTAAACTTCTGTGTTGGTGTAGCCTTTTCCCGCAGTAGTATTTTCACGCTTTAACCACGTGCATGTGTTGAGTGTATGCAACGATGATATCGAGTTTCAGTATTTAATTGGTAATTCTTGTTCCCAGGGCCCAAATGGGGTAAAAACACTACGCGATCGTACGAAATCCAACGAAAACATTATAACTGAAATAGGTACATTATTACATATTTTTTTTTTATTCAAAGAAATAACCCTCAGCTGTGTGGCCATTGGGAGTTGTCGATATATTATTATTGTAATCGGAACTGGCAAGAAAAAGTCGTTTACACGGTTTTATACTTTTATCATAGGTTAAATGTTTATTTTTGGATAGCGAAAAAAAAGAGTTGTGAATTTATATAATATAACATCGTTAGAATAAATCGATTTTTGTTCCGTGTATTCTCCGAGGGTACTTTTTTGTTTTTGTTTCACTAATATTTTTATACATGTTTTTTTTTGAATCAAAATGTTTTCTGGAAATTCCCATAAAGGTATTATATTAACATAATAATTATGAATAATTTAAAGAGCACGTATTACAGTCATACAGTTATAGCAATGTCACAGTTACGCTAAAAATTTAGCTTAACAACAGCAGATGTAAAAAAAAACGAATGTAAACAAATACTATTCGTACAATATATACTAATATATATTATATACATATATTTTTAACAAACTAAAACAAACTCCACCGAATGTAGCGGGATTCGTATGTCACTAGAAAGAGTTGCTATACGTATGTATTCCACCGGACGTATATCATATATATAATATACAACTAGAGACGAGTTTTAATTTCTACCACTTTCGCACCCCGGTGCAGTCGTTTCGAGAACTCTGGTCGTTATTATAAAAGCTCTAGGGATTGTTTCGATGGATGAGGAGTGGTATTATTACTACAAATATAACATACATACATACATATATAACTACGCATACACAAAACGTCGTATATATATATAGAGAGCATATAACACAATATACTTGGCTTTTGAATAGAAACGCTGAGTTCAATTTTTGCGTTTTTAATTTTGATTCTATAGCTGCGTACGCTGTCATCGTAATAAACCGACGAGGAAGGGTAAACACTTATTTTGTTTCGTATGGTTTGTTTGCGAAATAAAAACAAAAACGAAATAACGATTATCAAACTAAATGAGTATAAAACACTACAATGTAGTTGTCGTCATCGTCGACCTGTCCACGTGATGTATTTTTTATTCGCAAACTTTGTTCGACTGCTGGATTTGCCACGAATCGATAAACAACATAATTACGTGCACTAAATGTAACAGCACATTTATAAAATCCCTTTAAAATGCACAACATAACAATAATACTACAGCATAATCATTTTACAGCTTGTTATGTTTAAGTATATGTTTATCGTACATAAATTATCATTTACCTATAGCGTAAATGCGGAAAAAATGCCTGCCTCGTGGAGCAAAACTTCTGAATATTATGAAAATATAACTGCAAGAACAGTTGTAATACTCGCAGTATACCTACATATCGACTGGAGTGGCGGTAGCTATAGAGGAACATAATAAACAAAACGAAAAGACTGAAATTACAGAAAAAACGCAATTTCATGCGCAGAAAATGAACGTAACCTTTATTACGAGGAGATAGAAACACCAAACCGAAACCGACAATCCGTGTGCTCTGTCGTGAAACGCGTCCGACACTAAATCCCGTCCAAACAATAATAATTGTGTTGTATCTACGCCGATGTCATGACGTCGAAATGCGTTAAAACGCTCGCCCAATGTTCTCCCATATAACCAGACCAGCAAAATTATTTATGACCATCGATGACGTAGATACATACGGGGTATAAGGGGGATTAGCACTCACATAGTTGCAAATTATCAGACCCTGTTTATATCAAGCTAATGATATCTATTTTGTAACATACAGGATGTATTATTTTATAATTGTTATCGTTTGACTAAGTTATTTTTGCGCTTGTGGCATCGAAGCAAATTATTATTGTAAGCGATAATGCAATATTATTGAATGATAATGCGACGGCCGACGAGAGTTTATACCTGGCTAATCCTATTGAAAGTTTAATAAATTAAAATACACATTAAATGTAACTGTGTAAGGTATATTACGCTGTAGTTTGACGTTTTACTAATATTTTAGGAAATTTGAGGAAGTTTGTGTGATGGTTTTAAGAAATCGGTCATACCTACATAATATAGTATAATAATTATTAATAACATAAATGTAGGGCACATACTACATACGTTAGACAGTACCTCGGAGATGAAAAAAACAAAACAATATAATATACGCACTATATTGCGTACACGCGCTATACACGCCCACGTGTACGGCGGCGGTTGCCAGGACGATGTTTAACGCGCGCGCGGCAGGCGATTTCGGTGTTTCCCCCGAAAAACCCGTCGTAGGTGTATCTACCGAAACGACCAGGATAATAATTATTCGCGGTCCACGTTATCAGGTATCCCGCAGCGCAGAGTACCTACGACAAAAACGCTCGTGGCGAATTTGTTTGGCAAACACTATCGCGTCGAGTTTACGCCTATATATATATTATATATATATATATGTACATCCATATATTATATACCGTGGTATACAAATATATACTAATATATGCACGAACGTATATCAAGAATACACATCTCTATAAAGTATTAGGATATTTTTGGGTCTGTCCGACCAACTCTCGACCGGGGACCGAATCGAAGAAACCTGACGCAAAAGCGGTGCAGATTTATTTAGCGATAATTAATTGCAAATACGACCCGTACGAACCGCATAACGAACCCATTTTTAGAATTCGCAATTGTTATGTTGATGTCAAGGGAATTTCCCGTTTTGCCGCACACGAACATTGTCGAGATCATTGACCACGGGGATGGTCGCCGTTAGCGTAATAGGTATGCCTTTACATGATGACTACGATTTAGATTCTAAATATTGTAGAACATCCTATAGGTTCAGCCGAAGATTGTCATTTGGTTAAATCATTTTAAACAGATGGCTGCATGATATCACGGTATTATTTATTTAGAGGCTTTGTATCGTGCGGTTATCTGAATATTCTGATACAACTGGTTTGCAATATTATTTGCTGAATTTTCTTTAATTTATGCCCATGGTGATTCATATTATTTTATATTTTAATAAAACGAGGCGGTTTTGTTTATGACCACAGGCATATAATTATATCTGAAATTTCGCAGCTTGTCAGACCGGTATTGGCGGCTAAGGTGCCGCCGATGACAATAATTTGTCGGCGATATATATTCGTGATCTTAAACGATATATCTGACCGTAGTAATGTAGTATTCTAATGGTTTAATATAAACATACATAATAATAATCAGTCAACTACTTGGTAAACATTTTTTTAGGCGCTTTGGCTGGAAACAGGTTTTCGTTGAATTTTAACGTACAGAACTGCGCAAGTTGAAAATAGTTATAAATGTTACAATGTTACCTACATTAATGAATATTACTTTATTTTTTTTGATAATTCCATGCCGTATAAACGTATATTATTTTCGATTTCTGTTGCACAACATTCTATGTGAAAAAAACTTTTGTTTGGTTAACGCGTAAATTTCTCATCAGAAGATTCGATTTTCCACCTGGTTGGATTTTTATTTTTTTGTTAAGGACTTGTCTAAACGTATAATATTTTATCTTCTTTCGTTTACTTAAAATAGGTTTATTATATAATTTCAATTAATTTATACATATTTTATTCCCCAATTCAAACTCATCGCACCTAAACATGGGTTGATATTTTATATATTATATGTAAATAACTATCGGAATGACGAAATTAGCGGCATTACTGTGCCAAATAATTATATAACTTTGGCAGCGTGTATAGTATATATCTGATAACAGGATATATAGTATTTGAACATTTTGTAACTAACGCACAAACACTGACGTCATCGGACAACAGTGCAACGCTGTATTTATAGGATTTCAGACCTTAATCAAATTAATAGGCGTTTCCCAATTATTGTTTAAAAACTGTCAATGCACATATTTTTGACACGTTAATCCTGTCAATTGAATTAAGAGTATATATATATATAATTATACCTATATATATATTATATTCATGGATTAGTTACATTACGCGCACTGTCCGTTTTAAACGTGTAAACCCATACTTAATATAATGGACTTCGCGTTTCAAAAGACTCTAGAGGATTTCCCATAGTAAACCCGTACTTGAAATTAGGTGCTTAAAAAAGGTCCTGTTTGATTTTAATTAACGCGCGCGCGCTAAAAGGAACAAAGACAATTTTTTTCTTTTTTTTTTCAGAAGACGAAATATCCGCAAAGCTAAGCGAATATTTATACAGGGTATACAAGAATGAGGGGGGTCGCCTACAAAAGCTTTATTCCGTTTTATGTACATAACATAATAATAATAATAATCATAATATATATATTATACGTATTATATTATTATATAATATGCCATAAAAAACATCAACCACGGTCGAGTGGCTGCAGTAATTCATAGTCCGACTCGACTTCTATGTGCACGCAGTACACTGCAATCATAATATACTTCTATTGTCTTTTGACGTAATTATGTTTGTTTTTTTTCATTTAATAAACAATTAGGTGGGTTCATACCTGCAAGTTCCAATCGAATCCTCCGACGTTCACGCCACCGGCGTCTCTGTAATGGAACTCCAGCGTCGAGTCGTCGATTACGTCGATCACCGGACACACGACGGTAGACGCTTCTCGGGCAATCCGATCCAATAATGGCTCAAGCCATCCTGAGAAATAAAAACAACAATAGCCACCAAAGTCGTCACAAACCAGTGCACGCTTCATTCGCACGGAACGTTTACGGGTATCATAGTTTAACCGTCTGTTAGTATAACACTAAATTATTATTAGGTAGGTACCTACTTATTATTATAATTCATTATATACCACCAGACGAGGGTGTGAAATATTTTGATGAACTGATATACCTAATGGCTGTACATTTAACGATAGTTATTATAGTCGAATATTTCGGGAAGATACAGTTCAATATGTCAAATCAAAAATTTTGCATTGTAGGCATATTTAATATTTATGAAATAATTTTTTCGAAATGTATATAATCTCATATTTCAGAACAATATCGAGAATTAAAGGGACAACAATTGTAAGTGGGGTATTTAATGCTATTGTTATATTTTGAGCTCACCGAACACTATTAAATTAAATGATAAAATATTAAGTACACTAATGTAAGTGGAGAAGTTTATCAAATATTGAAAGAATTTAATCGCTCTATTGAACAATACGTTTGTAAAAATACTAATACATACGCAATATTACTATATTACAGTTGATAAAACAAACAACTTTAACTAGGTATGTGCAAATATTAGTACTTACACGAAAAAATGTGTTATGTCGATAAAATGTTATTTGAAATGGGACTATGGTGTTTCGTTTAAACGGAAAGTGTGAAATAAAATAATAAAACGAAGAAATCGAGAAATAAATTATTTTGTGTTTAAGAAATTCAACGGCGAAAGCTAACATAATACAATGGATCATTGATATGAGGATTGATGAGATTTGAATTAAATAAAAAATTATTGATATCGTTTCTGACACTGATCAAAAAGTTATTCGACCGATAGAAAAGAAAAAATATTGGTCAGACGTAAAAAAGAAAAACAATAAGCAGAAGCCGCGGTTAAACGAATAAATCGAAGTGACCGCGACGACGTTAGACCGCGCCTGATGGTATATACGATAAATATATGGAAACGTTAGCAAAGCTGCTGCCAAATAATATGCCATTCACAATACCACACACGACAAGACTTCGAACGAGTGTAAAAGCGATTCCGAATAAAAAAAATAATAAAAGCCCATTTACTTGATATTATATATAGAGGTATATATGTTATGATGAAAAGCAACAACGGTGGTGCGCGGGCCACATATATAAATATATATATATATATACCTATATAATAAACGACATAACATGCGACGGGTACGAACGGATTTCGAAACAATTCGGACGAATAATGATTATTACGGCTGCCGGGCTGCGTTATATTCTCCGGTCGGTACGGGATAATAATAATATGATGTACATCACGCGACGATATTGAAATTTATTGTTTTGGGCACAGATATTCGGACTGAGATTGTCGCACGCGTTTTGTTATTGACCACTAAATTCTCTCGTAAATTGCCATTTCGAAAATCCGCAAGTATCCGAGATGAAATGAAATAATATATAAGTAGATAAAATAACATATCTACAAACACAACACGTCGTATAGTATCATTTTATTTTTTTGCGGTCGACAGGACTTACCTTCGGTACACTCGCAATGCGAGTCGAGATAAGTGAGAACGGGTGCGGATGCGTACCTCGCACCCATCAGCCTGGCTCTTATAAGTCCTTCTCTTTTTTTGGCGCGAACGATTTTAATTTTTGGATAGTTTTCCGAGTACTCCTCAAGCTGAGTTTTGAGATGGGCTGAGGAAACAAAAAAAAAATTACAAACACATTAATATTATTATATATGTAGTCATATACAGTATATAATTAATATTGTCATCATCGACAACGTTATTATTTATTTTCGTATTTAAAATATTATATTGATATTTAAAGGTGTACTCAGCGGCAGCGCCGCACCGTGATATCCTTCCGAATAATTTACATTCGCGGATAATTCATCAGAATTGTGAGAAATTCTGAGTCAAACATTACGCAAATACGTTTGAAGGATGTTGTAGACACGAAAATCGTACGGAATGACGAATTAACGACTGACAGCCATGATTTCATCAGCGCCGCCGTGTGTATGTATGTACCTACGTCAAACACGCCACGTTATTCAATAGCCGGTGGAAATGCTCCGACGCGTAATTGAGTAATTCGTTTCAACGTGTGTACATTAATTATTTCAAATATGAAACTAATTAAACAGACGTGCGTGGTAATCGCTTACACGAAATTTCCCATCAATATTCCAAACACAATCGTATCGATTTTGGAAAACACACGGGGTAAACACAATACAATATCTAAAAGCGAATGTCCAAACGTTATCGGACGTATTGTGTACACTGTATATAGCCATATAGGTATTATATTATCAAAGTAGAATAGAGCAAATCGAAAACCTATAATGTACCTACCTATACGTTTCGATTAAAACTATCAGACTCTTACACACCTCAGCAATTAATTCGTCCGCTCGGCTAGACAAGAAAATAATGGACTTGACGTTGACTACCGTTTATATTTTAATTTATTAAAATTATTTTGATAAAACTAAAATATCTCTTTCGTAAATTTTGTAATCGGTCTACCTATTTGACGGATAGAAATTCGTATAGATTCTGGAAAATCTAATGATTAACTATTCCAAATATAGTGAACATAATAATTGGCTTATCATTATATTTTCCTTTTCAAATTTTGCAGATGCCAACTTATAGTATATTATACAATTAACATAATATTAAATATTATATAACGTAAATAATGTATAAATAATATATTATTGTGTATACGGAGCTATACTGCAACAAGAATAATTTCACTATTAAAATGTTGGTGGGTCGCATTGTATTATTATTCACAGTGAAAGGACAACAAGTATAATATACTGGGTACATACAAATATATAATATATATAGGACATAGGTAGGCGGAATCGGTACACTGCTAATTATTCCGCAAATGTTAAATGGCCATGTTCGATTGATGAAAAATGCGTCTGGTAACGAAACACTGCGATTGCAGCATTGTTCAGGTACATTGATTGCGATGCTTAGCAATCACGACAACGCTATAAATCAACAGTTATATACAAACGGTCGTGTGAGCAAAAACATCTTTAGCACAAGGGACATGATATATTAAGTGTTAACAATGCAAAGTGATGTTTTACAATTCCCGTAAACAATAGACGTGCACAAGTGTGTACGTAGCAATCAGCCGATTTACATTGTTTGCATGTGTATATGCGTTCATTCAAATTGAATTCATTTTCTTACCTCCTACCTACTGTATGTTTGATCAACACAAATAATAATTTGTGCGTTCGAATTATACTTTCGATAAATCTTTAATTTTAGCTTTTTGCATTGGTGCATTTTTTTCCCAGCTCGTTGTTCATTATTTAAAGACTATTTACAAAGGACATATAGTACGTTTATTATGTAGGTATAGTGCATATACATTATATTATATTATTAATTAAAAAAAAAAATATTTGATCAATTTTTTTAGGCTAGATCAGTGGTGGCCAAACTATGGCCTGCCATCATTTAATATCTGGCCCGCGAAAGAACTATAATATTTTACGTTTACGTAAAAAAAAAACTTCATTAAATATGAAATTATATACCTATACCTAAAATTCTGATGACTTAAAAGTAAAAAAATTTTTATAGCCCGCGGTAAAAAAAGTTTGGTCACCACTGGGTTAGATCATTAAGTCAATAACACGTTGATTCGTCAAAGTATGCAGAGGAACCGCATAAAATATAATTATTATTTAGATTACATTATTATATTTCGTGAATATAGCCTCAGTGCAGGTTAAAATAAAATTATACTCGATTAGGCCAACTATAAATAATATATATTGCCGAATACCGGAGATTGATATTCTGATCGCACGGCATCATAGCATAACAATATAATATCTATTATTATTATAACATCGTCGGAACATTGAATTGGTCATGCAGCATGACAAAACGCAGAGTTATAGGCTGCGTCGTGATGACGAGAAGTAATGCGCCATCGGATGACCTCTCGGGCTCTCAACACTATACATTGCCATGCGACGAAATTCATGTTATAGGATATAATATATTGTTTGATCCTCCACTCCACTACCACCAACCACCAACTCTGCACGGGACGCCGGTTCATAGCTCACTCATACTCCGGAACGCGTTACCGCCCATTAAGTTTGTCCAAAGGTCAGATTTATGTTTGGCGTTTCCTCTCTCTTGAAAATTTACCCGTGGATAAGACGTATCCGGCGACGGCGGCAGCAGCCCGGGATTAATTGGGTCGAAAGCCTTTTAATGACCGGAAGCGGACGTGTCCGTCTGAGATCGGCGAGTGAAAATCAAAAGGCCAAATTTATAGGAGGTCGGCGCGAACCTCTACGCCCGCCGCCGTTGGTTAGGTTAGGTTACTAGAATATATATATATTATATATATATACACAAAAACACGTAATTGACAGCGCTATCAGTCATGTTGAGTCGTTTCAACTTGAGTATTATTATTATTATTGCATATAAAATATAAGAGCCCCACTGCCTATAGGATGGATTTATAAGAAGAAAGTCGAAAAAACCGTAGCCCACTTTGTGTTGCTGTACAAAAATTATATGGTAACTATAGATACACCAAGGCAAACTTAGGTATATGTATGCGAATCTCGGATGTGCACGTGACCGGTGAGAAAATTAACTTATACGCAGCTACAATATAATAATTTAAAAAAAAAATGTTCGTTTGATATAGAGATGCTATATGACAGAACTTTGTTTTATTTTGTTTCACCGCCAACGCCACTATATCTTATTTGTATGTTTATATTATATTACAGCGTATCAACTATCAACGCGTTTGTTCAGTATATAGTTGGTTTATAATATACTTCCCAACTGTATTTGAATAGTTAATGGAAATTAATAATTCTACTTATAAAATATTCACATAAATTAGCCCCATAAGTCCGTTAGCTCAAAGTTTATGAAACGAGTTTTTATTTTATTTTTTTGAGTGAAGCAAAAACTATTATGATTTATAATAATAATGGCGTGACAGCTCACAAATGCAGTATATTTATCTTCTCATATCGTATTTCTAACATGTTTATTGGAAAAAAAGTTATCGACGCGGACATAAACGGTGATACACCCTGTATATATTGAATAGGTCCCCACGTTAAAATTGTCGGAAATATAATAATGTAATTTTTTTTTTATATTTATAACCTATACAGGTGTATAGAATATAGAATATATTGTACATAAATATCGCGTATCGACTCTATATAGGGAAGGAAAGAAAAACATAAAACTCACAAAGACCTTCGTTCCCCACCACCACCACCACCACCACCACCACCTAGATACCTACTCCGAATATTCAATATCGTTTCCGATATCGATCAGTCTATTTTTTAATGGTCGGCAAATGTTGAAAAACGTCCACGATCGTTATTTATTTATCGTCGTCGTAGTCATCGTCGTCGTTATAGGTACCTGTTCTTCTTTTTTCCTTTTTTTATTTACATCTGATGAAAATTGAATACCGTTGCGGACCTTCCGCTGAGTAGTGCATTATGTACATATCTAAAGTTTAAAACGGGCCGTAAAAACAAACGAAGTGCTTACGGTTTATGTAGGCCTATTATATTATTGTCTGTCTCGTTGGTTTTAAGAACACTATTATGAAAATTAACGACGTTTTATCTATAATACTATTGCTACAATTGCAATTCACTGCACAGTTCTCAAGACGTTCAGTCGTTTTTAAACTCGAATTTATCTGTGGAATAATAGATATAAACACGGGTACGTATTCAATTACCGATTACGCGAGTCGACGAGTGAAATGAAACGGGATACTCGACATCGATAGAACAAATGGGAAATCTCGTAGTCGAACGTTAAAATCACGGGACTGTTCTAAAATGGCAATAGAAGGGAACGATCGATTACTAACCAAACGGTGGCTGCAACACAGGTATGGACAAATAAAATTATAATTTATTAAAGAACCCATAACATACACCTGTCTACAATACAACTGAAGCATATTATAATAAAAATAATGGATGTACAATATACATTGAAAATTGCATTTTAGTATCGTCGAGGTCGAATGACGGAATATCGCTGCACTGCAGAATGCAGTTTTATCGCACTGCGCATAACGATCTTAACCTTTCATATTATTATCATCGTCATCGTCACACGAGCACGTCGTTGCATTGACCGTGGCATACACCGACGTTTGTAAATGGTAAAAGTAATAGTCGTCTGTATAAATGTATATTCTACATAGGTAAAATAGTATAATAATATGTATCCTGAGGTGAATACTCGAGTGCACCGCAATTGCCTACTCTGGGCGCCGTCTTACGCGTCGTCATATTAATAATAATAATAATAATAATAATAATAATAATGATAATATTATAATGTCATTATTTAACACTCTAAACACGCGCGGACGTCTACCGCCGCAGGATCGTTTTCGGTTTTTGTCGTATCGGCGTTTCGCCAAGTCTGTATTAATATATTATTTTGCGAATGCGCAGTTTGTGGAGGTAGTGGTGGTGGTGGGTTAATGCGTAGCGCGCGACAATAACTCGCCAAACGCATACGTAATTTCAGAGGACCAAAGGAACGGGACTTGAGGATTGGGGTCACGCCTGCTCAAAGACGAACACAGAAGGATGAAAAAAATCGTTAAAACAAAAAATAATAATGTAAGCCCTACACATACGCCTTTGTGAAGAACTAATTAAAAACATGTTTTTACGCGTACACGGCACAACTTAACAGCGTTATAAAAACAAAAAAAAATAAGTATAATTTATCAAAAGACCAAATTTAATTGTCCGCTTCATCGTGAAATGTAATAATTGACGTCACAGAGTGTCCCACAGTACGGTATTTTTTCCTAAGCCTAAACTGCAATGTATATCTATTATAAAATAGATAAATATAATATATTTTGATTATAATAATATTTGTTTACCTTTATACCAACGTAATTGAATTTATGACTACAAAATAAATAAAAACTAATACATTTTTGTAAAATACGAAATCTATTTAAAAATGTATCTAATTTTAATCCATCAAGAAAAGTAAATTCAGGAAGACAAGTTATTTAAAACTGATATAAAAATATGCTTAGAAAAATAATGTTATAACTTACTTAAGTATTGCATATTTATGTTCACATAATATATACGTTGAGCTCAACGATTATTGTATAGCAAGTTTGACCCATTTTTGAAAGTATAGATATTTTCATAGGCATAAATATGAAATTTAATTGAACATGAAAAAATAAGTAATAAATTGAATGTTAATATTTAATTAAAACTATATCTTTACTTTCATTTTTTAACGATTGCAATAAATTAAAAATACTATACGGAATTAATGTTACTGAACTATGCAAAAACTTTAAAATGTTGTTTTTTAATCTTTATGATTTATACGCGATATTTTTTTATTTTTAAATTAAAATGAATCGCGCGTCGCTGCCGTTGCGTATATATAATATTTGTTCTTATACCCTTGAAGCACGGCAGTTCGATACGAAATAATCCAAAAGGAATTTATCTATATATACATCATAATATGTTCGTGTTCAGCATATAGTTATAGGTCATATAGGCTATTGCACTCACGTAAACAGCGAAATTAGTTTGGGATATATTTATTTTTTTTGTTTATTATTTTTTTGCGAAATAATTCACCGCATAAAACAATATAACTACCTAACTCATTTATAATCTTGAAATAATAATAACTTTGGCGGTATATTTCTATACACCGTTATTATAATATCATTTACCACCATCGTCTTATCGCCACAATGGTATATATACGAATTACACGTTTATACTGCTAGAAAATAAAATAATACTTACAATACCGCATGGCCTATATACGATAAAATATTAATATTGTGACTCACGCATGTCAGAGAAGTCGTCGACTAGAATGATTTCCCGAATAAGATGTTCCGGCGATCTATCCAGTATGGAATGCACAGTTCGCAGCAAAACTGACCATGCCTCGTTGTGAAAACACACGATCACAGATGTCTGTGGTAGGTTGTCCAAATATCTGCCTGGTTTTTTGCACCTGAAATACGGAAAAAACGATGTAAGATCATACATAGAAGTACAAACATAATGCATATACTTATATTATATTATTATATTTATATGTATGGTATTTTAATATTATCATGTGCGAAGCGAATTATTATATTATAATATAGATGTTTGATATAACGTGTATTCTCTTCCACCCCACGTCATATCGTTCTCCCCACCCCAATCAGAACCTCATAGCTGTTTTTGCCCGGCTAATGGTTCCCAAAGCAATGAATATCAATTACATGTGCACCGCACGGACGTCGCGTCATTAACTGACGCATTAGGCTATGGCTTTTCACTATTATATTAGGTATATATTCCTTATACACACACGTACATACCACACGTCCACACGGCACAAAATAACCTATGACAGCAATAGAACCGTGGTTATGGTATAGTGTTCACCGTGTAAATTGATCCCTAACAGTAATCGCACGTTATACGTATATGTAATATATATATATATATATATATTATATTTAACATTATACAGGTACCTAAGTTACATACACATACAAAAACGCACTCACGAGCTCGTACCTTTCATTATAAGGCATATGCACCTATATATATTGTATAATGTTAGTAATATGAGTAAACATAGATTCCACAATTATAATTAAATCAGTAGGTATTGCTAGGAGGCAGTGAGCAGGGTGCGGGATAAAACGTTGTTGGGTCTTTGGCGGAAAAAAAGGCCATCTACGTCCAAATAACTTAAACGTTGAAGTTTTGTAAGCGCGGGTTGCCCAAAAAAAATCCGTTTATTTATTATATGGCACTATATATGGCAGGTCATATATCACGCGTGGGATTCGGTGGGAGCCGCCTTTTTTTCTAGAGGTTGGACAATGAACTACTAATTCACAGAGATCGATATCGAACGAACTATAATACATAAACTATATATATGCGCGCGCGCGTGTATACCGTAAACGCGCGGGATCCAAAGTTAATAAACGGAAATTTGTAAAAGGTCCCAGAGTCTGTGTTTAAAAGAGGGACTAGCATAGGGAAAAAAACAAAACGCTTTTCAACCGGTGGCTTTTTGATTTATCGCCGGATCCCGTCGAATTAGCCACCACGTTTATACGCACGGATAAAAACAAAAAACGAAAAAATAAAAAAAAAAACGAAATGAACGAGAGAGGGTGATAGAAGGTAAATGCTGGACCTTTGTATTGTGTTCAAACTCGACGGAGGCGAAAAAGGCTATTATTTCGAATTGTGCGACGTCAAAAGCACGCACAACAGGTGGCTTTTTGTGCATATATAGGTGTCCAGTGTTCAGGATACTGAAGAAAGGCACCTAGTAAAGTCTGTAGCGTGGTCAAAATATAATTATATATTATTTCTAAATTAAATTTGGTTTTTTATTAAATTTAAGAAAAATAGAAAAATTAAAATGATTTAACACAGCACATAAGTTATAAAGGCGTCTATTCACGAAATTAAATCAATAAATAAGCAATATGAAACATACGGTCTCTGAAAAAAGCTGATAGTTAATGCTGATAACGTGACAGGTATACGAGCATTCCCGAAGTACTGGAACATTTATTTACCTATAATGTATTTTATCAACACAATATTGGCGCATCAAAGGAAAACATCATAAAATAAATTGACAAAAGTGACATACATCGGAAAAGAGAAAACAAAACTTATTGAACGAGACAAACAATTAATAATATAAGTAATAATAAGTAATAATAATATGTAATTGTTTGAAATGTTCAATTTATAATATTCTGTATACTAAAATTATATAGTTATATTGTTAGTTTTAACAAAATAAATATATGCATATATCTATATATATCTATATTTAGAATAACCTTGCGAATAATAAATTATTTCTCGATTTTTAAATTTTCCATTGAACTAAAAATTAATTTGCTAAAACGTTTTTGTATTTTTAAATTTGAACTAATCTAATTTTTTTTAGGATATAGGAACAAATAGTAGTCATATTATTTTTGTCAAAATAAACAAATAAGAGTATAAATCTATCTTTTGTCGTATTCACAGTTTAGCAAATAATAATTAGGTACTATGTTAAATATTTTTTTTAACCAAAGAAATAAAATTATATTTATTATATTATATTATTATAGGGAAAAACGTTAAAATATATATTTTTTAAAACTTACGTTATAATTTTATATTATGTAACAATAAAAAGCGTGATACCTAATAGGTAGGTGATGTACTCATCATTATATATTATATAATTATTTATTATATTTAAGAATAGCAAATTTGCGCTTAGTTTGATTCGGATAAAATGTGCACGTAGTAGAGACACCTTCTAACAACACAATAATATTATATCATATAGGTCAAGACAGTAGGCTAATAATATACATAATATACCTATTGAACGTGCTTCTAATATACATATAATATATAGTTTTGAAATGCATAACGAAATGACGATTATCGTTAAGATCACAAAATCGTTTCGATTTCAGGGTTATTAGAAACAATAGAGATATTATAACTCGACGACGTCGTTGTTTCAACCGTTATTACAACACGATCGACCTTATAATATCGCGAGTCGGTCGGATCCGATTGTGTGCACGCGGGAGCGGCGTTCGACGATCGTGAGCGAGATGGTTCGTCTTATATGCGCGTGTTGTACAGGTACGAATACATCCGAAACAATATGATAAACAACATAATATATCTGAATATAACATTATAGTAATAGAGACAATGCTCACGTCCGCTGGCCTTAAAAAACGGTACCAAATTATATTCGCAGCGGCGAAGGCCACAGTTGTTCACGGTGTACGAAGACGGGTCGATAAATGCTTTACATTAGCCCGCCCCGCACGCCACCGCCCCCGACGCATCGCTGACGGTTGGAGGGTGTCATGTCGAAGTACCAAGTGATAACGAATTGTATTTGTCCGTTCATTATTATCGGCCACGCGTGTATAATAATGCGACCAGACAACATGACGTACTATAATATTATACATGTGTACGAGTATCATAATATATGTAACGCAGGGTCAGGTGTATACACATAATATTGTATTATATTAGGTATGTTATATGTATATTATTATTACCGGGTACAATTGTACAAGGAAACAGACGACACTTTGACAGTATATATTATATATACGTATTACGTGCGATTACGGCCCTGTTCATGCTATATAATAATAATAATAATAATATATGGGTACATGGTAGAAATAGTCAAGTGTCAATATAGTCTCTCATACGGTTTCGATCGATGGACACACTCTGAGCGTATAACGCGAGCTGCACGTTCAAACGTCTGAATATTAGGTAGATAACTGCGGGATTCGACGGCGATAAATGATTTGTTCACGCGACTACGGTTCCAAAAATAATGTTAATTACGACGAATACATAATATTAACCTTCTTCAATATGTCTGATCGTATAATATTATATTGATTATTGGGAACATCGGTTTGAATTCTTGCCGAGAACGACGATCGGCCAAAGTCAACTTTTATGGATAATGCCTTTAATTCAGTAACTACTAAACATTGCGAGTATAGAGGAAATTTCATGTTTAAAACCTCATCATAAATATGTCCCCAATAAATTAATTATTGCAGTTATACAGGTATACCTACTCATCAAGTGATAGTGCCGTCGATCAAAATCACGCGTTATTATACTATAACTTATAAGTTTCATGTCGTTCGCTATTTCGCACTGAATATTATCTGATAAACGATAAATAGTTGGATAAAATATTCAATTTCGGCGGAAATAATGCACGCCCGGAAATGTCACGCTAGAGCGAATTATTATTAATATGGTATTATATTGTTCAAAATATTGTAATATACTACGCAAAACTATCGAAAACGCAAAACACGGAAAATACGAAATTTATCTGATCGCAATATTATATATATACATTCTGCTATTCACCCTGGTTATCTGTAAAACATCGTATCGCGAGAACAACAACAGTTTGTGACAGGTCAAAGTAGAGTGTACACAGTACACACACACAATTTTAGACATAGTAATTATCGTTAAATATTCCATCAGCGGGAATCGATTAGTGGGAGTCGCGTGAGGCGAAGGGCGTCCCTAAACGAGGCCAAGTGTCAAAAAGTGTTTCTAACCATTATTTTTGTGCGATGGGTGCCCGTCGTCGAGGGTCGTTATTATTATAATATATAATGCATATTTTTGACAAATTTCACAAAACGAAAAAAAAAAAAATATCTAACTTTTTTCCTATCATTTTGTTTTTAAATCGATTGGTCAGAGTTTATAATTCAGCAAATACGTACACTGCATATGCACTCACGGGGAGCTGGGGGAAGTATAGTTGGTGTTTTTAATTAACTTCATTACATCTCTCCCACAGTACCCGTCCACGCCCGCCATTTGGTACATATTCGGTTTTAATTAAACCCTCCGGGTCGACCGTTATATATACATTGTGTGTTGTTTGGGACTCCAGCCCCCAACTGGCAAATTACTGGTCTACACCCGCCGATAGTCACGCACAAGTGGTGATAAATAAAAAGTAAAACAAAAAAACCAACGATGACAATAACAACAAACGAACACTAACTAGACAAACATTACGCGTACATATACCCATTCAGGACTTGGTATAGAATTTATTCGGCAGATGTAGTTTTTACTGCGGCCTAACACAAAATTCTATTTATTTATATTTTGTCTAAAGCCGGTTCACGCCAAACGTTCGCGGTGGAGTTGCAGTGGCAGCGTCGAGGGGTCTTTGGACGGGCGAGGGTGGTGCTGACAAATGGAAAGTTTCACGCCAGCGGGAGGATAGTTACTGCGGAGGAAAGTTTTCGCGCCCAGTGACGGTGTTGGCGTAAGGTCGCGCGGGGGTGACCGAGACGTCGGTGTATTATACAACGCAAACTCTACGGTAGCGGCACAAAAGGGCGAATTTCATTTTTCTTCGCAGCTCGTTGTCGTCTATATATATTTAATATGTATACATCATATACGCATTCCTCTCGCCGAACCTTTTTCGCACTAAGCTGACCTCAACTTGTTCTGCTGCTGCGGTTAGTATCATCTTGCCGGCAATGTTTCTTTTTCGATTTCCATGTAATAATAAAGCATTAATAATCTACATTGTCTCCGTTCATAACTCACGATGTTATATTAACCCTAATTAAGGCACGAAAACTGTAACGTGTTCAAGACAACAGCTCCACGCATCTAAACTGTACACTCGTTTTCTCAGTCGATCTTTTTAATATTTTGAGAAAAAAAAAATCAGAACTCATTATAATAGATCAATAATTATGATAAAAATATTCTTTAAAATATATACCTATCAAACTATAATAATATTATTACAACATTGTTTTTCAAAATCAAATAAATTTAGCAAGAAAACGAGTGAAGAAATATTATATGTACTATACCTACTTATAATATATGGTTAAATAAACATGTTATAATAATATATACAAATCATAAATATATATATATATATATATACCTAATGGCTGAGGATTTGTGGGTGGAGTATAATATTTTATGTTGTACCTTCTTTGTTAAACGTGCCAATTCATGTTGTTTTATTTTCTAAACGTAAGCAAATTCCTAAGCTGAAATCGTGCACTTCGATTTCCCAATAGGTATTTTAAAAATATAATTTTTACTGATAGTTGTAAATTTGTTCGTGTTTCGAAATTAATAAGTATATAAATATATTCATACACTTATTTAGCGAATATATATTTTGTTGAAAATGACATTATAGTCAAAACAGCGATAGAACATAATAATTATTTTATAGTGTTTAAGCGATAACTAGTATTTTCTTAACTCAAATGTTCGAAACGATAGAGTCAACACTTTTAAAAGATTCTTTTTGTAAAAATGAATTACCTTTTTTTTTACAAATTAATTAGTGTTTGTCAACATTATTGGTTGAAATATTTTATTGTATAGAAACATTAATTAAACGCGTTAAACGGTTAATCACGTACAAACGATGATAATATTATTCAATCAAACAAAGCATATAATAATCTCATACGTAATTATTATTATATTATAATATAGAATCGCAGACTTGTAATCACACAAAACCAATGATATTAGTCATGAAAAATAAAATAAATGTATACATATTATATATACAATGTATAATTTATTAATTATTGAAGCGCATATCAAGTGAGACACAATATATCTATTATACCTATTATTTAATGATTGCATAAAATGTTATAATATCAATCGTGATGAGAACGTCAAAATCAATTCCCGTAGATATTATAGGTAATTGAAGTGTAATAATAAATAATAATATACCGTTTTATAGGAGTCATATTATAATATTGAATATTGCAGGGTTTGAAAATTAATGTGTTTTTGATTATCTTTTTCGTCCACGATAAAATAAATAAGAAAACGCAAAACCGTTGTTTAGTGCACATTTTTATTAACTATGAATCGCCAGCGTCACGCGTTAAAGGATTGCGTGCGTATAATAAGCTCATGTAATAACGCGCATTACGCGCTGTGCACAATAATAAATCGACGCGCGTAACGATTTCGAATTATATGACTTATAGCAGCGGCGTCGCGGTCGGTTCTTTGGAGTTCCTACCCATTATCATTATATATTGTATTATAAATTTGTATTTGTAATTTTTTTTTTCATTTCCCGTCGCCGAACGTCAACTCGGGATGCGCGCGATGACTGGGGACCGTTAAAACGTCGGGTTCACGGTGAAAACATAATAATATTGCACCACGAGTATCGGTTATTGTGGTGTAGCCGTGTAGGTATACCTTCTCATTACCGACCGTTTAATAGAATATATCGTGTCTATTAAATAGATACATAAGTCGCGTGCGTTCTCATCGTGCAGTTAAAGCCGGTCACCGGGAGAAATCGAATTCGGTTGATCGCGGTCGGTTCGTCGATGCGAAAGTATTCGGTAACGAGGCGGCGTGTGTGTAGGACGTAGGTATATATATCTACTCGATGACGATTAATGCGATTCCAATCCGATCGCGTCAAAAACGGCCGCGGGAAACGTCGAAATACGCATTACGCGACCATGTTCGATTTTTGGTGAGCTATATAGTCGGAAAAAAGACTCGACTCTAAAAAAAAAAAAAAGGGTCATACGGGCCAACAATACACGCAGTGACCTATGGGGAGAGGTGTATATGAATACATCACGCGCGACGACGACGTTTAATTAAAATCGGACACGAAAATCCCAATATAGTTTCGTGCGTTTTGAGCGGTTCGTCCGATTCGTAAAAATCCGATTCGTGTTCGACATGTAATAATATCATCAGCGTTTTCGTACGTAAATGCCGATAAAAACTCGGCCGTAAGCTACACACGCATATACAACGGTGTATAAATTATATTATTATAATTTTGAGCACGTATTATAATTATTTACGCGTGTATAAATTACGTACATGATATAACGCGAGCACGCGTGTGTGGGCGTTCGTTATGTACATATACCATATGTATATATATATATATACCTGTTATAATTGACAGAGCCGGTATAACATGCGCCAAAATGCACGTCCACTTAACCGAATGCGTTCCTGATATATTGTGTATACGATTTCGTTATTTTTTCCCTCTCGTTTTCGATAAAATCAAAGACGCCATAAATTCTCCGCGCAATATCGCACGAGCTTTACACACACCCACACATATACATATATAGATATATATATATATATACATATTATACATATACGGACGACCGTTGGACCGAGTTCGCTACCGCACAATATCCCTGACAATTCCTAAAGCGTATCTCTTAAATTTTGTCCGGATTGCTATTTATATATATATATATATATATAAATATATACACCTAAGTAAAAGGTATAATATGGCGAATCATATATGTATATATTTAAGCAAAATACACATTATTACATGACATATTGTATTATTGTCGTATAAATATATATTTGCCCTAAAAAATAAACACAAAACTCATATGCGAATTGCGTATAGGAATAAGATATATTATATGCATATAGGAACGCAACCGACCGTACATAATACGTATCTATAAATATATTATAGTAAAGGAATATTTCTAAAACGGTAGTGTAAATCGCAGAGTACAAAATCGTTCTAGGGAAATCGCGAAACGTCCACGCAGATGATTTGTGCGCGCGTCGGGACTTAACAAGCTTCGACTGTGGTTGTGGATAATTTTGATGAAAACCGATAAAATCCTTACGATAATCTTACCACGTATCTATCACGAGCTGCTAGTTTGTACTTTACATCATTAAAATCCCAATAAGGTAATTGGAAACGGGTTAAATGGAATTGTGCGTAAGCGTGCGTGTGTGCGTAATGTACGGTCGTGACTCGTGACAAGGTCGCATGATACATATCTAAATAGTTAAATATTATATAATTTACCTATATGCCTACACTCGTCTATAATATAATACATGGTATTATGGGTAATACAAGTAAATATTTACGTTTTTATTTTAACTGGCTGTCGATGTGGGAGACGCGCTACGTTAAATTATACGGTGAACGTGATATTTTTGAAATATTAGATAAATTAAATACATCGAAATCCGATGAGAGTTTTACATTAGTCACAGTCACCTAGCTAGAATGTATGTATATATCGTTAACTGCAATATAGCATTTTCTTTGTATGGTAATAAATAAAATTAATAACCAAAACATGTGTATGGTTATTTGAATAATATAAACGTGTTATATTACGGTCAACCAAAATTGTAGTTTTCAATAGGTTCGAAAAAAAAACAATTATTTTTGGAATTTTCTAATGATGCATGCTAAAACCTATTATTTACACGAGTAACAAAAACGGTTTAATTAAAAAATTATAGGTAGATATTCATTAAGTATTTTTTTCAGTTTTTAAAATATTAACATATTTTTTTAGAACCTATTGATCATAATAATTATTACCGGCACAGACCAATCATGGTTTGAATATATACCTATTATAGGTACTCGAACAGTTTATAATATTTCAGTGGTAGTACACCGTGTTTTATAATGCAATGTCGTATGTTATTACATCTAATATATTCAAATTCAGTAAAGTTTTTATTTTTACTTTGACTTAAGTTTCACTAATAATCTACTATAAAACACAAGTCAACAAATTATACTCAAATATTTTTGAGTGTATCTAAAAACAACGCAGTTGCTATATTATTAGGGGCCTATAACAAACTCGTGCATTACATAAAAGTTTCATGAATTCAAATAAAAAACAGAAAAGTTATAGATTGTTTAAGGTTTATACCTCATACAGTAGATATATATTATCATAAAGTATTAAAACTATTATAGCCAGCCTAATTGTATATAATATGCAAATATGTACTGCAGAATGTCTTATGGTTAGTATCTTCTTTTTATTTTTATTAACATATATAATTTTGGAAACTTAATACTGATCTACAATTAGTAAAAACCATAGTATTTTTTGGTTATACGTAACTCAGACTAAAATAAAACTTAAAAAATATTTGTTTTCGAGTAGGTATATATTATTGCATTACTATAAAAATATTGGTGAAACTTGGAATGACAGTTAATGCGAATTATTGTTTGAATACCAATAGATATTATATTCTATATGGCATTTTTTCGACAAATTAAATAGTTTTTTTTTAAACACAAAGTATAAACTGTAATTTTATTTCCAGAGAATATAAAATATATTATCAGAATATCAGATTATAGTAATACTAAACTTTAATACAACTAACAAAAAATATGAAATAAAGTTTAAACGATAAGAAACATTCAAGTTAATAAATTTAGATAAAAATATTTTATTTTTTTGTTTTAAAGAATTAGAGTGTGCGATTAAAATTAATAATTTTGTTTTTAAATTAAAAACAAAATCAGAGTAATCAGACTAGCAACTTTAAACTAGGTACAAAATGAGAACTTTTAATTGTAATTGTTCAACAAAACAAAGTAGGAACATATATATATTAGTATTAGCAAGCTTTAAATCTTTCAATAATAGACTAAATTTTAAATAAAATATTTTATGAAAAAAATGGAGGTCTTAATATTTTTGGATACTTATTAGTTATTAGTATACCTATATTTAGACAAAAAAAAGTAATTTACAATTAAAAATAAGAAAAATGCATAATTTTATGACATCTACTGTTATTTTTATTTGTCTACATTTAATAAAGTTTTATGGATTGTTTCTAAAACAAAATAAATGTCAGTCTTACATATTTAAGTGTAGGTACAATAAAAGCAAAAAATCACTATAAGTACCACGTATTTGTATTATTTTCCATATTTTATGGAAATGACGGACCAAATAAATTATTGCAACATTTTACTACATAAATAGCAATTATGGAATTCAAGCAGTCAGTTATTATAATGTATTAACTTCGTATTTAAATTTAAATGCCGAATGGTCGAGTAAAGTATTTTCTCGGTTGAAATAATATTATGACTTAATAAGTATGCATGTAGTTATTGTGCACGGTAAAAGTTATCGTTTATAGAAATCTCTGCCCTCAAACTTAATAAATAATTTAAACAACAACATCCGGTAGTGGGTATAGCAACAATGAGATTCACGCAGTGTATATTAAAGGCTATTACATAAGTTATTTTTAATTTTTTTTATAATATACTAAACGAGGATACGATGACTTAGAATCGACATTTTGGTAAACCTTAGTTAAAAAATTGTCTTGTGAGATGTTGAGTATATTATGTAAAATGTTTAAATGCCCATTCCGTTTGTATAAAATATAAATTTATTACAGCACAAAAAGCACAAAACTATTTCAATGAGAAGTAAAATATAAATGAACGAGATTTATAAAATATGTTTTTATTATGAAACGAATAAATTGCTTAAAATAAAACCTATATAATGCAAAGGATAATACATTATTTTATACACAGCAGCAACGAAACAACTTTGTCATTAAAATACAAAATTTGTAACGTAATATTATATTATATATAATAAGTAATGACATCTGTATTTTTTTTGTTTTTCTATATATTTTAATTTAAGTAAAAATACATTATGTAGGAATACATCCGTTTGGGAATAAAGAAAAACGTAATGTTTTTATTGATATCCGGTTTTGATAAGTTGCCACTGCTGTTCCGATTCCGCTACAAAACAGGTTTTACTTATGGTGCAGACGTTGTTGTCGGATGATTTTGCTTTCGCTGTGGTCGTCTCGCAATAACGGACCGAAAGCAAGAA
The DNA here is from genome assembly GCF_005508785.2 of Acyrthosiphon pisum. Lineage (NCBI taxonomy): Eukaryota > Metazoa > Arthropoda > Insecta > Hemiptera > Aphididae > Acyrthosiphon > Acyrthosiphon pisum. The sequence goes on from NC_042496.1 coordinate 26,335,025, forward strand.
CATCATAAATATAAAATAAAAACACAAAATTTACAGTAAAATATAGGAAATAGTATGACCCATGTCCCATTATTATTATGATTATTATAATCATTATTAGTGATGACAGCGGCAAAGTCTTATAGTTGAATAATAATCACAACACATTTTTTTAAATATATTATAAAAGCTATAGGTACCTTTATTATAATATACATGCCTACACTAATATTTTTCGTCTGCTACAAATGCATTTAAATTTGTTTTACTGTTACTTGCTGACACATCTTAAACATAAAAAACACGAACATCTAATTATATACGACGCAGTTTAGAGAATAATAAAAAATCAAGTCAACTCGAATAAAAAGGAAATGATAGATTTATCGATTAAATAATAAAGTAATACAAAATATTATCAATTGTAATCTTTTGTAATTTGTAAACAGTCAGGTATATTAAACACTAATTTAAAACACAATTTGAAATTTGGTAATTAAAAAGCTAAAAAATGAAGACCCATCACAAATGTTTAGATACGAAATTTAAGAGACGTTTTATAATTATAATCATACAAAATATACGATTTTATTAAGGTGGGAAGCATAACCAAAAGATTGTTGTTCATACGATTTTGACATGTTGTTTAATATTATTGGTACAGACATTAATAATACCTAATTTATATTATATCCAGACGAACAAAATTAACAAAACCCACTCAACAAATTACTTAATACTAGGTAATTTAATAATGCATATATAATGTATTAATGTATTAAACATGTTAAATTTTCTGGTTTTTGTGAGTAAATTTTAATAATATTATTAATATAATAATACCTAAGTTTAATTGTATAATAACGTGACGCAAACATTGCACATACTTATGTGATGATAATTTATTCGCAAAGATTCAACGATAAACAGCATACTATCCTCTTATCATATAATATTCGATCGGATGGTTAAACATATAGAGATTCATTATTACCGCCGTAGATTAGAAATTTAGAATGATGTTATAGTTATAGTAGAATAGAATATTATAATATTCAAGGAAACGACGAGCTATAGTTTTCGAGTCCGAGAAGGTGTCAGAAATGTGTCATTTGGAGTTCTCCGAGGAGGCAATTTATCTTGTCCTGCTCTTTACACCCGGTTCTCATTTATAAGACTAAACCGGCAGTGCGTATACCTGAACCGTAGACAATTTATCGCATTTGGATGTATATTAAACGGAATTTAGCTCTGTGAAAGTAAATTTCTATATGCTAGGTACGGGTGGACTTAATGTGCAAGTACTCAAAGTGCATATTATAAATTATAGAATGTATACGTTTTTATATCATAATCTACGTATTTCGTACTAAATAAAGATATTGTACAGTACAACAGCATATTAAGTAGGTCTAATATAAGTGTCATTGACTGCAACACGCTGATCTTCATCAACAGCGATTCTTTCACTTTGAAAATCTGTTTGAAATGTCAACATAATATATATTATTTGAATTCGTAGACTATAATAATATAATGACATATTTTCACGTCGTCTGGTACATGTAATAATATTCAGCTAAATTATTAAATTTTTTTTTTAAGTTGTAAACGAAAATTAAATCTTTTCAAGTTCAAAATTCCGCGTTTATCTGTTCAACATCATTTTATAATACTGATTATAGTAAAAAAGTGGAAATAGTATTTAGTATAAAAAAAAAAAAAAAAAAAGAATACTGTTTTCACTTTACTTAATGATTTGTTCACAGCAAAAAATTGTTAGTATATTTTCCCTTATTACACAAATGGATCCACTGGTTATAACAAAAATAACGGCATTTTATTTTTTTCTTGGAAAATGTATTGCAATAAGTTAGAAAATCTAAAGGATTTTGTATTTGAAAGCCGTTATTATAATTACCTCGTTTAAACTATATAATCACACATGTCGTAGAAAGAAATCCATATCTGCCAAGTGCCTATAATAATTACCAGATGCATAAATATTTATTACTGCATGTATACGACAAATTCATATTTGCACAATTAAAATATGTATAATAACATACTATCGGCGTCGTATGACTATTTTTTTTTATTATCGCATTTTACTGTTATAAAAAAGTATATCGATAAAACTATAGAATGTTTAAACTATTATTGAAATATAATATTATATAGTGGTAGACGGTAGTATAATAATAATAATAGCAACACAAAATACATAACATAAATATAATATACTGCAGTATAGGTACCTATGATATATTCTAAGAAAAATTGCAATTTCATGCTTAGTGCGTAAAAAACAATACATAATATAATATTTTCTTTTAATTAAAGAACCAAAACACTCGGGAGGGGGGGGGTCACTATATATACGCTTAACAGGGTCTGTCATTAACGAAATGGATTGCACGTTAATAATTTGGTCGACCCAACCCGTGTACGAAATTAAAAATTTATAACGAAAATAAAATACGATCATAAAAGAAAAATACTCGTAATAAAAGAAAAACCAAATCAAATGTATATATATATAATCATTTATTATGCTACACGTATCTGTATAATGTATATTATAAGAATACGACAAACTCATTGACTTTGTTAATGTTGTTAATATTGTTTTATTATTTTTCTTTTAAATAATAGACAGTATTTATTTAAAGTTTAATGGATTTAAACTTCGAAAATGTTGGTAAAATATTTAGATTCTTAAATAATAACGGTATAATTTTATTTAAAAACTCCATTGAGTGGCAAATTCTTCCCCAAAAATGTAAAAATTAATCAAGTAAAAAGCACATTAAATTTAAAATATGATCATATATTATGATAACAGGCACGCACAACAGCATAAGTAGTCGTAGCAGCCGTAGTGAATTGTCTTATGAAACTCTATCCGCGGAATACGTTTTACAAAGGTCTTCACGATGTCACCGTAACATCACCGTTTTTTTTTTTTTTTTAATAAAGCTGTTTGGAGCATAGACACACTGCACAGTCGGCTCATTCTGAGGGGAGGGGGCAATATGATGCGAGAATCGTGATGATGATAGTGCGGGAAGGAGACGGCTTGTAGAGGGGTAACATTTCGCTTATAAGAAACTCGATTAATATCTCGACGGTGATTGGTGGACGGAAGGTCGCGACGGGGTGGTGTTATAAAGTGGTGACTCGTAAAACAATACGGCGTGTAGACCCAAGTCGTGGGCGAAAACCATCGTACAATAGGGATCGGGAAAAACTCTGTGTGTGTCTGTGTGTGTTTGTATGTATACATATATACAAACCTACCCCTATCCATCCCGTCCACGCACATTAGCCACACAGCGAGGTCTGACGATATTTTCGTTACGGTTTTTGCGGGATCGCGTCGCCACGCATTAATATAAAGGACCGCCGCCGCCGTCGTCGGAGCTTATATTATATAGCGTCGTTCACGTCCGACTTAATTTTAAGTGGCCTTTGCGCGGCGACTGTGCACCCAACAGAACCTATCCAAGCAATGGGGCGTGGAGGGGGCGAGATGGGTAGTGTCGTATTTCGGTCACGGGAAAAAGACAAGTATATATAATATTTATGTACATATAAAATAATATGATATATGCGGCACTATATAGTGCAGGTATATTATGTGTATATATGGAGGAGGGTCAGAGTAGGATGATAATATTATTATTTTATATATTTACGCACCGGGTTATCAAAATGTCACCGGTTATTAATAATCCTGCAGACCTTTGACCCGGTCGACCACTCTTCCGTTTCGTTTCAAAGACCACCGCCGCCGCAGTCTTTTTGACACCTTCCTCACCAACCCACTTTTTATTGTATTTAGCTGATAATGAGTACGCGTCAAACGTGTGTCCAAACCCGGCGCCGTATGGGCACACAGTGGCTTTAATATATTACCATAATATACATTATATATTATATAATACATATTTATACTGTAGACGGTGGCTATATTATATACAAGAGCATTGTATATTTTACAATATTATCAAATTATATCACCAGCACGGAGCTTGTCGATTGTATAGCGTTAAAAAAAAAACAAAAAAAACCCCTTATAGTAGGATGACGATTTTATACACAACAATATATTATTATAATATTATACACGGTCTTATATAAAGGCGCTCTGTGTAAGCACGCACGCCGCTGCACATAATAATATAGGTACTTACGAGATATAAGTAGCCGGAAACGCAGAATCAGATATTTTGGTTTCCTTTACAAATATTTATGAAAATAAATAATAGTTGATATATTTTTGACAAAAAATATTTTTGTCAAGTACTATTATAATAGTACATAATGGTATATAAGTAAAATATAAATGTTGAGCATAAAAACGTATTCGTGGAAAACAAATAAGATATTGCTTACAAATATGATAAAGATTGCGGAGAATATAGTTCACGCTAGTTTTTAAACAACGAATTGTATTTTTTAATGGGTTCGTTCCCGGTTAAATGATTAAGTCTAACATATCTCCGTAAGATATATCCATGTATATATAAATAAGTCAAACTGACAAATCACGTCGTATTAAATTTCACAAAAGTATATGAAACGAAAATTGTATTTTAAATTATTTATTAATATAATATATATTGTGATATAATAATATATTATTGTACCTATAGATGTAATTGGTAGACAAAAATACATGTAAAACTGAAGTTTATATTTTGTATAGGTACTCTAATTAAAACGCAAACAATTAATGTGTAAGAGTAGGCATATGTACGCATTTAATTCTATAATGTATAAGTGACATTTTATTTCATGTTTTATTCAAATCAGTTGTTTATTTTATTTATACGTTTCTCATTATACTTCACTCATGTTCCAACTATTTTTTGTTCTGCATCATAAAATTAAAATTTATTTTGTAATAATTTTATTACCATAGAAGTATAATAAAATAACAAAGTAATATAATACTGGTGAATATATCAATAAAATAAAAATTGAATTGTATTACATACTTATAATATATATTTATATAAATAATATTTTTTACATTCTGTGAGTATTACCCTGTTTATTGTATATAAATAGACATTGAAACTACAGTAGGTATTCAATAAAATAATTGTTAACAATAATAAATTAACTTTTACGAGGCATCAAATTATTTAAATATTGGAATTTTTAATTTGTTTAGCGCTATAGATATGGATATTAAAATGTTAGTTTGTTTAAGTAATTAACAAATTAGTTGGTCGAATGGGTGTTTGTTTATTTTCCATTATATCAAAAAATGTGAAGTTTAATTATAAAGAAGCGGCTATTCATAGCACGTGAGTAGCTGCTGCAGATTCGAGTGGATCGCAAGCCACGGACAGGTCAGAATTATTAATATAATATTAAATATGAATATAATTATTAATAAATTTAAAGACTATTTTAATTATATGAATATTATTATAATTGACAACTGGTGGGAATAAGTGGGACTAACTCAAAGGCACCGATAGTGATGATAAAATAACTTCATATAAATTGCGTAAAAATATTACAAACTGGGAAGGCACTATTGAGTTGACATTGATGTATATTCTTACAAAAATTACGCGTGTACAATATACTGTTTCTTAAACAATATCAAAACAAATCTTTCGTTGTCATGGTTAAACTGCTAAATTCAAGAAGAAATTGTACAAGAAAAAGTGCTTACGACAAACATATGACCGTTGACTCTAACGGCAAATGGTGATAAATCCAAAGTTATTATCATAAACATTTTAAATTTACATACACGAGTTTTATAATAATACATTTATATAATATATATGGTTCTTATAAGTACTATACAGCGCGACATTGGAAAGTGAACAAGAGAGCCGACGGAAATTATTTAATACTTTTGCATTTAATGAACCATACGAATATCCACAATATTATTATATGGACGAATCGTATTTGAATATGTTCTTTTTATTTTAGTCCGTATTATTACATGTCAGAGAACTCGTCGTACTTGCATACTGCATAACATAAAAGTAAGGCTGTAACTACAATAATTTAATACTTTATAAAATATATATATTATATCTCTGTAACCTGATATCAAAACCACCGTTCTGCGTTGCCGTGTTCTTGGTTTTTGTGTTTTATTATTAGCTCGTTTTTATTGCTATATATATTTTATATATATTTTTTTAGAGGCGTTCGAGTGGGTGCACGGGGTTTAAAAAAATACCGAAAAGAATTTTAACGATGCAAAAAATAAAATATTTCAAACATTTCCAAAATGAAGAAAAAACTTTTTACGGTCCAGCTATAATTCGGGGTGGAAAAACTCTTTTTTTACCCTAGACCAACATAAACTCCCGATTATTCGAATCAACGAATAATGTATATATATATTTAGTCACGAAATCATTCTGGAAAATTATTCACCGACAACTTTTGTTGGAATATTAATAAAAAAAAAAATAGTAATAATAATCTACCGTCGTTTTCTCGTAGAGCGTAAAAAACAAAATAAAATAATAACAAAAACAATAATATTATTATGAGTACTAACTTAAACAAATCGCGGACGTTACAGAGATTTTATTTTCGACGAACCGTTAATTTCACCTTGAGGCTATAATAATAGTGCGGCTTTCTTGAATATATACCTAAATCGACCATGTATATATACACAACACATATTATATAGACTATAGGTATGTTGTATGCACGTGGGTACGGTGTGTCTACCGTATATATATTTATATAAGTTTCGCACGAACTGCGATTTGTTCCGAGAGCTCTTTCACCATGGATGACATCAGTATATTTGAAGAGATAGAGGAGGTCGTACGCGATGATGACACCGCGACGAATAGAGATAACAACAGTGTATTCGCATGCACACTGCAGGTAACACCCGTTGGTCAGATGTGAGTAGCTGTGTGCTGAGTGTGTGTGTCTACTTAAACCTACCCACGTATAGTTCTTATTTATAAGCGTCGAGAGAACAAGTCTGTATGGAACGTCAAATGTTCCGTTGTTCAGAGGAAGTTCGAAGGATGCACGCGTGACGGCTTACCGAGGAGAAAGTGCATCGTGTGTCATCATATGATGGGCGGGAGAGGCAGGAGGGGCACTAGACAAAAATATAATATACGGGCTGCAGTTTTGTACTTATAATATATATTATATTATTATATATATATACACTTCGTAAGTCATTGTTGATTCCGGTATGTTTGCAATACGGTTTTAACCGGTGATTTATATGCTTATGTGTGTATGTGTATTACATTGGGATCATCGATAACTTGACCACCTTAACCTATATAAATAAAATATAAACTTTGGAAATATTCCAAAAACACAGAATCCGATACATATTGCCACAAGGCGTCGTTGTTGTCGACGAGATCAAAAAAGGTCGGAATGAAACTATGATATTATAATAAAATACGATTCGAAAAACAAAGAGGCTAAAGTATGGATGTACATGGATGTTGAATGACAAATGTTTTTTCGCTGTATTTATCGTAGTACGATTATAATGTTCAAACAGGATGTAAATAAATATTTGGGTGATTAAATATTAATAATAAATATATACATATATAATATTATAATCTTTATGATGTATATTGTTAACAAATTTTTTTTTTGTTTCGTTGATAATTCGAATTATTGAACACCCAAAGCCAATAACACTTTGCACGCAACGTGAAATTATACGAAGGTCAGAATAATCACGGGTTGTTTTGGACGTTTTAATATAATATGTAGTAGACTTTTATACGTTAAAAAATTATTATTAAAAAAAAAAATTAGCGTTTGTGTTTTATATACTTGTAGTATTAAAATATGTACGTTCAAAATTAACACAGGAGCTGAAATTATTATATTCAAACTACTTATTGAGATTAGATAGGTATACGATTTTGTCGAAGGTTATAAAATTTCTCTTCGGAAATAATTTAAAATATAATCAATATGTACGTCCTTCTATAGTTCTATGTAAATTAGATTATGAACCTATACCTACCTAATATGTTACATTATTATCATCTATATAAGTATGGGAATAAATTAAAATTAAATTGTTATAATTTATATCCGTATGGTTATATATATATGTGTATGAAACTTAAACCTACGGCCATAATGATCATCATCACGAAATGTACTGTTCTTTTTTCTTGCTAAATTGTAAAGCTAAGAACTGCCACATTGCCTTATTGCGAGTTTCATATAATAAACATAAAAAATATTTAAGACAAAATCATAACTGTATAAAAATATAATAGGTATCTATATTCTATATACTTACATAAATATTATATATATAAATAAATAAACATTACTATCGTAAAGTTAAGAATATTACAAGATAATTATGATAATATTTACACATTTAGTCAGTTTATGGAAATTTTTTTTATTTAAACGTGAATTGAAATGTTCATGAATAATTGTATTCCTTTGCAGTTGAAACGTATGTACATACTATAAAGGTATGGCTAGTATAGATGGTATACATGTATAGAGATGTTAAATTGACATCAATCATTTGAAAATATTTAATTACATAGATACACTACAGGTATCTACATTATAGTATACCATATGATATTACGATCTATATAGATCCTGGCCAATATTTTAACATCAAACAATATAATGTGTTAATTACTGCACGTTTTTATCTGCACTCAAAACCATTATATATTAATTATATTTCAATAACATTGCATTAATGATTCATTTCAAGTAGACGTGAGTTGCGCAACCCAACCGCCGTCAACGACGAATAGGTAATACCTATACTTTATCCCGTTAATATTTATGTGTCCATATATATGTATGTATGTATGTATGTATGTATGTATGTATGTATGTAGGTAGGTATAGATGTGTGTGTGTGTGTGTGTGTGTGTGTCTGCGCACGCGCGTTTGGAGTGAATAAAGTACTACCGTAAGCTCGAATAAAAACGTAGAAAATTGTGCGCGTGTTAGTTCAGGGCAATCCTATAAACCAGATACATACACACGCATAATATAATATTATTATATACTTCTATCGGCTATCGCTTATAAATTGTCGCATAAAACGTATCTCAGAGCTGGCTGGTGGGTGGAGACTGGAGGGGAATAGGATAATAGAGAGAATTATTATGCTCCTGCCTCACAAATTTTATTGCATGGAACAAATAATGTAACATATTATTTAGTAATTATATTTTAAAATGTTGATATCGTTTTTGGTCATCGATGATTTTCGTTCATAAGAATTAGGTATAATTAGGCTTATAATAGGTATTGCATGTATTTTACAAATTGTAAAGAAGTAACAAATTATATTATTTATCTAGTATTAAATAACTATATATTGTACTTAGGTACCTACTTATAATAGATTAAAATTATGAATTAGACTAACGACTTAGATGAAAACAATTAACAGCGCTGTCGCAGAGCTCGTATTATACGCATTACTACAAGAAACAATTTAAGAAACGCAAGTCGTTATTATTTATAACATCTATAACATGCATAATTTATATATAAATCATAAATACATTATAACGGAAGCCAATAGTCGAAAATCGTTGTTATAGAATAATAAATAATAATTGTTTTAATCATTATGCATATTTTTTTCATATTATAAGATGGATTTTTTTATGCGTCGCCAATTTAAAAATGAGAATTAAACACGCAGAATTATTGAGTGGTGCACAGTCTGGCGATGATAAGTTTGAACAATTAGTAACAATAACAGTAGAAGCATTAAAACATATATACACTTCAAGGATGTACCTAGTTATAATAAACTTCAAAGAATCGCATAATATTACAAAAACAAATTTATTGTTCGATGAATACTACAAAAAGCTATTTAACCTAATACCTCGGTAAATACTAAATAGCTTATTATTACCTACAAATTAAAATATACACCTAATATAATAACACATATTATAACTCTAGTATAATGTATAAAGGTTTTTAAAAAATCGTTTAGTGTTATATAATTGTCTTGGCAACCAAACAAATAATAAACAATAATTCATTTAAAAAAAATTAGTTTTATGGGTATTGCGATAAAGGTATAAAAAGCATTTTAGATAAACATACTAGGATGTTGACAAAATCTATAAGAAGGTTGGCGATCGTGGTGTCTTAAAAAAGTATATGTGTACATCTTACATAATGACTGCACAAATAATACGCCAATCGATCTATTTTTTTTTTTATCAAAAACCAAATTCAATCGATACCGCAAACGTGATAGTTATAATAGACTGTTGGGCGTAAAATCAAAAATAATTCTCCAAGTTATTTAACATAGGTAGTTAAAGAAGCAAAATTCTCACTTTAATGAATGATACACGAATACACAACTAAGCTCCTCAAACAAAGTCATGTGATTTTTTTCTTCATGCAATTAATATACTACATTATATACAGGGTGTTCTTTCGTGTTTTAACTCAATAATTACCTTTTTGCCGCATTAGATTTTTTTTTAAATCTGATTTATGCAAATTATTATTTATGGTTTAATAAACATAAAAGGTTTAAGTTCTATGTTATTATTTTCCATTAAATATTAATAAATCCCATCAAGTAGGTATACCATATACACAATACACATAACATGAACCTAGTAAATATATTGTATGCGTACAGTTTGGTCATTATTTTATCACCGAGTTGAAATAAAATAATTTGTGATGACGTACTTTCGTTGCAGGTTATTTTATTTCTTCAATATTTATCATGGTAACTCTGGTTATAGATTTAAGGAATTTTTAACTATATTAATGTTTTATTTGTAATCGTTTTATTTTATTAATATACTAATAAAATGACTAATTACAAGACATACAAGAATTAAAATATAATATAGGAATGATATTATTATTAATTTATACTATAATATTGAAGACTGTGACTTAACTGTATCGATAATGGCGAACGTGAATTTCACTATTCTATATTGTACGTATATATATATATATCACATACTTAATATAGGTAGGTACGTCACGTATCGAGTCATGTATATTAAAAGCTTTTCGAAAACATACGCGTAAAATGAGAAATGGTGACAATCGTCGACCTTTAAAAGTTCGAGTGCACGGTCTACATCGAGTTGATCTACCGCATAAAAACCAAAGGATAAGAAAAAAAATTAACTTAACCATCGCATATTCGCAAAAATGTTCAAGAGAAACGGTAAAAGTTGAGAAAAAAAGATTGGCGGGACGTGGCGGGGCAACGGCTAGTCGTCGGGACATCCTGTAGAGTGCAGTGCATCATATGGCTACAACACTTTGTATTGTGATGGGATTTGATTAAAACTGAATATGGGACACTTATAACTTCATATTATATGCGTGTAATCCGACGTGGCACATCCAACTACGCGAACACGCGTTAGTTTAATTTGTTTACACGCACGCACAAGCATACACGCGCCGCAAACGCACACTCCACATTTATCTATAATAATGCCTTAACTGTTAGTAGGTACGTTCAACTAGGTAACTCGGAGCGCGTACATTATTGTTGAATGTATATACATATTATGCGTGTGTGTACGAGTAAGATATACTTCTACAGCACACAACAATGGAACTGTATTATTATATTGTTGCCCAGAGTATAATCCTATGTACTATAACGCCACACCTCAATTCTAGTAAAATCCCGCGCAGCTTCTTAAATGTAATATATTCAGAAAACGCGCCGAGTAGACTGCCGGCAATACAATATACGAAATCGTCTTTATACGATATTATAGTATTATATACATACGGCACCGTAATAGCGATCTGTGTGCATTGCCTATGTATATACAATATCATATTATTATATAGCTGGCGTGTACTGTATAGCTGGTATGAGCTCCACTGAGACGCGGATTATACCAGGCCAGAACAACTTAAATTCACAGGAATCAAATTTTATTTTACTTAAAAAGACAAATATCGTGGTATAATTAAAACCAATCTGGCCCGTTCCTCTAATAAAATGTCCTTCTATAATAACACGATAAGTTAGGTTTTAGCAACCATATGCAATGATATTTACATAGCTTAGTATAATTAAATGTGAAATGGCTTATCTTATTTAGAAATAAAGATCAGCATTTTCATTACCTACTATACTTTTTATTTAAATTATAAAGTAAATTATTAGTTTATACATGCCAACTATATCATGATTATTTTTAAATATTAATAATATATAAAGTTTACTACATTAATATCTACATCACAACGACAACTTGTAAAAGAGTTCACAGTACATAATATTACCATAACGGAGCTAGTGTAAATAAATCGCCAATGATTTGTAAGCAAACTCTTTGATGATGTTTTGATGATTGTTGATTTAGTGTATGATGACAATTTTAAAGAATATTACTATTAGATACGTATATAGGTTCTATTACAGATATCACAACGGTCGTTAATAAAACTGAATGACAAATTTGTAGGCATTCAATCATAATTATTAATATTATACTCATAGATAACAATTCCAGAAGAATTAAATTACCTTATGATAATATTATAAAATATAAAAATCATGATAATAGTTCAGATTTGACTCACCAAATTCATTCCTTAAGACGTTTCTTATTGTCATATTTAAAATTTGATTTTTTTAATTGAATAACTAAGTATTCAAGATTTAGAGGATTTCAATTAAGGAAAAATCTATCAATGCGTTCCCTGCAGCAGATATTTTTTACAAGTTGTATATTTATGGATATTCAGTATTTCTGTGACATCTACTTAAGCTTGTTAACAAAATTATTACACAAGAAACACAACTTCGCACAGGTTCTTTAACAGACATTGATATTTTAAGACTCTAACATCAAGAATTTGTATTGACGGTGACATATAGCGTTAAAGACGATATAAAGTAATATTGGCATGACTTATACATATTAAATCTATTAGATAATTTTTAAATGTATTATTCACTAGTAAGTTGTCATTTGTATTTTACATTTATCAAGATTGTTGGAGTTTTTTTTTTTTTTACTTTTTGTATTTATCTATATAATTATAATATAAATATATAAATTAATAGAACCTGTAAAATCCTCTCTTTTAAATAATATTAATTAAAAATATATTATAATTTGCCCGTATGCGTGCGTACGTTATTATTGTATCTAATAATTTACACAAACTTTGAATTATGAATATATAATAGTTGCTATATTAAACGGATGAAAGGGGCCTCAGATTTAATTTTCACACACAGTACTCAATTGGTTTAGTTACTAAATTGTATGTACTTAACTATGTACAACATAAGTTTTATTGAAATGTATTTAAGAACGAACATTTTGAAAAATAGAACATTCGAGTAAATATAACAAAAATTAATCTGCATATTATAATAATTACATAATCAACTATGTGCAACAGTTTTAAGTTAAATTATTTTATTACAAATATTTAAATAGGCACCTTGTTAATTTAGGTATAGATAAGCCAGAAAAATATTATTTTCCAAAATTAATCACTTTATTATGTGTTGAGCTGTCCTGACACTCAACATATTATAAATACGCACCGATATGTGCTGAATCAAAGGTAGTTTTATTTTTATATTTTACCTCTTCTATAAAATAAAAGTATCTAGCTACGTACAAGACAATATTATAAGTTTATAACTGAAGCACAACGTATACTACGGTACAATGCGAGTACCTATATTATACTTGTATCATAATAGTTTTAAATCGTTCATTACTTTTCTTGAAAGAACATTTAACGATAATGGCTAGTAAATAAAATGTTGTTAAGTTTGCTTATAATACGGTATCGTTAAAACTTATCTTTGTAGGCTAACATCGCAAAACAAATAGGAGATCATTTCCAAACACTTAATATAGCTATATTATATTACGTAATATATAGTAGGTATAGGCAAACAACTGCACATATTATGTATCACATAATATTCCTGGTATTCGCTAACAATTAAACTTTTTTATTAATATGTATCCCAATAATACATTTATTAGGTAGGTACTAAACAAATAATGAATCATAAATAATTAGAAAAATATACAAAACGCTCCATTTACAAAACACAAACACTACAGCTGTAAACGTATTTGATAATAATTAGGTAAATTATGCGTAATGTTTTTCTTTGTACGGGTTTAATTTATTTTTATAAGATTCGTTTGCCAGAAAATAATTGCGTAAATATTACAATAAGTGATTTTTATGAGCCAATTTATGGTTAGACTATTTTAAATGGATTAGTCTACTTAGGAAATGTAAGAAAAATAATTACTTTTCATTTGATTACATTTCAAATACAAATAGAAATATCATTATTCCAGACTTTATAGAACGAATGAAATATATATTTTTAATATAATATAAATCCAAGAGGATTTCTTTGACAATCTAACAAAAAAAAATAAATTAAAGTCTGTATGATAAATTACACGAGAAAACTATTTTTTAAATCAACGTATATATATATATTATTAACTTGTTTAGACTAATCATTTTTTCTAAGAAAGAGGACTCACTTCATTATCAGACATAAATTAAATATAATATACATATACAATGAAAGAAGCAGAAGTAATCATATAATAAAAGACAAACTTAATAGATATAAAATATACTTCCTTGATACGATGGAGATAAATTATGTCACTGGAGTAATGTTTGATTTAGATTAAAGAATATGTTAGAGTTGTAGGAAATTAAAGAAAGCATTATTATGAAAGTAATATATAAGTAAACCAAAAGGCAATCGTTACAAGATTTGAGAATGAAAATGATTTTACGACCAATTCAAGAAACCTTTAAATAGGTAAAATATTATATTTTTTGAAATGAAAAATACGTATTTGTAATATTATATTAATAATGTTTCAAAAATACGTATATTCCAGGATCACAAAATCAAATAGGTAACTTTGTTTAAAACAAACCACACAATTTAACATATCTATCTATATATCATGGAAAAACAATATTCCCTATTCGTGGCAAATCTTTACCGAATGAATTTAAATGACAAACTCACGTCTCTAGTATAAAGTATATAACTGATGCGAAATCAAAGTTTTTGACAATTCCCGAGACGAAAACTGAAGTAGACAAAATGTTGTACACCGAATATATAATATTATATTATATTTCTAAAATGAGAAATCAATACTATCCTCAACTAGTTTCGACAAGTTCAGTAGAAACCATATTATATATACTCGAGTATATACTATAGTATAGTTTCCTTTCCTATAGTCATCGTAAAAACTAATATTCATAAGTACCTAATAACTCTCGGTTTATTACTTACATCGGTAGGTACCGCAACTTCAATCAAAAGTTTCGACATATAATTAAGTATAAAATACTATACATGGAAATAATCATTAATAATTGTAAAATTAACGTAATAAAAATAAATATCATATAGTTGCAGGTGCGGTTGGTTAAGTCAGTAAAAAGAAAATATTTAATTTCGTATATTTTGATGATGACTCAACTGTGGCGCTACGAAACGTATAGCTCATCATATTATTATATATATACGTATGCAATAAGTATGATGTAGGTATAATGTATTAATACCTTTCCTGCTCATCTTAATATATACCTACTATAGATGTGCCGCGCAGTCATAATAATTTATCCTCCATTAGTCATTTTACGTGTACCTACCTCCTTATTTTGTAGAACGTACGTTAGGTAAAACACATGATCTCACATAAGAAATTTGTCACCATATCATAATATTATTTACTGTATATGGGACGAAGAGAAATTGTACCCACCGCGGTATTCACTTCATTGATGATATAATTAAATTAAATTACATTATATATTATATATTTACTAGTCTGCTAAGATGCCACCCAGAAAAAAACGATTTTTATATCTTTAAATTATTACAAATTTAAGATCTCACTAAAAAATTAAATGCTATAAATGTTGTATTAATTAAAGCTTCGTTAGCTCGTATATTTAATATAGCATTAATACATCACTGTTATTTTCCAGAGCAAAGTCCTATTATATTACCTATGCTATTCGAATGCATTTTGATTCAAAATAAATGCAACCCTAATATAATTAAATCTAATTAATTGATTTCAACAAGTGTAAACTTATTAATCAAAAAGGAATATTTCTAATTCAGTAAGGAAACTATATAACACGCACATATATGATTTTTTTTTTGAAAACACTTGGTATTAGTACAAAATGGTTAAAAAGATTCATGTGACTCCTATAATAATATTATTATACCACTAGAAAACTGGACACACGTTGTACTTCAGAATTATAGTATCAATATTTCCTGTAGTTCACGAATGGAAATAAACCAATAACATTTATAAGGAAGTCTCTAGCCTCGTTGTTCCAAAAAATAAAATACTAATAATAAACATATTATGACATATAATTCGATTAGAAATTTTATAGAATTTACTACATTGGACAACAAGTTTCCGATTTAATTACTAACATTATTCGTTAATAATAGTTATAATTTGATTTTTAAAATAATGATATAATGCAGACAATGATAAATGACAATTATTGATTTATACAAACCTCATAACCTGCTATCACATACGGAAATGTATACTGTGAATAACAGTGAAAAATAATTCTTTCAAATTCAAAAAATAATTGTTTGATTACATTTATCAGAAACATTAAGTATGTATTAAAATTAATGTTTGGGATTTTGAGTTGCAATAAAAAAACATTAAAAATAAATTAGACAAATGATGGTTATAACTGCTGCTATTATAAGTCGTTCTAACGTCTGCAAAGATAGATTATGGTAATTGTCTGGATTTTTTTCATTTGTATTCTTAATAACCGGGAGTAAAATGAAATGTTAAAGATATTAGTTAAAATAGAAAATACATTAACTGTCAAAATTTGTAATAAGCCTGGGGTACCTATCGATAATCGTTGAATAAACGCTATTAAAATATCACAAAAGTTTTGTTGAATGCGGGAGAGAATTATATATATTATATTATTGTATATACAATATACATATGCCTACTTAAAACTCTCTAATCCTTCAGAATTAAACGCACATAATCCAAAGTGAATAAATATGTTTATTTTTAAATCCACAGTGCTCCGTTAAAAGGATTGGTTACGACAGTGGAAATAAAATTAAGTCCCCAAGTTCACGTTCGGACGTTATACGTATAATCATATTATATAGCTTGTGATGGGCGTCTGAGAAAATGAAAAAAAAAAGAAACAAATGGTTTTAAGGATCTGACGGCGGCGTTATACCTACCTACTCAACATATTATTTTACTCAAAGGAAACTTGACTTTACTCGATTTGACTTAAGTAATAACAATAATAATAATATGCAGTTGGCTTGTAACTGAAACAATTTTTAAGGGTGTTGCGCAGAGGCTTTTGGTAATAAATAGAGACATTATAATATATGGGTTTAGGCTTTTATTCAATTTACTTCATTTCGGTTTCCTGTAACCAGCAATGATTTTTGGTGTTTTTATCTCTGCTATCTAATGCAAAGTGATATAGGTAAGTCGTTTATTTTAATGACAAATGACACGGCATAAGAGAATTTTCTTTTCATATTTATTTTAACATACCTAATAGTTTTCACATAAGTACTTTATAAAAAATATAATGAAGTACCTAAGAATTTGAAATATCAGTTATTTTCCAAATACCAAGTCCAAATCACAAACTATATAATTTGTAGTAAGCATAACAATCTAAGGAATTAAATTGTATCTTTATACATTGAAAACCTATACTAATGAAATAATGACTACTATACGCGATTCAAGCAAAATAAATTAAATATTTAACTTTATGAGTATTCATAATATAATGATATATACATTATTTATAAACAGGATTTTAAGTGATAACTAGCAGGCAGCAATAGATACGTAGTATAAGATCATAATAACTTAAAAATGGTAGGTAATAAAAATATGGACAACAAATTATAATTTCAACTTCGAACGAAGTGTTTTTTCTTAGGCCACTCAAATGTTTAGATTTTTTACGGCATTTAAGGAATGTCCAGCACATAAAATAGGATTACTCAGAATCAACTCTGTCGTATTTCAATTTCCCGTATAAAATAAGAAGGTACTCGATTGAAGCAAAATATTAATTATCGCATACAGTCCCTAAACTGTCGTAAAAATCTAAGTATTCGAAAACGTGTTTTTTAAATGCATAATATTGTTGAAAATTGATGCAGAAATGCAGAATGCATTAAGAATACATCGCAGTGATATTCATTATAATAATATATTCTAAGCACAACAAGGCCACTCACCATTCGTCCCTAGGGTCGGGCAACGTTCTGTGCAGCGATATGAGATCACTGGCGTACTGGTTGAACGCGTTGTTCTTCCAGCCTTCGTCGACGAGCTTCTTGACGTCGGCCGTCAGGTTGGCGGGCAGCACGACCGGCTTACCCATCTCCCCATAGACTTTTCGGCCGCGTTCCTCGTCATTTACGCCCCCCCTGTTGGGCTGCGGCAGAACCCCTTCACCGTTCTGAAGCCCAGCGGCGCCGGCCTGCTGCTGGACGATCACTGGAGCAGCCGGTTGCTGTTCCACGCCACCTTCCAGCGGGAACTCGTCGTCCAGCAACCGGTTGTCGGCGTCCAAATCTTCGGGCAGACGCCGCTGTGCCGCCGCGATCGGTTGCTGTTGCTGGTAGCCACCGGCCGCGGACGGGTCGTTGGATGCGGGCGTGATGCGCCTGTCTTCCATAAAAAGCAACACGGTGACCGTCAGCCAGACGGTGCATCCGAGCACCAGGCCCTTGAGCAGTGCTGACTTGCGGCGGTACAGGTATGAAGCGATTTTCATCGTCGGGCGGTGGGTATGGTGATTTGTGCGGTGTTAGTGGTTGTTGCGGTGCCTTACTGCTGTTGTGGTGGATGTCACGGGACGGGCACGGGCGGTGGTGCGGGCGTCGGGCGCGTTAATGTGTGACGGCAGAGTGCGATACCAGCTATCAGTGGTGGTCGGACGACGACGACGACGGTAGCGGCGGCGGTGGCCGAGACGTGCGCGGGGAGGTCGTGAGCGACTCCAGCCGTAGTTGTTCCCTCATGACTGGCCTGCGAAAAACAAAAACCGTCATGAATACACTTGCACGCATTGTAATATCATGAATCATAATGAAACTGTATAATATCATATAATATTATACGAGCAAATAATAATCATTATTTTATATAAATCTGCAGCCTGTAGGACACAATATAGTTAGATATGATCAACAATATTATTGAATTAATTTTACCACAAAACAATATATTTTAAATAACAAAAATATCGTAAAAAAGAATAAGGACAAACGTTATACTTTGGCTAAAGTGTATTCAAAATTATATAATTTATTGATATTTCGTAATTTAAATTTTATTCAAAAAAAAATATCTTAATGAAGTTTTGCATTTTTTAATTTTAAAGTGCATAATTAAAATTTTTTTTTTATTTTGTATTAAATGCACACCCCTTCAAGTAATCCTTATAGGCACATATTAAATTGTTAATGCATTGACAACAACTACGTTTAAATCGTTTTGGGAATGGAAAATGTTATATTGTAAAATGCTCGAAGGTTAGGTAAATCTGGGAGATGAACATTTGGCACATTTAATCAGTAAAAATGTAATTATGATTTGTTATGACAAATATTTTTTTTGAACGCAAACCTATACAAACCTTAAATATTATAGAACCAATGTATTATATCATATTGTATAAGATTTTTGGTTTTAAGACTATGATGTTACTCAATAAGTAAATAAGTATAGGTATATAATAATCATGTTATATTAAACGAGATGAAGGCACCTTCTTTAATATTTCTATTACAGGCCTCTGAACCGAGACTGAATTCGGAGTTTTCGTTTACTCGCGAATTGTTGGGAGAGAAAAATCGTGTGCACCACAGGGCACAATACCGAGTTTTAAACTTTTTTTTCTATAATCAAAACTAATTTCGAACCATTCGTATGTGTTCAGACGTACCACGCGTTCAAAGACTGGTAGACGTATTTCCAGGGCGGAAGGATCGCTGAGATTTCATTAGGAGTTAATTCAACGGCGTGTACATTTTTGGCCGAGGGACTCGCTACTAATGAGGTTCAAGACGTGATGGAACTTCGTCCCTAAAGGTTTTTCTTCCTTTCCCCGTGCAGTATTTCGCAACGTTTTCCGGGATTTCGATGACGTGGAGATATTTCGGTCGGACGCGATGTCCTATTGCTTTCATCGTCACGGTTTATATATACATACTCTCCAAACGTAACACGATTTTCCCACGTCTGCTGCAGGGCGTTTTCCTCTGTTCATCAATTCGTAATGATTTCGCGATCGTTTACGTATTCAACCGGCGAACTGCTAAGAGCGTTGGAAGTATATAATATGTAATACAAGCATTATACAGAGTGCGAGTGCCTATTTTAAATTGCATTTGAATATAATATATAGACTATAGAGTATAGACATTCTATCAAACAGTTGCACTCTGTACAACTGCGTACTCGCCCCTGCTTTATCGATACACATACGATATTATGTTATTGCAGCAATAATAGTATTGTATGGTTTGGGAGAAACATTTATAATATTATGTGTGATTTACTGGATGCGCCAATTGAGCGAATATTGTTGTAATGATAAAAACGCACGAGCACGTGTCACCGTTCGTAAGTGATTTATACGAAGCCACAATAGAGTGTCACGTGTGTGAGAGGCATTAGCGAAAACTGTGTCAGACCGATGTTATTTTGTCGTTTTAGTTATTATTATTATATTTTTTTTCGGAAAAGGTGTGCTTCGGACTGCGAAGCGAGACCAACAATAATAATATAATATTATAGAAAGCGGATTTGTTCGCTGCAAATCTTCAGCCCAAAGCCGAAAAACGTAACACGTGGCAACCGTGTCAGAATCGATAAACGAAACTATTAGCACGTTTACCTGCGGGAAAACCCGCAATAATTTTGGCGCAAAACAATATGCACCGCTAAGCTGCGTAATCCCGATGTTACCTATACGAGCAGATATACTTTGGATTACAATACTATTTCATTTCGAAAGGTCCGAAAAAACAAATATAACGAAAGTCACACGGCTTAAGAGCTTTAGACACTTATTTGATTTCAGACAAACTTTTATCGAATTAAACAAGAACAAAAAAAAAATACAGTATAATATATATCGGACAAATTTAAACATGCCGGTTATTTATTATTATTAGTCATTATAGGTAGGTAGTAAGTAACGACAATAGAAATTAAAAATATTAATTCAAAAGTCCATAAATTTAACTGTACATTCATATATAATAATATAAAGGTTTAATGTCGTGTAGTAAAATAATTGTTTTAAGTAAATACAACTTATTAAAAATGAAGACCAAACAAACTTTCACCATGAAATACCATGCCTTTACATTAATTTTTAAATTTTTTAAAATAATTAATTTTTTCTGTTATTACTTTGATGTTTTAAATTTATATTATTACGTTATGCCTAATGAAAAATATTTTCCCAGAATAACGGCTAAAAAATAGTGCCTAATGTAAAACATAAGAATAATAGAATTTTCGTAGCATAGGTACACAGAATAATGTTTTAAATAATATGGCTAATTTTTCAATTTTTATCCCTCATAATTTACGAATATCTAATATATTATGTATATACATACGTACGTCGTACATGCATTAGCATTAATATTTATTTATAACACGTCATATTATATTATACATGTGAGGCGATTCATTTAACATAAAACACTTGACGTTAAGTTTGTGTCATTTTTCAGTATACATATTTTATAGTCAAAGTGGTAAAATAATTCGAAAAATATACAAAATTATACTTCTTCAAAATTATGTTGCATTATACTGATATAAGTATTCCGATTTAATGAGCGTCCCGTGGATCCTTATTATAATATTATATTCTATGCTATCATTATGCGTGGTTGTGATGCAAGATCGATATTATTATTACATAACATTTATGCTTCGATGTCATAGATTATGGACATCTATTGTTTTTGAAAGGCTGGTTCGTGGTTATACACTTATACAATTATACTACACGCAGGCATACAGCGTGATTTTTTTTACCTAATTTTAAATTATTAAAAATCATGTTACGACTATTTATTACTTAATACTTATTATAATTTTTTAAATTTTTAATCTTTTGGAATGGCATATATTTTTCGAAGTATCTCGATGTAGGTATTTACAGAAATTAAATTTCAAAATTAGCAGTTATAATTATTTATAATCATTTAAAGTATAGAAAATTAGATGAGTGGAAAGGCATAGTTTGTGTATATTTAAAAAATATAATTTTTTAATGACTTCTATAATTATTATGTTAAAAATAATTTTCAAAAATGTTAAGTTATAAAAATACATTGAGTTCTTATAGGTGAAAACAATCATTCTGTATAACTCCGGCACAGATAGCTTAATTCGATTTATCGCAAGGTACAATGTCACAGTGACAATGCACATATTTGAAACTCAAATTATTCACTCGTCGTATACGTCTAAATCGTCTGCGGTAATTGCAGATCGGCTGCTGCTCCCCACTTTATTACAGTATACACTCTTCATCATGTCTTAAACGTTCTGAGAATCGCAGCCCTGTGGCAAGGTTATATATATATATATATGTGTGTATGTAGTGCAGTGAGTGACTCGTAAATGACTACATAACAAGTATATTACAGATGACCATAGCGACTATAACATTTATGTTATTAACGGTTCATCAAAAACGTGTTCAATATTAAGCAAACATGAGAAGTATAGATGTATAATAGCGTTGCGGTTTAAAAAAAATACAAAAAAAAAACTATTACATTTGTCAAATGTCGTATCAATATCACACGCGTGATGGTGTATTATAATAGTACCAACATTTTGAATTAAAATTATACTTCAAGCTTAAAAACGATTGTTCGATATAATATAAAACTATAAAATATGCGATATACCTACCTACCTACCAATTATAAATACTCCCAAAGCGCTTGGAACGATCAAATTGTCGTTTCGCGAGAGTAACATTATATCGTATAATATGTTTGTGTACAATATTCATCTTAATTTATTTTCATCCCACTGAACGCAAAGATTTAACTTTCAAAATCGGTCCACTAAACACAATTTTGGTGTAACAGAATTATTGTTGCATAAAATACGCCTGCGCAAGCGCGCACGCGCACACATAAATATAATATACCTATACACTCTACGATCGGTATGCGCTTTCAAAAGTCGAATGTCTCGTCGCCACAATTATACGCGTAGAACGTCACCCTTTTCCCTTTTACTGTTAAATACACTGCACGGGCCGTATCACATAATATACATGTGTGCATATATAATAATAATATACTCGTATTATACACATAAAACAGTATAGTTTGCGATCATTGTTCTGCGTATCACGTTCGTATGTGTTATATAGTTATACTATGTGCGACCGTGAAACGGAAAGACCGCGTTTCGAGATTTGCGTAGGTAGCCGGTAGGTTTGGTACTAATATTATTATACATTTTATAAGAATTATTACTCGTTCATGTACAATATACTATATATTTATACACACCGAAAACGTAGGCGCTTTTGTTCTCGCCCGCGGAGCGTTCCGCGCGATACATCCAATTCGAACGGCAATTCAGCGACGACGGGTGTGGGTCGGCGTAACGGAAACGGCAATGCGTATGTATACACGTCAAGCCGGAAGTCAGACGTTTTATTCCGGCGGTGCTGCAGGTGCCGGTTCTCCGATCACCATGCAGTACACAAAAGTCGCGGAATAGAGGCTGATAATTCACGAGCGACTCCGCTATGAGGATATAAAGTTTGCCGACCATAACAACCCCTGCACCCCCAAAAAAACACATATACCCAAGTCATTGGACTTTGTCCCACGAAGGTCTTTGTGCATATGGCGATTACGGTGACTGTCTCATTTTAGTCAGTCGTCGAGTCGGGGTCTGGTCTTATATATAAAGATAATACAATAATATGTGTACATAGGAACATTCAAATGTCATTGTGGGGAAGCAAATTTTAAATAACATCTTTGGCTGTACCTTTTTGTCCAGGAAATTATTTGTATGAAAACCAATAGTTGATTCAAAAATCGTTAAAAATGTCATCAACCCAAAACCATAGGCATATATGACGAAAATTATAAAGGAAGGAGGTACCTACGAAAAAGTTATAGGTTCAACTATTAAATTCGTTTATATAATTTCTTTATAGTAAATATAATATTATATACCTAACTACTTATTATAAAGTCTAATACTTCAACCGACGAGTATAGGTCAGCGACTTGTGCAAAAATGGATTAATTTACTACTATACAGACTACACGAGTATATAATACGAGCAGCCGCGGTCGGTGAACGTATTATACGACTAAGTATCCCGAGGCGATACGTCAGCGCCATAATACAGACTGTCACTATATAGTAATAATAATATCATACCAGAAATCTATTATTCGCATATATATTATGTATATATATTATTTATTATAATAACAACGTACCTATACTCGCAATATTTGTGACGGTTTGATTAGCCGGCTATACATGTTTTTACTTTAACTTATCGCCGACTTTATCTCTCTCTCTCTCTCTCTCTCTCTCTCTCTCTCTCTCTATATATATATATATATATATATATATATACTATACTATTATAATAACAATAATAATAAAAATAAGGCAGTGTACAAATGATCAAGCATATTTTTTTTCTTATTGTTACAATATTAAAATATATCAGACCAGAAACTTTGAAATTTAAATGTTCATTAAAAAGTTAATTAAATAGTTATTAATATTAGTATTTTATTTTTGTTTTACAATTTCATAAGTATTAATCAAGTGTTTGTGTTTGTTTTAAATGTATGAAATACAATATTTAAATATGTAGGAATTTTAAAAAATTTCAAATTTTGTTAAGCAAACTTTAAAATAAGATACTTTAAAAGCAGAGTTTGTACATGAGGGCACCTATGCAACGAATTTTTTCTTCGCAAAAATGATTAAAAATAGTATATTTTATTATTGGTGATTATAGTTTTTTAATTTTTTTTTTAGCTTTAAATCATACCTTTTGAAATTGCTGAATGATTTTAAAAGTATTATTTTTAAATTTCGCCTAAACGCCGGCGTTGCAGTAGCGGGGCCACAAGTATAGAAAAAAAAAATGTAATATCCTTCGCAGAGTTCAATCAACAGTTCACATCATACTCATCCGGAACCGTTGTCGAATAATCTGTGTATTATATTGTATTAAATTATTATAATATGTATAATACGAGGTATAATACTATATAGTCACCAGGGCAGATCGGCGATCGATCGATGATTATATTATCCGACGCACACTCGCCCGGTCGTCCTGCAGTGGCTTATTGTGACAGAGTCACAGAGAAATGTTTATCCAGATCTGGGATTGCATGCTGTGGTCTACAATGTTAATTAGACCAACGCTAAAACCAATACTTGGCACGCGGAGCCGCGTGTACGCGCCGAAACGTAAGTTCGTTTTATGTCTTAAATACGCAAACGCAAAAGTTCAACCAAAATTCGTGCTTTGCACCGCTGCAACGCGGTCGGATTGTCACAATAGACAATTAATATTGTCATCGTCTGCAGCCATTGTAGGGTCCAATAATATTGCATTATACGACACGTATGTGACCTGAACGATCGAGTGAAAGATGACTATTGCACAGTGTAATTATGCATACCTTTTTGTGATGCTTTAAATCGTTGATACATGTATAAGTACCCACAGTAAACATTGGTCGTTAAAATAATACTGAACTACGTTGATCGATAAACTACTATCGTTTGAAATTTAAATCGAAAACTACACTTTTATTATACGTAGGCACATGGTAAAGTTCATCGGTTTTACGACGACTTTATTTTTGGACCCAATTTTACGACTACGTTTATAATATGATATTATTCGTTATTCATATCATATATTGGTATAAGATGACGTAGTACATTACATTTTTACAACTGCGATATAGGAAGATATTTTATCTCCTGCTGGGACACCTTTGCTATAATATTATCGTACGCTTGATTTGATTCTTATATTAATTGTATACGAAGTTCAGAAAATACCGGTGATAAGTTTCCGCGCGTTACTAAAGTATTTCAATGATTGTATGTATAACCTGACATATTATTATACGACCGCACATTTCATTTTATCCTATAACGTCACAGTCCCGACGATCAGATATCTCATAGTCTCATAGACTTATGGCAAGTGTGTTTAAATTAAAAATGTAGGTATCATTTGAGAAGTCGGAAATATTATATTGAAACTTAATATTATCGCTCAAAAATGTTTATCGTTGACATTGCAGTTACGTGAAAAACGAAACAACTGACGCGCATATAACTATATAAGACTCACGAATGTAATTTAACCAAAATCCGTTAGTTATACTCTGTGATATACACAAGAAACAATATAACGACCACAGAAGTCGAGACTTAGCTTAAGACATTAACAGCATCGGTAGAGAAATATGTTGAGACACACACTATAAAATACATATTATTATATACATATAGCAACACAATTACAACGTCATTGTTTATACGCGCGAAAGATGGCGCAGTGCGTTTCTAATTAACTGTGCCGCACAAACACGCGGTTGGCCGGAAATCGAGAAACCGTCGGAAATGAGAATTTCTGCGAGGTCTGCGGCGAAAAAAAACATAATGAATCACTCACCCTTGAACTTGACTACCGGGAAGTAGAATAAAATTGAAACTCACCGAAACATAAATCATATTTTCACGTTGCTGTTTACCGACGTCCGCGCCAACCAACTTGATGTCCCGGAGTGCAATGTGTGCAACGGTCCTGGTAAATTCACGAAGACATAATTCATTGTCCGTTATTGTCTGTTGTTTATTTTCTTAATCTATTTTTTTCGGTTGTCGCTCGGGAGGTTTACACACCAAAGATAAATCATACATTTTTTTCGAGATAATATTATATAATAATACAGTCTGAAGAGAACTCAACACACACACACATCACCACACCTATCTCGGGAGTAATGCAGCACATACGTGAATTCGTACAGAATGTACGTTTTTGGTATGTTATAATAATATAATCGATTAAAATAACCTATCAATTCGATGAAAAACAATGTTCCTGTATTTAAATTTGTATCGAGTTTAACTGTAAAAAAAAATGTTTGTAGCTATATCACAATATTATTGTAAAATACTGACATCGCGATTCACGATAAACCTTAGTTATTTTATATCATATATTTTACAAGTGATATTAATTTTAACTGTAAAAACATACATACATACTTGCAACTATATATATATTATATATATTGTATAATATATATAAAAAGGTTTTTTTCTACCGAAGTTATCTTAAAAATGATCAAGAATTTTTTGCATAGTAATGGAATGAATGTTTATATAATATTTTAAATAGGTATATAGTATATAAATAGTTATGAATATGAATAAACATTATTTTATTATTATAAAATATAATAAATTATAAACACTAGAAAAAAAATATTGTTTAAATTGGATATAAAAACGAGAATGCAATACAAACAAATGTAATGCGAATTTATTTGTGATTAGTTTCAACAGCCACACGAAATAAAAATTAATGTTATGTAACTAATAGGAATGCACAATAACAATAACAATATTATATTATTTATTAATGCCAAACAACTATTTAAGATTTAGAACACTATATTTTAATCAGAGCAAATTGGATTTAGTAATTTTATTCAGTTATCGCCAGCTTTGTAAGGCATATTGACAAAAAATATATGTACCTATAAAAGAGACTTTCGTTGGATAAATTATTTCGAAGTTTGCACTTAATCTCCATTTACGTTATTATGTCGACAAAAGGCGGCATTTTCCATAATACGTTGTAGGTAAACAAGGAACACAGCCAGTGTACAAGGGTTTGAATGAAGAAAAAAATGTTACAATCTGTGGTAGGTATATATTAAATAATAATAATATTATGTATGCGAGGAGAAAGGTAAATGAATATTTTTCTTTCAAAAAAAAAGATTAATCGTACGACGTATGTAAGTAAGTGTATTGCATATATAGGAGTGTAGTATACACTATACACCGCGCTCGTAGTAATATATTTATAAGATTTTATGTCGTCAATTGATCTCTGCCGCCGTCTATTGCCGTTAATGTTAATAATCATACGCTGTAGGCCGAGTCACGTCAAAAAACAAACGCAAACGCACCTCTCCTCTCTACCGGCCGATTGTCAATATGGGTCGAATATGTTAACACGAATTCCCAGTGCCAACCGCGGGGGTGTGGTGCACATGCGAGTCACGCTCAACCCCCTCACTCATCAATCACTCGCCTCGGAACAGGTTATGCGTGTGCCCACCTCGAATGGTGCCCGCAACCCCATCGCATCGTCACTGAAACATAATATATATATATATACATGATATACACTCGCCGCGCACACGGACATATCGGCGGTAGGAATAGGCCAAAAATAAATCATCGTTACGCGAGCACAAATCCATAAACGGTCATAAATCATTTTCTATAAGTGTTTCTCGGCTAGAACAAATAGCGGTTACCGATGTACATGTACATGTATACCTGCACATATAATATATTATGGTGCACGCCACTGCACTGGTTAATACATTGGGTGCAATAATACATACTACGGTCGGGTCCGGACTGTTTAGGCGTGAAACTACGACGGCAACAGTGAAAATGCGCAGAGAATCTCCCGCGGCCGACAATCATAACCCTCCAATTTTCAGTACGCGAGTGGGCTGTAATTGATTTGACGAAATTCTGATCGGTCGGCCGACGACGCCTGGAGCGTACAAAATAAAAACAATTCTCAGAGACCACAAGGCCGCGTATAAAAATGTGATCGTCAAATACTGCGACTTTAATAATGATATTTCCAGCGGAAAACTACTATGATAAAATTTCAATATTTCGAAAATGGGGGCGGGGGCGGGGGCTGGTGGCGTGACGTACGTCTACAGATGCAGACTGGTGACCCGCTCTGGAACATTCAACCGAAATAGCCAATATAATATACGTTTAATCACATGTCGAATCGAGATGAGAATCAGCACACGCATTATATAGTTTCCCAATTTCAAAACTTAAATAAGAAAGATTTTTTTTATTTAAGAAAATTTTCTTGTTATGCATAAAATATATACCTTACAATATGAATAAAATATAAAACTTTACATTTTTTTTTCAATTTTACGGGAGGAACACGGTGCTGGAGGTATACCTAGTATACTTATATATAACGACGTACGTTGGTATCGAATACACATTAAGTTATAATAATTCGATCTACTGCAATATTTTTATTTACATACCAATCTTAAAAAAAAGTTTGTGAAACCAAAAGCCTCCTAAGGACATATCCAACACCTATAGTATACATCAAATTATTAAGGTAGGTGCACCGACATTTCTTATTCAAAGACCAGAACAAAAAAACAATAGTAAAATATTTGATGTTGTCGATACAAAACTGTACTAGCTGCAGTATTTGTGCAGTGTATAAAATTATCTATGTAAGTAACATATTTGTACGAATATTATTATTGTTTTCTCCGAATTAGTATATAGGTAGGTACTAAAAACTTTTTGTGTGATTTAATTTTTAAGCTTTAAACAAAAATTGTTTATTAAATATATGGATTTCCACTAAACTTTTAAGATTACGATTCGATAAACTTTGAACAGTTAAGCAGCTGATGTTTTGTGTTCCAATAATTAGTAAAGTTTTTCTATATAAATACCATACGGTTGATTGTTGAATATTACGAGTGGCGAGCATTCTAGACAAAAATCCAGACTCATCTGTAACGTTAGACAAATGGGAGAGAAAAATAAGGTGAATAGAAAACAAAATAATAGTAAGTCACATAAAACAGAAGAAGACGTATTCAAGTTTTTCAAGCATTGTGGTTTACCAAATCAACCATAATAATGGAACTTATTTTTAAACTACTTATTTTAAACACACATTAAAGACACGGAAATTTATAGGAAAAACTAATCGTTAATTACTGCTGATTATATATATATATTATACTGGGTTATCAAAATATTTAGTTGAAAAATGGTGTCTTCTTTTTAACAAAAAAAATGAGTAACCCATAGATCTAAAAATATAATATCTAGCTGTATATTGATCGTGTTGGAAAGCTTTCACATTAAATCTTAATGCATTGTTAAATGAATAGAATTTGTTACTTTTATACAATTATATTTATAAAATAAATGATAAAATTGTAGTACAAATCGGTTTATCATTTTAAAAACCATTAGGATAACCTACGAGTAAACTATTATTATAAAAAATAGGTATTTCAAATTGCCGACTGTAAAAATATCGACTGTAAAAATATCGCAGTTGACTTTTGAAATATTTACAAACATTAATGGGGTCGAAAAATAATGTACCAATATGGAAATAAAATCCAAATAATTTCAAGAATTTAATTGAGCGAACGGATTTCGTGGAAAAAATGTAGAATGTTCAAAAATTATGTAGGTATGTAAGCATTTTCTGTTTATAACAAATTTAAAACATGTACACAGGTAGGTACCTAATTGTAATGTCATTCCAATTATTACGAGTTCGCAGACATAAAAATCCTCTATTCAAATTTAATTATTTTAAAGTTTAAACACGAATGGAAAATAATCCAATCGATTACAACGATCATTAACGATGTGGCAATGGAATCCGATGAATATGATTTAGGTACCTCCGATAATATTGATAACGCAATATATCGGTATTTATTGATTCATATTTCTGATAAGACTCGAAAGCGATGATGTTTTGAAACTGTGATCTTCGTTACAGGACCTTTGCACGACGACGCTACAATACCCAAAGAAACGAGTTTTATGTTTATAAATTTCTATCATATTAAGTTTATACCACACGACGTGTATTGTACTAGTGGTGTAATTAACATAGGTATACGGTGACAGCGGTACGTGTGTCGGTTATTCTCTGCCCGTCGTCACTCGGTGGTCACCGGAAAAGAATGTTATTCTACTTCCGGTGTTTGTCCACACGATAATAATAATAAAAATAAACGTATTCATAATACATAGAAAAAAAATGCATTCTCTTCTATGCGATCTCATTCGTATCTCATACAATAAATATATTATATTAAACATTATATTTCTATATATATATAAATGTAAGACCTATAGCGAATACAACTGAGTCATGAAAAACAAGGGTCTCCCGCTTTATATATATTATAGGGTTGCAATAGGCACCTACCATAAAAAATAAAAACCATCTGACCTTTAATCGTATATATATGCATACACGACGTGTTTAACGCGTACGTATATAATATATATATATATAAATATATTATGTTATATATATCTCGAGGAAGGGTGAGAAAACGAGCATTAAATTTTCTCTCGCCCGACCGGTAAACAATTATTATTAATGCGAAAACCTTTATTTCTCTCCGCGACGGTACTATTATTAAAAACATAAACATAAACACACGCACGCACGCGCACACATGGGTGAGCACATACACAGAATACAGTAATTATACGGCGAAGGGTGAAATTATTTCACGAAGATATTCTCTTATTTTAATATACCTACGCTCGTAATACAACAAGAGAAAATAAAGATTTTTTTATAAAGATTCCTTTTTTTAATAAGGCTCTGTAAAGGCATGTATATAAAAGGACCGTAATGGTGAACGGAAGCCAATTAATCGTAAAAACCAGAGTAAAAACCGTCAACGTTGTTTAAAGCGAACCAATGACGAAATTTGTCCTGGCACAACCACTCAAAGTTGCTTTCTTCTTTTGTCGACTTCTTTAAAATAATGAAATTCAATAAAGGTTACAGATGACAATTATTACGAAATGTCAACGACGTCTTCAAACTCTAATGCATTTTTTAAATTCTTTAAATACTTTCTTGTAGATATATAAATGTATAATATGCAATATGTATAGTATTTTTTTCGTACTGATTTAATTTTTAAAAATATTTAGTCAAATCTTCAAGAGAATTTTCGGTGATATTTTAAAAGGATATAATATTCTCGTACAGGTGGAATTCTAAATTTCTAATCGTAACAATAACTAAATACTTACTTAATTTAAAATTTGAATCAAAAATCCCCAGCAAAATATTATCAAACATTATCAAACCTATTCATTTTGTTTTTCAAGATTATAGTATATAGTTATTGATATACCTATCTATATAATATTATTGTTAATAAACAAAATATATCAAGAATACTGGCAAAAAAAATTGTATAGAACCTATATAGTATATACATCAATTACGTTTGTTACAAATATAATTATTATATCACTTATATAATGTTGTCAAACAAAAATTAAGAACAATGGATAGTAAAGTTGTGATATCTGCCTGAAATAGTATATTGTATGGCAAGGGCGGAAAGTGAGCTATTTCAGTCGCGCGTGACGTGTGCGGCACGAGCCGCAGTCAAGGGCTGCATGTCAACCAAGACTGGGATTGCCCTCCCGCACGAGCCACGCATACTATTTTTAGTCACGCCTCTGCATTCATCGATCACGGCAAAAGTAATGCAGGGATCTATGCAAGAACTGGACTATAATTCTACGACAACAACATTTCACGAAAGAAAAGGTTTATTTTAAGCGACCCATGGAGGTTATAATAATATAAATTATGAATATAAAATGTGACCAAAAGTTTATGTTTTGTAAGGTCCGTGGTATAGATTTCCGTGTCTGGTTGTGCAGAGGATACGCGCGTGATATGTGCGCCCAGCACGTTTGGGGATTTCTATTTTACCACCCGGCACTTTTGGGAATTTCCACTTTACCGTCCGGCACTTTTTGGCATTTTCACTTTACCACCCGGTACTAGGATTTGCTGGACGGAAAAAGGACGCTTTCCAACGCTTCAACCGGGATATAAAATTATTATATTATAATATTTTACTGTAGAAATTTCGAGGGACAAAATATTCTATGTGTATGTACGTTTTTAATTACCCAACTACTATCAACACAAAACTCATATTATATACATAATACATGGTTTGAGGGCAAAAAAACTCATCATCGTCTAGTTTTAATAAAGGAACAAAATGTGTTATGCGAATATGCGATAGTATTACACAGGTACGCGTGTCATTTCACTTTTTATAACTCAAAATTGCAGAGTTGCCGACACGCCATTGTTGTTTCTTCGTGACTTCGTGGAAGAATATAATGCACAAAAAACTATCAAAATTGTCGTGAATGTCTTTGCAGTACTGAGCGACGTGTAGAAAACAACGTACAGCGCTAATTTTCAATCCAACGCGTTTTAATAATATGCGTGTGCAATGAATAAATTCACGATGTATCGGAATAATGACCGGTGGGACACTTACTCGAGCATACAGAACATTCGTCGTCGAGATTTAAAATTATATTATAAATATTATAAAGGTTGTCGCATATTGCGACATCGCACAAAACGTAGGGACAGAATTTAAATTTTTCAATCCGAACCAAACCAAGTTGTATCTTCCCACTATCGGAATAATTCGAATCAGATAAATTTGGAATTACATTAATGAATTTAGAACTTCGGTTTAACGTAATAGTTAGGATTGTACTAGATTTTAGTTGGTATATTGTTATACTGTATTGTACATTTGTACGTGTACATCTGCAATGTTTTATAACGTTTTCAAATTATTTACTTTAAAGTATAAAGTAAAATACAAGTTCGTTAATATTTTTATAATGGTTATTATAGTATATTAATATTGTACCTATTTGTAATTATACATACAAATTATTTTCAAATAATGAGGAACACGGTAAAAGGTTAAGAAAAAAAATTGAACTAGATAAAACCATATGGTTTGAAAATTCACGTATGGACGCTTCAGGATTTGTCAATATACTTTCGATTCAATTCCGTTCCGTTTCGATGTATACTGCGGACTCATATTTAAAAGTATATTAAATTAAAATTGTTTTCGTTTGGTCAGTTTAATCCTGTCCTGGACAAGTTCAATCGCACTTCCGGTGATACACAGCTCATTTGTTTGGTTGTTTGTACACACACTAACATAGATACCAGAACGTCAAAACTACAAAGTGCTCTACAAAAGTCTCGGGAGAGAACAAGGAGCGACGCGTACACACGCAAACATTTTTTTGAACGCGGTTTCAACGTCATCAATACCAACCACCACCACCACTATCAACACCTTAGCCACAGCCTTACCTTTACGATTTGTACGCAAAAAATCCCCAATGTTCGACACCGCCTTTTGTTACCAATTTGTATTCGGCAGAATTTCATCTTCCTTGTCCATTAGTTACATTTGGTTTAAGTTTTATGACCTCGCTCAAATATACCTATACCTACCAAATTGTATTATACATGTCCGCAACAATAAAACATAATTTGATCGATCTCTCAACGGAAACGAAAATAAGCATTCGCGTTTCTGCATTGAAATGAGTATCCGTATTGATTGGTTTATAGATTTTAAAATTACGTGCCGATCGATCGGTCACGTGCGTTTCGTCCTTGAATGTATATTATGACACTCGCTTGTGTCCGATAGTTATAATAGTATACTATATGATATCGTATACGTACGTATAATGCGTATAATATGTAGTAGCTATACAGTATAGTAAATTATGATTTAGTGGCATTTAATTACAAAATCGCAACTCATCAGCTTATTTTGACAATGTAAAAAAAATAATAATCTACGAGTAAACGTAATTTAATATTATGTTATTTATAGGACTTACTAATACCATCCGCAAACATATAAATACATTTTTATTAATTTATACCTACCTAGTATATTGTGTCATAGGTAGTGAAGATTTTATACTAAACGCAAGCACACATAATTATATTAGGCATGTTGTATATTATAATTTTTTTTTTTCCAGTAAGTATAAATAACTATAACTCCACGAATACATATATGTATAATATATGTATTACTATTATAAAGAAATTCAGTTTTTATTAGCTCTCATAATAATAAGATTCTACTGTCGTCTTGACTATGACGTTTATGTAACTAATGTAAATACTATAGTAAAATGGGTAAATAATTATTATAGATAGTTACATTTCATGAATATCCTTTATTCTGTTTAAGCTGAATACGGAAAATATAAAATTGAACAAGTAAACATTATTTATAAAATACCGGAGGAAAAATAACAGTCTTAGAATGTGCTAAAGTGTTCGAAGTGTGGTCGCAGAACACGAAAAAGAAAATAAAAGCACGATGAGAGACGGAATTGCGAACTTAATTTGTAGGACGAAGTGGACGCCGATCGGTTACAAATTAAATTACTATTTACTACAGTGCACCACTATACGGATGCTTCGATCCGTTAGTTTAGTTCAAGCCCGTTACCGGCATTACTATATATATATGTATATTATATTAAGACCCCAGAAGAAAATCAAAATTGTCATCACTGTATAGTTTGAACACCACGCCAAATATTGATTACCTACCTCTAAATCTCGAATGACTCATATATGATACCATTATACCTATAAACCGTGTATTATATCTAATATCAAACTACCTACCTATTGAATTTAGGTAGTGCATACCATGTGCTTAATTTGCTAAATTATATTATAACATAGTTGAATGTTATTTTTTTCTGCTAAATTTGATGTAATATCAGTATTCTAAGAGTAAGTATTGTATTTTAAATAAATACAACTTTTTACAATCGGTAAGGTGCTAAACGTTGATTAAAAGTCATTGTTTATTAACACGAAACACTCAACAATTATCTAATACCTAATATAGCAATATACCTTTTAAATTATATTTATATGTATATACCTATTATGTACTTGTGTATGTATACTACAATAGTACAGATACATAATGTATACTACATTGTAGTATACATTAGTATACCTACAACTACATAAATATTATATTACATTCTTTACATTACAATTATTTTACTATTAATTAACATATTTCAGTCGTAAATGTTATTGTAATATTATTATTCTTTTTAAAAAATCACCTAAATAGTCATTTAAGAGTATGTTAATGTTTTTATTCCTATAAAATATATGTGTATATTTTTATTTAATTATAAATCATAAAGCACATCAGTACCTACCTCTGTCATCTGTCAGTATATAGTCAGTATTATAAGGACAAAGGTTTTCCAATGTGTATTTAAAATAGAATGGTTATGTTGATAAAAAAAATATTTAGTTCAAGTTTCCTTATAGTAATATTAATGTGATAATTAATAATGATCAAGTATGACAATAAACGTAAATACGAAACTCGAAAATGATTAGCTACATATCAAAACGAATACACAGTAGATAATTGAAACTAACGAACAAGGTACACAATTACGTTAGGTATCTATGATAAATTCTTTTACAATA
This sequence comes from Acyrthosiphon pisum, assembly GCF_005508785.2. NCBI lineage: Eukaryota > Metazoa > Arthropoda > Insecta > Hemiptera > Aphididae > Acyrthosiphon > Acyrthosiphon pisum. The sequence continues at coordinate 26,371,619 of NC_042496.1, forward strand.
GTAAAAATATATTATATTATAATTATAATATCAACTAACTATCGTATAGGCTATAAAAATTAAAAAAACATTTTCATAACACGTGTACTCTTTATGTACACTCGACCACATGTGGTCATCACAAAATTCCGCCTAATGTGTTTTTCTTGTCGGAAAGACGAGTTTCAATGACAATTTCAACTTGACACTAGCTACTACACGACCTTTGGTTCAATCGCGTTTTTTTCTTTCCTTCTTTTTTGTTGCTCCACTTGGACCTCAAATGCCGTCTTAATAGCCTCTCTCCTTTGATTAAAAATACAATTTGATCGGAACCAATTACCAATCTTCTTTATTACTTTTGAAATGGCGCAGAAACTATATTATATGCGTTGTATACTGAACACGTTTACTCGATGTTTCTGTTCAAATAATTTGTAATTAAAGTAGAAAATTCGTTGATGTTTACTGGGGATATAATAGCTATGTACATAATATATATACGAGGATAGCGTATAAAATAACAGAACAATATCCAGCTGGGCGACCTACAAAACAATAACAATATTATACGTTTTGGAATGTATAATGGTTTACTTTCTGTTTTTTTTTTTGTTTTTGCTAAATTTATAAATTAAAATAACTACACAATCTAAGCATTACTTACGAACCACTATATTGCAATACAGGCGTACAGTACTTAATATCATAAATGTTCGCTTTTTACATAAACATCTCTCTATTAGAAGTTACCTACCTAGGTATAGCGATACAAACTAACAATATTTTTAATTCAAATACAATAAGAAATTGTAATAAGTAAATTAACTTAATATGCCAAACTGCATTATAACTTTTTATGTGTGTTGTGTATACGTGTGTATACAATATACGTAATAAAAGTTAACATTTTTTTTTCAGTTTATAACATATATTTAATAATGATTTTACTTAGGTATATAGCTAATATATATTTTATATTTATATTGCATAAATTATTTTATATCATAATATTCAATATTCATTACCGTATTACTAAATATTAAATTTTAATGATAAACGTAGTTATAACTATATGATTAATTACCCATAATACTTGAAAAAAAAAAGAATGAGTAACATATCATTTTCAGAGAAGAAGAAACCCGTGGAAACTTATATTCCAATGTTCAATTTTCCTTTTTCATCTAGGCGGAATTGTTTTTATTGTTTTTGATACCAACTTTTTTCAGAAAAATATATCATTATTATGTGTACCTATATTCATTAAATGTTCCGATAGTGTGTCTTTATTGTATAGTTTCCAATTCCACCCTTCGTCACTTACGGACATACATTCAGCCCATGGCAAAATCGATATAGATATCCATTATACGTAGACAAAATTTAATTATATGTACTAAATTCTGGAGGTTAAACATTTTTAATTTTCCTACACACACTGAAAGAATTTCTTCTCCTAGGAAATTCAGTAAATGAACAGGTTTTTGCAGTAATATTTTTACATTGAATAATATTAATGAATATTTATCGGAGGTTCTTGACTTTTCTCGGGGCCATTTTGATTGATAGTAATTGAATTCTGAATAACAAAAATAATTTGATAATTTCTATCATGCTTAAACTCTTAGGTGATACCAAAAAATCAAACTTTTTTAAAAATACTATTCTTAGTAAAATCAATAATGCATTAATATTCCCACATATCTCTAATTTAACGCTGCATATAATTATTGTGATTTGTGAAACGGTTAAAATATAAAAATTAAAAATAAAAAGTTATGGTAACTGCACTATTTTGGATTGCTTCTCAAATCAAAAAATGTAATGTTATATTTACATTCCCTTATTACATATTCTTTTTGTATTCTGGATCTAGGGTACTGATTGTATGTATATTTAAAAAAAAAATCATGCAAGTGATTTAGCAACGAACAAACCTTATAGGTTAGGTATACAAATAAATTACTACCTACATATAGTATGATTTTAAAATCGTATAGATTATCGGTAATTTAGTTAATTTATTTAACTACGAATCAAACACAATTATATTAACTCATAATAATAATATAATAAGAAAATAAGCATGTAAAAATTATTGATGAAACGTTTATGCACTATAGCAATAGAAAAAAACAAAAACACCTCAAAAGGGGGACCAGTCAATAAAAAACTGCCATGACTAAAGTAAGCCGTCAAAACTTTTTGCGGCAGTATAAACTTTGTGTGTAACTTTTTCTATATAATGCAAACTTACAACTTTTACGTGGTAAAGGTATAATGCTATAATATGAATGTCATATAGCCACACTAGAATAAATAAGCAACAGGATTTTCAGAGAGGTCAGACGATACAAAATTGGAAAAAATTGTTAATGATAATAATGTATAAAATAGATATTCGTTTATTCAATTTAAATCATATTACTATACCTATAGGTACATGTACAAAAATTTACAACTACGCATTGTATAATTTAACAAAGTAATATCTAATAATATATATAGACACTATACCTATAGGTGCTTATACAAATATCAAACATGTTTAAATAGTAATATAGTGAAGTGTTGCAAATCCAAGCAGCTTAAAGCATAGGTGGTGTAAAATTTTTTCAGGGACAGTTTTACACAGACAAGTGTAATGACTACGGATGCCACTTAAGTGACCAATTGTTATTTTTGTATCGACATCTGTATGTCTCAGAGTATTTTTTTAAAACAAAAGTGTGTTCATTTATTTACGTTTAATGTATATTAGTTTTTAAAACCTAAACACGTGTTCGAAGTACACGCCATTCATAAATTGGTAAGTAAAAAAGTTGAATAAATATGACATTTATCAATTTGTAAAGTATAAATACAGAAAATGTTATTGAAAGTTATTTAAAATATTTATAAACATAGAACCTTCATATAAATACATATTAATTAGAACGATTCACTTATGCAAATGACAGAATAATATTAATTGATTATTATTTATCATGTTGATTCTTTGGTAGGAAGTGTAACGAATCTAACAACTTATAAAAAATACCGCGTGCCATGATAGTGTAATCATATTTCCATAATATGTATTGATATAAATCAAATCTAATTTAACGGTAACTCAAGGTATACATTGCAATAAATTAAATGGAAGCATACATTTCCTCGTTTAAAATTAACGTTTTAAAACAAGCAGCTAAATTAAATAAATTACACAACGGTTAAAATTAATTTCCTTTTTACTAGGTACATATTATTATAATCACACAGTTTCAAAAATGAGGATCATATTATAGTAGAGTGTGCATTAGTTTCATGTCCTTTTCAATCAATATCTTTTGACAACCCCATAATATATATTAATGAAAATTAAATTTTAATTAATATAAAACCATAGGTTTATAGGTTATTGCTGATTTTAGTTACAACTTGCATAATTTACAATATTAAATGGTATACATAGTTAAATTTTATTTTTATTTTATTTGTTATCAAATCATATAACTATAGGCCTCACTCAGTTGAACACTCGCGTGGAAGCTCAGAAGTTAAATAAGAAATGGAAATTACAATCTTGGTACATCATAGATATAAAGACTTTTTTGCATTATATTCATAAAGAAGCCAGCGGGTAATATATTTTTTGAACATATGGCAGTGACATATTGTTCACAATTTTACATCATTAGGCAATAAATTATGTATTTGAGTCCCAATGAATTCAAACATTTTTCGACATCCTGTTTTCTTAGGCAATTTTAAGGAGAAGTTATTAGTTGCGTTTCTAGTATTGACCTAATATTTTATAGGGGATAATAGATTATGTTTTTTAGATATATTGAACAGGTTTTTATATATAGATTATTTATATTAAATTTTTTAAATTCTTCAAATAATTTTTCTGTTGGAAATCTCCAGTCTTTATTACATGCTACCTTTATTATAATATAATTTTGACATTTTTGAAGTTGTTGTAGATTATTATCGTATGCTCCATCCCAACTAATTATCCCATATGTGATTAGAGATTCAAAGATAATTAAATATATAGTTTTTATGTCTTTATAATCTAATATCTCACGTAATAATTTCATTATATTTATCATCTTTCTTAACTTATTAGTTAAGTTAGTTACATTCATGACATTAAAAAGTGCAAAAATATATTTTATAAATGTACCTACCTATATAATATATAGCAAAAGATCAATTAGTACGAATTATATATTGTATATTGTAGGTATGTAACTACAATATTATATACATCGGGGTATTATAATTCACAATACTTCACTACTTATACTAATATACCTACCATTAATATGTTTGCCGCTTTGATATTAATGCACGGAGTTTCTTCAATAAATTTTCTATTACCAAACTTATTAATTATTCCGTTCTAATTTTTTTTTATAAGTGATTTCGTATCCAGAAGTTTACAGTTCAAGTTATTCACAAATAATTAGGTTAATTATGAATAACAACCCAAACAACAAAGCCAATTATAGTCATATAATACGAATTTTGATCTTACAAGTGAATATACGCGTATTTTTAAATAAAAATGTACCTAATACATAATTTTTATTTTATACAAAATAGTATAGGTAGGTAAACACAATAATTTGGTTTTCATATAACAATTAATTGCTTTGCAAAGCATCATATAACCCAAAAAAAAACTATACATATTTAGAATCTTTAAATTTAAATATATTGATTTTAAATTGTGTTAATGGAGTAAATGATTCTATGATCTTAATAATAATAATATCTTTATTTCAGAAATACAAGGTACAATTTAAATTAGTAAACTTATATGATCTTTGAACTAAATACAGGATTAACAATATCTTTGCTGTGCCTAGTATTTTGATTACCCTAGAAGGAATGACTTAATTGTTGTTTACAATAACGGCTTGCACTATAAAAGAACATGATCGAAATAATAAGCAATTGATATACGGAAGCAAATCAAAGGAATTATTATGACATTGAAATTAAAATCGGTAAATAGATGTATAGCATAATGTAACATATATCTATCTATTTAGTATTTATATATATTTATTCAAAAAATATACTATTTTATATTCATAAATGTAAAATCATTAGTACATTTTGAAACACAAGATTAGTAAGTAACAAAAATGTGTTCTTGTACCAGGTATAAGAATGAAAGCTAATGTCCTATATTTTTGAAGTATAAATCACTACAGATCATCAACTATATTGTAGTAATATACCACACCGACTTTTATAGATGCATCTGAAGATTAAGGTGTATAAGTCATACTGTCAAAGAATATGTAAAAAAAGTTCTCACATGTGACCGGATGTGTGGTCCAATATAATTTAAAAATCCACCCGTCACGTGGGAGGTCCGTGAATCGTTCACCTACATCCCCGTCACCATGAAATTTGAATGAACGGTTAATATTAGGTTCCGTGGACAATAGTACTCTGGATCATTATTATTATTGTTAGTTATTACTTGCGCCAGTATATCGACCCTTATACATCTATCCCTTTCTGGTTGTAATAACAATCATAATAGCACGGTTCCTTCTACACGATGTACGTGTGTACATACTACACACACTCGTGCCACAACACAATTGGCCTTGGTTCAAGTCTCGACAACAATAGCGTCTGTATGGTGTATATATAATAACGCGTCCAAATAAATTAAATAACACCCAAGACCAGTTTATTGAACTGAAGTGATAACGCGGAGGCAGCGGGGAAAATATTTTAAACAAACATACAAAATAGTAAGAACACGAAAATATAATTATTATATAGGTTTTGATTTAATAATTTCAGACTAAGTAAATGAAAGTGATACAATTGTAGATACTGAAAATCATGAGATTCCCACTATGTATATATATTACATATTTTTTATACTTCCGAGTAGCGATATGATGCCGACGAAAGCGGTCAAACGGAGTGGTGTACGTGTCACGGTCTAGCTAGACGACGGCAAACGGGTCTACTTTAGCGGACGTGGGTCGTTTGTATAATAATATGATCGACACGAGTGATTTTGTAACCGTAAATGCACTGTATACATTTATCGGTAGATAATATATAGTTAGGTAGGTATCGTGTGTACAACACGATACGATACCACAATAAATCCTTCGATAAGTCACTTTATTTCATCCCGCAACAAACACACTTCAACTCGCATGCACAGAGTGATAAAACTTTCGTTAATATTAATTTTATTATTATAATTATAATTACCTATTATATTTTCGTCGATCAAAAGTTCTCAAGCTCGATTCGCCCGGTCAGTTTTATACCCGCAGCACGGTATAATAATATATACAACCTATAATATGCATCTTAAAGTACTGCCATGTTATTGTTACACCGCAATTATATCTTCCGATATTGGAGCATATATATACTTATATTCTGCAGACCTACGATCAATTTTGATTAATTTCTCTACCACAACCGCTCCTAAATTTTCGTTTCGCCGGACCCGCCCTTCTGCCAGCGCAGAATCAACTTTTGATTGGACCGACTGTAATACGGTAGGCATAAGTGTAAGTGCATTGTGTATGCGTATACGTACGCCCATTACACAATTGGAATCCGGAAGTTTGATTATATATACACTGTAGCACCGCGGTGGGCTCGTGTAGTATATGTATTAGTCTGCAGATCATGGGGTATGAAACAACAAAAGTATATACAGTTGTGTACACACGACGCGCGCGACCGGGCTCCCGTCCGGAAAGTTTTAATCCCGTTAGTCTTTTGTGAAAAGTTACATCGAGGTTAATTTTTGGCTTAACCACCGCATGATAATAGTTATGAAGATACGCAGCTCCTGTACAGTGTATACGAATATAGATGTCGTACAAGTCATGGAGCCCAAAATTTATGCCGGTAGTATAATATAGGTAGGTACTATATAATGTGTGTGTGAAATACTGTGTATATATATACCAAATTACACAGGTACTATGTTCCTCAACTAATTTATCGGTCAAAATGTTGCGGAACAAAAAGCGGCGAAGTGTCAACACGAAAATATAGGGTAAGGTAATACACTATACATTGACGGTGAGAGAACAAAGATCCATCACTACTACATCTGCATGTTATCCTTTATACAAGTTATAATTTGGCCATAGTGCAGCAGGTATACCTTTGTATACAAACAATTTGTTGGCTAAAATAAGTCCGACGATACTAATAAAATAATCTAAATAAAACTTCGTACACGCCTTTTGTAAATTACTTTCGTTGTAGTCATGAAATATATTTATGGAAGATATCAATAAAATAGTAAAACAAATAACCATTATTTTCACGAAATATAAATAAAATATAGAAAAATATACAGCACATTATGTCAAATAAGAAAATAATTTATGGTCTATAATATAAATAAATTGGTAAAAAGTTAATTACCAGCAAAATTCGTATATATGATAATAATAATATGTAACGAATGGTAGTACCTATTGTTATTTTGTTTGTGGTGAATAATAATAAATGAGTGGCTTCGCAATGCGACTGAGAGTAAGTAACGCCCGCTGCTACTAGTTTCCGGATGGGTGACCACCCGCGTTCTTAGTTGTAAAAACCTCTCCACATATTCACGTGTTTCCTTACCTATCGTAACAACACCTTACCTCACCTTAACCTTACCAACCACAGATCATAATCCCCCATAACAGCTAATTACCATGAATGGCTTTAATAGTTCAATAAAAAAAATAATAACAAATGAGAGATATTATAATGTATAGTGTATACGTATATAGACTATACGAATTTGGCTTAGAATACTTATTATACCATGTATAGACATTATAAAAGAATAAATGATTTCAGCACGGTGATTACTTTTACAATTAGTGTTACTCATCGTTGACCATAAATAAATGTGATGGACATTTCTAGATTCAAGTTAAATTTTAATTTAAATTATAAATATTGTATTTTCAGTGAGCTAATTTGAATTTTCAAAACAATTTGACAAATCAATAAGCAGTAAAAACTCAACCACAAAAAAATTAAAAAATTAATTATTTAGTGAGATTTAATGTAAAATTGATCATGATTTACAATTAAAAATATTTCTTTGTGGTAAATTCTCCAAAAGGTGAACGAGTATAAGCAGATTAAGTACCTAACATTAAAGTTACAATTTCATAGTTTATTGTCAAGTATATCGAAATAGTTCCGAGAAAAAAAAATAATGATATTGCTTCATCATTCTTTTTGAAAATAAAACCCCTGTGGACTGATACGTAGATATCTGCTGGATATTGTCATATCGAAGTCACAAACGTCAAATATTTATTTTACCTAATATTTTTTTTTTTTTTATAACTTTTCTCTGGAGCTTTTGGAACTTAGAAAATTATTAATGCACTAGTCTTTCCATCTTGTGGGCCTTTTACGAGTCTTTCGCACTCTTATTCTTCGGGTCGGTCTCTCTCTCTCTCTCTCTCTCTCTCTCTCTCTCTCACTGTCTCCTTCCTTCCCTCTCACTCTCTGACTAGTCACTACTATACATTTCTTTTTATCCACGTTGCACTGTAGTTGTTTCTAAACCGTGAAATTGATGGTGCGGGTGTACTATTGATAAAATTCCCAAAGGTTTACGAGCTGAATAACTTTATATACAAGTTCTAAGAAAAGAGAGACGAAAAACAACAAATTACTACAACAGATAATATAATTTCAACTGAACAACAAAAAGTATACACCCTTCCCTGACAAACCCATCCTTTTATCAAATATTTTGGATCATTAATTTGTAGCTTAGTAAAAACAGACAAGGCTAGTATTTTGGATTGAAATATAAGAATATAATAGGTAGACTTTTTAAAATCCAATTTACTTAACTTATTATATTCTTCAAAAAATTTCTAAATTATTGAACATATTATAACTGCATATTACAACTGCGTGTCAGCATATTATATTAAAAAAAAGGCATACCTTAAAAAACAACTTTACATGTTTATTTTTAATAATTAAATTACATTTTTAGCATTGTAGTAAAGATATAAATATTACTTTATATTATACTCAACGAGTTTATTCAATTTTAGGTTTATACAAACGATTTGAAACTTTGTAGATACCTAAGTTTTTTTTATGCATTCTGCATTTGTGATTAATTATCATTGCATATATCAAGTATGCATTGAGTACATACAATGATAATGAGTTCAGACGCGTGCCCAACTACCAATCACTAGGTATATGTGTATCCTGTTTGAAGAGTTTAAGTGGAGCCAAGTATTTTTTTTTTTTCATTACATTTTAACTAATTTTAAATGAATGATGGAAATTAATATTTTATATACAAGTATGGTAAAGTTTAAGTATAGTACCAATGCATTAAATAATTATTGTTAAATTATTGTAAACCATTTTTTATACAATAATAATAATAATAATATCTGCAGGAGGTAGTAAAAGTAAAATACATCCAGAATGAACTGAGGTTTAAATAACTTTAAACAATTATGTATAACTAGCTGATCCCGCGCACTTCGTTGCCCGTAAAAAATGAAAACTTCTAAAAAAATTGTGATTGTTCAACTCTTTTTGGGTGTAACTCGTTGCAGTAAGTGCAACTCAGACACCCTGGTAGGCAATCCGACAATTTCGGATCGCGGACAATGTGTGACAGCATATCAAGTATAGGCAACGACACGCCGATGAGCGGCTATAAGTGCAACTCAGCCACTTTTGTAGACAATGTGCGAACATTTTATTTTATGTATGCATGCTTGATCCTGATCTCCCCGATAGCCAATGGCAACCAATAAAAAAATTATTACTAATTTCTACTAATTATTTCTCTTATTACTAATACCAACCATTTATAAACAAACATTTCTAACGTAAATCTCAAAATTCCTGTTCGAGGACCTCCTCGGGTTGGACTTACCTAGTCAAATTATGAATCTAAACCATGGTTGCATCCAGGGAACCACTCAAACACTCACAAAAAATGTCATCAAAATCGGTCCCGCTGTTCTCAATTGATAAATTACTATACATATTTCACACGATTTTTATATATTATATAGATAGATTATATAAAAAAAATATATAAAATACGATACAAATTCAAAATCTACTTAATAAATGGCATTATTTCCACTAAACTATACCATGGACTTTGAACAAAACTAATTACTTAGAATATCTACCTTCAATATGTTGTACCTATACGTTAGGTACCTAAACAAAAGACAAATATAATATTTTTAAAAAATTTTTTTTGACTTAACGATAAACAGTAAACAGTAATTATAATATAATGTATTTATGTTTACTAATCATTATCAGAAACGTATATAATGTGTTTTAAAAACTAAGACATTTGAGAAGGTGACATCAAAAATACATATTATACATGTTTATACATATTGTAGTGGTTAACTTATTTAGTTATTTTAATGTCTAATGGTAATAGTTTAAGAATACAATTTAATTTTTAATAAAATAATCCCTATGCCATAATAATTTGGAGATTACCTATATATTAAAAACGAATTGTACGGTATTGTACTAATTGTTTTCCGATATTTTATCATAACAATATTGATTTAGTTCGTTATAGGATTAGTATACACGTTTCAAACAACATAGTTTGACCAAATGTCAAACTTAGAGTTTAAATACACAAATTAAAAATTAAATTAGAAAAATATTTTCCATAAACCTTCGTCAATATTATGATATTTATCGTTATTCATCATAATCATAAAAAATTAACTGATTAAATATAACAATCAAAATTATTACATATATTACCTATATAATTATACAGTCATATTATTGACAACAGCAATCTAAAAAGAATTCATCTAAGAGAATAAAAGCAAAATTACTTGGTGAAATATATTGAATAAAACGTTCACAAAAAAAAAAAATAATAATAAATACCCGTAGGATAATCACGATCAACAGGTTGTCAAAAAAATATGAAAAGAAAATATGCTTCAATAATGATTGAAGAAATTATATGGCAGGTACCTACTATATGCTCAAAACCTCAACTAGGAAAAATACATTTACCGTAAACATAGTATTGTATATTATAATGTATAGTGCTAAGGAAATAATAGTACCTGGTCATAAAACAGATTTTGACAGAACTTATTTAATTATTTCTAGGAAGTATTAAAATAAAAAGCACGCGTACTATTACCAATGTAGGTACCTAAGTAATAACTAATAACTAATATTATAATAAGCAAATACCATAGAAAAATCACGGGAGGTGCTAACTTTCCGATATACTTTAAATCAAATTGTTTGTTTCTATTCATATACATATATGTACAATATAATATAATATAATTTATTAAGGGTTCAAAATGAGATTGGTATAATCAATTATTAATTTTATATTTTCTAATTGAAATCAATAGATACACTATAGGTACCTACCATAGTTGAAATATTTAGGTTATTGTACATAGACTCGGATTACTATCATCAGGTACGAAATCGTTGCATAAAGGGATATCATAAATATCAATTGTTCTTATCATGAAAAATAACTGGCTGCCAATTTTGTTTTTATAATTTAAATCTTCGATTTAGAAAAGGTATATATATATGCAATATCCTTGCATATTTCAACCATGGTACCTTATAAAGTGAAAATGCATACGAATCTTAATAAAATACTTCCGTTAAATGTATGACACGTTAATTTGGATAACTATTTTGTTATTTTCTAATCTAGCATAATCTACTCATGTTCTGTATTATTGTAACACTAGTTTAATAATGACTATCTGCATTAGGATAATACACGGAATGATAGTAAAAAATGATAGAGAGGGAATATTTAGATTATAAATAGGATATATCCTATTCTGATTTTCGACAAGTGGTTTAAATTAAAATGTGTATGGATATAAAGCTACCAATTCCATTGAATTTATTATTATTTATTTTATAATCTAATGGCGACTAAACGCCCAGCCACAGTTTGGGAAATCGACATCAATTGAAAAGGGAATATGAGAAGCTGAAATTTGTTGATTTTAAAATGTACACTGAGAATTTAAATTATTGTTTAATATAATATATAATATATATGAAAATTACATATATTAGTAATATTATAATGTGTTACGTGTTGTAAAATATCTATTGTATTAATAAAATAATCCATGATAAATTATGCCTACAGATTGTTAAGTATTTCATATAATATATTTTCAAATTGAATACCTTCTTTAAATAATTACTCTTTGCAAAAATATAGAATAATGTATTAATTAAAATAATGTTTACATATATTATAATTTAAATATTTTAAAATCTGTTCATTGTTAACTAATCGTTGAAGTATAAAATATATCAGCATACTTATTTTAATTATAACTGCATTAGTTAGAATAAAACATATTATAATGAACTAAATTTTAAATCACCACTTACATATAACAACTTATTAAATTAGACTAATTAGTAATTGTAATGCATTTTAATAAAAATATTACAACAAATTAAATAACTGTTTTTAAGATTTATACCTTCAAGGATCAGGAATGATGATTAAATGTAAACAATAAACTATAAAGTATGTACTTGGATAGTTATCATAATGTAAATTTCAATTCTGAATTATTACATTATTTACGATTATTTATCAGGAAGATAAACTAAAATCCCGTTTACAATATTAAAATAACAAATTCAGTTTTAAAATAATGATCGTCTTATAAAACACAATCTAATGAATATTAATATATATTCATTATATTGTGTTTTATTTAATTTGTTGAAATATTTTTAAAACGCATAATATTACAAAGCAGAAATAACTAATAACTAATAACTTGCATTAAGTATCTATTCGATCACATTTTTATTTTGTCCATCTTTATTGACATGAAAAATATTCTTCTTATTTTTTTTACGTTTCCACAAACAGATAATCTCTTTATTTTCACTGTCAAGGAAGGAAAATGAAAGTTACACATGCAAAATGAATCAGATGTCCCAGACTGCAGACAATGCAACAACCTTGGGCCACATGGTCACACGTCGCAGTCGTGGTCGTCTTCGATAAAAAAAAAAAAAAAAAACATTATTTTTAACGTGCGGACGTAGCTTCGCAGGGTGGGGAAAGTCTTCAAGAATGTTCCACTTGGAACCGATAAAATATAATGTGTATACATTTAAAACCAGACTCTCTCAATACTCTGCTGGCGTACCAGGTATCTTACTTGTTTTTAAATACTCCCCGAAAAAAAACCAGTCAGCCTCCGAACCGGTTTACCGCGTGCGTTGTCCGAACCACAGTCGCACCGCGGTGGCTTTTTAATAGCATATTATTGTTGATTTTTAACGAAACTTTCGAAGCGGACATTTAGCAGATTAAATGACTGAGTGACAAAGGGGCCGATACCAAAATTGATGAGTAATATCATACTCACTCCACACTTGGGATATATCAATAATAGTTACATACACGAACCATTCGTTACTTGGATAATATGGGGAAGGGGAATGCAATACAATTGGTAAATTCAAATTCATGAAATTATGTAAAACCAATTACCAATATGTACCTAATAGTTAAAATTGTAAGTTTAAGCAATAAATACGATAATGGATGTTGGTTGGTGAAACCTAATTCATCCAATTCTTTGATTTAAAGAGATAAGACGTATGATAATGAAATCATAAATCTTCAGACACGAAAACAGGACTCAAACTGCGGCAGTTAGAAAGTCGATATCGAAGCACGAATTGACGAAAAATAATCGCGTTAAAGAGAAGACGATGCGATGTCGTTGTCGTCGTTGTCGTCAACATAAATAACATAGCACTGCCGGGATACACGACCGACAAACAAGTTGTGGTCGTCTATACAATCGGACGACCACAACACATCGTTTTGGGTTCTCCTATAGCACGCGCGTCTTGCGGAGAGCCGTGGGAACGACACGACGGGCCGTGATTACACACCGGCGGTAGATAAGTCACGATCATTGATTGCCATCAAATCATAATATAGAAGGTACCAATATTACATATATATATTATATATCGTTCAGATAGTAGTCATATACAGTAGGTAGTCGCCAAGACCATCAGAAACCCTGCTCCGGTACTTGATAAATGGTTGTCAGGGCAGAAAAGTAAAGCGTTGACCTCTATTTGTATCTAATGGCTCAGACGATCGTCCGGGTTTTGTGCGCGTCGTTAAATGTGATAATATTATAATAATATATTATGCGTGTGAAGTATTTTTCTCTCCACACAACATACATGAATACATACACTGTTATTCACTCATCCCTGTATATATAATAGTGAGGGTGGGCTACGAGACACTGGTTTTGAAAAGTTTAAAATCACACATCGACATCAAATATATATGACGGTGGAGTGTGCAAATAGGACCCGAGAACTGCAACATCCACGACCCCTATACGACGTCAGATAATAATCCTGGACGACGGAGGTTTGTCTATTTTAACCGGCGCATCTAGACAATTCCGGCGACTCATATTTCTCTGCACGAGAAGATCGACTCGAAGAAACGTGTGACCTCCAAACTCTCGTCGACCGATTGTCACCGACAGGGATTCGAACGTGAATAATATCGATCTAGCGTTTATAATATATAGGTATATTACAGAATGATACGGTGTCCCAAAAAGGTAATTTACAAAACGTTTCACGTAGTTCACATGAAAAAGTTTGTGCAATAATATATAGAGATCTATTGAGCACCGGGCCGTTGACTATTAACGTATATTTGTTTTTATAAAGTCCGACTGTTTTAGTGCGAAGGATAGACGGGGGAAAACCTAACCCACTCGTCTGCCAATCCACGGTTGCGAATTGACAATTTCGCACGCACGGGCCATATATTTACTCTTTATAAAGTCTTTCTTTTAGATAATTCTCATGAAAATGCAATATATAAATCATTAGGAAACCAAGAAAAGTGTTGTGAATAATTTATATTAATAATTTAATATTTAAACTAAATTATACATATGTAAAAATTGTATCCACGGTAAGATCAAAGTTACCTATACAATACTACTTACACTACTACAATAATAATTTCTCTAAGGGTAAACTAATAAAATATGGATGATATTTTTCTTAAAAATATAGATAATATAGATGTAATTTTTATCATGATTCATCGTGTTACACAAAGAATTTAAGAAACACTTCTATAAAATAAATGCATATAATATATATATATATAAATAAAATCAACACATCCCCTTAGCTACGCTCAAAATTTTAAATATTAATTAAATAATAAATCATTTTTTTTCCAACATAATATTAAAACATTACATACTATTTACAAGAAATGTAATATATAATATTTATTTTTATATTATTATAAAACTAATTTAATGATTGGTTTTTTTTTTTTTTTTTTGTAGGGGGAGGAATGGTTGGTTGAAACACGTTTGGATGTGTGGCAAGGATTTGTAGCTAAAAATTCCGGGTGGTCACCCATCCGGGAGCTGGCCGATACGCACACTCGGAGAATTGACGCAGTTGAGTGTACGGACCGCACTCCACCGCGCCACAATTTAACTATCAATAATTTTCTTATGTTAAAACAAAATAATTTTGTTATATTCGGTAGTTTTATTTGTAATATAATAGCGCATTTTTTCTTATCCTATAACAATTTAAAAAACATGAATCGTAGAACACTATATTTTATTGGTTATAATTAAAAGTTTAATTTTAATTTTAATTGTATCACAAATTAGCCATAAGTGAAGTGTTTACAGTTCTACGAAATTATGTAGATAAGTTGATAATATTTATTGTAAATTAAAAATTAAAACACTATCGAGACATTGAGTTGGAACTTTTTTTTTTTTTTTTTTTTATTTATTTGAAGTAATCTACAATCTATACATTTCTTAGTATAATAAGTAGGTTTGATAGGTGAAGTAAGAGTGATGTGAATAGTATGATTAGGGAAGATACCCAGTGGTAACACCCTGTGAAAAGAGTTGAAACTTAAGCACTAAGGTAAGTACTCATTAGTATTAATATGAAATGTATTAGTGTATTACCAATGGGGTTCACTAAAATAATAGAAATTTTAATTTATTTTATTAATAGATAAATATTATATAAGAACATTTAGACAAAGTTCCTCCACAATATTTTTGTTATTAATTATTACCTGTATATTTTATCAATTTAACTTATTGTTCAGCTCAATAACATACATTCCATATGGCCTAATAAAGAATTATGTGATAAAAATATATAGGAACATTTAAAATATAAAAATACACACAATATTATAAGAAGGTATTTTGTATTTGTTATTAAATTAAAGTTTGATGTTACCATATAATAGTTTAATAACTTATGAATTTATGATTCATACAACTTTTGGCATTCATCTCCCTAATCACGCTTCGACCAGGATAGTCGTGTGGAACTTAAGTCAACAAAAATATGTATAAGGCATTAGGGCAATTTGATCATCTCGGTATAAGATATTCAATAATATTAGATAAGTAAATTGTAGATATAAACTTAAACGAAGAAATGTCTAAATCTTCCGGTTTATAATTATTACAATACAGACCATCGCGCCTGAAGAACATTTCGCGGAGCGACGCACTGGACCCAGTTGGAACTAAAAAAACATCTTTCGACCGTCCTTTGTGTCATACTGTCACATCGCAGTTAACGCAATATTTTTGGGAGTGTTTACTGTTTAAAATAACAGTGAAACCGTCAATAATAGGACTCGTTTGAGTTCCGTGTATAGGAAATTTTGTGTCATTATTGATTTTGGTAGGTACTATAGTCATTTTTGGTGAACGAAAAAAAAAATACTATACAAGGAAATCATACTGTTACGGTTCATTCAACATAATATCGTTGTGATTCCAACTAAATACCTCCACTCATGCAGTTGTAGTCATGTTTAATCGTGTCCGATACCATATTTTTTAACTGCAGTAACGCACCGCGTTGACAATCGTGTGTTTGTGAACGGTGAACAGGTCATAAACGCTTTTTTATCAATAGTCTCCCGGGAGCAGTAAGTGCCCAGGCTAGAAAATGGTTTAATATAAAAAAAATAAACAAAATCAACCTTTGTAATGTTTTGAAATCCGAGCTGTAAAATAGGTAGGTATTCTCAAACAAAATAATCGGTAGGTTGTATTCGTTAAATGTAATATGGCACAGAATATTTTCCATTTTTCCAATCATTTAATAATATAGTAAAACATAAAAAAAACCTTATTACAATATTACCCAATGTCGTTTTCCGAAAATCCAGTCTAAAGCAAAACAGTTTACGTTTATTGTATTTTGTCGTTTTTATTCCAAAACCCTATAACTGCTACGTCGACTATGATGGGTTCACACATGTATGCTAGTATATGTATACCTATAGGTAGGTACAGTAATGATATAGATGTAGTAAAACTTGGCCTTTTTTTTTTAATTTACATAATGTAAAAAAATCACATCGATACATGGAATGGTTATGTTCGTATATGAAAACAAATCACCAACAACAACTTTATATGATTATATATTATGTTCTACTATTTTCATTTCCCTATTTCCGGTTTGATATGTAAAACAGCTTCGAACAATAGTAAATCAGTATGTTATTATTACAATCTCGCAAGATTGCAGTTTACATACATTAGAATGTTTATACATATTGTCTATAGGACCCAGGATTAAAACAATGCATTAAGATTCTTGTATTTTATTTTACTTTTTGTATGATGATTATGATTCGAACGACCTGCAAAGTCTCTGGGTTATTTAAACATCGAGAACCTGTTAGTTTTGATAACTATATGGTCTGCAAAATGTAACGTGTAAGATATATGTACCTATTTTTGAATTTAAAATTTGTAATTTGAGTACAACGAGATGGTTATTATACGTTTACTATTCTTAAATGATTTATACATTTAATTAAGAATTCATTTAAGAGAACGTCATAGCATGTGTTGTTTCCGTCTAACAAATTTTACAAGTTTTTAATAATCCATTTCATTCTGTTATTTTTAATATTGGAGTAAATTGATCTCGTATCAAATTTAATGCTACGACTTTTATCTAGGTCATTACGTAAGTTTTTTTTTGATATTTTAATTTTGAAGTAAGTTGTGAGCATATTATAATTGTAAATTTGTTTTTGCGAAATTTAAAGCACTCATAACTTGCTTCAAAATGTAAGTATAAAAAAGTCCAGGGCGTGAAACCCTTACAGAGTTGGTATCTTACATTAAAGTTTTATAATAAGTCAATTCATTCTAATGTTTAAAATAACAGAATTAAATTAATTAAACTAAACGTCAAATTTTCTTTGTTATGCTTTTGTAAAACGGAAACAACACATGCTATAATGTCATCTCAATAAGAAATTATTTGACATACATAGCCGTGTACGGCGAATTATTATATACGCTTTTGCTGTCCGGATCTTACTTTACAGCTCAAACACACGATAATAATACATAATAATATTATATTTAAAAACACGATTTACAATCGAACGAAATTGTTCGAATGTTTATTTGACGCGCACAATTCGACGTGATATTTACTGTGCTAATATATCTAAGAGCAGTCGTGGGTCCCCGTCGCGTATTATAATATACAGCCAATAATTACATAATAATATCTATATACAATTATTTTGAATTTAATGTGCGTATACGCACGCTGTAGACGTTTGCTGAGAAAATTCGTTCATAAACTGCACTGTAAAAACCAAAATTAATAAATTGCTATATAACTTGATACACGTCACAGCACTTGTATACAGTGTACATGGGCGATATAAGGCATTTAGTGCGAGAGTGCGACACCAAATTCTCTTGGTCTAAAAAATGGGGTTGAACATCATTGGAAATTTGTAATTAAAATGTTGGCAGTGCCACCTAACCGCGACGGCCACGGGAGCGATTAGACGGCGAGCGGCTAGTGCGCGATGTTGTGCGCATCGACGATGTGCAGGTACTGAAGACGACTGATGCGTGGCGACAGCGACGGAAATCTAAAACACTGAGCGAGCAGAGGCAGCTGTTGGTGCTACGGAATCGGCCGGCGACCGGCGACCGATGAGACGTGACACGACCGATTGCCACTGGGCGAAAACGGGAGAGGATCATCGGACCACGCCGCAAAGGTCCTGATCTTCTCCCGGCCGTCCTGGAGTCGCGCATCGCCGTACCATGAAACGTTATCAGTTTCCACGAGTTCGGCGATGCTGACTTCCATGTTCCTAGCTCAACTGCATCGCCCGCCCGTTGTGTTTTGCAGTCTCCACCGCCGCCGCCTTTGCGAGTCGCCTTCGTGCACCATGCCATCGCCGTGGTACCGTATAATATGGTCGTTGCGAGGTCGTTTGTTCTAATCAACAATCGTTAGGATTTCGGGCCCGTTTATTTTTCCAAGACCATTATTAATGATATATACCTACGCGTAGTTATAATATATTAAACTATAATATTTGAACAAGGATTTGTGTTTCGATTCATATCAGACCTGCAGTGCTCATTTTATACTTTCAGGTTAAGTCTTTTAGATTCTGAGTGAAACATGCAAAGGCAAATATGTTCACATAAATATTATTTTACTTTGTTAAATCGGGTACATTATATTATGAGTAATAATAATACCAGGTAATTTCATAATAAATAAAAAAGAAAATTTAAAATTAAATAAGAACAACCCCAACAAAATTAAAAAAAAATATACTTATACATACCTACATAATATATATAACAACATCATACTCATATAAATCGTAATAATCATAAATACATATTATTATATCACTATTTTTTTTTAATCTAAAAGTTGGCATATATTTAGAACATAAAACTGCACGTTGAACTTACCTATGACATTTAATGACTAAAATTTGATTATTCTTGATTCATACAAAATGTAATCCTGAAAAAAAAATTAACAAAGTTAATAATTTATAATTTCATAATATAAATAACATAAGTAGTTATTCAAGTCCACACATATATTCTATAGAATATACATAATGTTTATTGCACATTGATTTAGTCATTAGATATTTTATTAATGTAAGTACATTTTATAATTATGGTTAAAAATTATTTTGTTTAACAGATTGAATATTATTATATAGTATAAACGGATCGTACAAATAAATTTAAATTTTAGTTCGTGACTTGAAGACTTAAGGTTTATAAAAACCTAAATAAATATAATAGAAATAATGTTTCTAACGACTTGACTATACTAAAGGACTTGAAGTTGAAATCTTTACGAGGTAGGTTTTAAACAATAGATTTTACTATATAAATTTAAATAACTTTTAATAATATTGTTCATTTTTTTTAATAGTAAAAAGAGTTTAATATTGTGTAAAACTACATATTAATTATTATTTTATTATTATTATTATTTTTTGCATTCTATAAACAGTTATAAATTAAAAACCAACAATAAATTAGTAATATTTTTTAATATCTTAATAACTAAAGGACTACAAAAGAAGTTGAGAAAAATATTTAGAACAAACTAATGCTATATAATAACGGATATAATAATAGATATAACAAAATTACACCTTACCCAGCGGTATCCAACTATTCTTAAGAAGAACCTACATAACTGAATTGTTTCGCTATTTATCACAAATCGCAGTTCTTTTTTTCTTTTATAAGTCTCACGTGTTTTCGTATTTATCTCTGAGAGAGTTTACACGAACATTTGTGTGAGGGAATAAACAAAAGGTTTCTTACAGATATTAGGTCCATTAATTTTTTTTTAATTTTTTTACATAACAAAACATCCTAAAATCTGTTTAATTAAATAGAAGTCGATGTAACAAAAAGTTAAAAACAACAAACTAATCCTAACTATTTGTATAACCGGATTTTTATTTCTCTCGCACACCAAAAATCAGTCACACCAACCACTGACCCTATCGAATCGATTAAAATTACCAATAATTTAACAGTAGGTACCTAGTGTGTTACGTCGGATACGTATAGGTAGGTACTTGTATTATTCTAGTGTCAAGTCCATGAAAAGAATCAACGATTTATCAAATTTTAATATAGAAACAATAAATTGTAGACATTTAAAAAATGTAGGATTAAAATTTACAGCAAGAAAAGTCAAAGAATAACTTATCGGATAAAATAAAACTGTTGGTTAACATTGAAACAGACAAATATATTATATGTAACACAATTGGTAAGATGCCAAACAATAAATATTAAATTTTCGACAATTATTAGTATAATTAATATGGAAATACCTCAGGAAGTACCTAGATCTATATATCTTAGCAACATAATATTATATCAATATATTATGAATTATAATATAAATGCGATATGAAAAATTTATATTAATTATTACTTCCTATGCATAAGTATCCTAAAAAAATAGGCTTTCTATTACTTTTTAATTATAAATCGATGCATCTTTAATATTACAGGGGTAAATTATTAAATATATAATAATATGTGTGTGCTTATTAAATATTAAATTCAATAATTAAATAACACATAACAAATATTTAAAAGACACGTCTATTATACTAGCATATACCTAATTATTGTATAATATAATTCGATCACTCATACAAATCTGAATAAGTGCTAAACAAAGTTTTATAAAAATCTTATTGATTCGTCTTCTTTAAGGTATATTCATATACAGTAGCTACGCTTCGTATAGTTTTGTACTTAAAAAAGAGGGTAAGTGGATGTGACTCTGCTGTACAGTAGGTTACAAGTGGGTCACTATAATGGATGGTGTTAAATTTAAATTAAATGATAAAAAATCATTATATACGAACAACGATTCGTACACAGGAAAAAAAATTGAAAAAAAAAATCATTGCAAAATACATAGTTACTAAGATCAGAATCTAAAATTGTAAATATAATTACGTACTTACCTAAATTTAAATATTACAAAATAAAATCAAAACGTTCGTGATTTATCTTCTTATTTTTACTGACAGACAAAAATAGAAATAATTTATTTTTTTAGGAAAATCTTCAAGAATTCTCTAGGTAGGTAGACATTAAACATAGATCAAAACAAGTTTAATAGCCGGTAAACTACGTCAGACCCAAATATTTAAGACCTATTTTAGTAAGTAGATACATTAGTTGACGGATTATATAAATATGTATACCTACATATAAATAATAATCATCAAGACAATTTTGAAAAATATTGAGCGGAATATTATTGATTTTAAACCAAGGATGTACAATATCGACCACGATGGCTAGATGAGGACCATGCTACCAGTTTGTACAATTTAAGAAATCGCGCGCGCTGACCTAGGCCGCGAATAGTCAATAGTCAGACGTGACGAATTGTTTATTCCATTATCGTGTCGAAATACGAGAAAACCCTTTGCACGGCGCAAACGCTATATACAGGTAGATAAAGTATAAATGGTCTACAGAGTTTTTAAGATGAGGGGGGCGGGTAACCTCCGATTTGTATAAAGTGAGTCGTATCCATTGCACGCATGGAAACTTAAGTCATGAACGTAGATGAGGGTCTTTCTCCCGATGGTCACTGTCGTCGTATCCGGTCACGACCTTGAAGCGATCATTACATCTATATATCTTACCAACCGTGTCCAGCTTGTCGTATAATATAGTATTATTAAACGAACGTGCTCACGATGACGTTATAATGTATAGTAATCGACAAGGAGGAGATTGATGACCGCTGCTATATTAAACGCGTACCTAAACAGCAGTGGTGATAACAATTACCACGACTAAGACAATTATTACGCGATTATGATTACGACGATGATGATATAATAACAATAATATTAATATTAATAATAATAATACAATATAATTTAATAATATACTAATCCGATATTATGATAGTGCACTTCTGCGTTCCTTGGAAGGAAGTACCTACTGCGGGAGCGGACCACAGAACCACCGGCCGACATTGCCGTTGTAATGCTAAAAAAATGACTAATACGTTCAAAAGTGAATAATACAAAATAATCTCATATATATTTATGTTTAGCAATAGAAGTAAAATCGTCATATACGATAAAGTATGCTTCAATAAAATGTGTTAAATACATTTAGTAATATTTAAACTTTAAGCGTACCTATACGTATATTAAAATTGTTTCAAAAGTGTAGAAAGGTCATTATTGCACGAAATATAGTTTCATTATTTATATAGTGAGATTATAGTCAAATAAAATCCCAAATACATCAGTTATAGTGGACCTAAATTGTTTTTAAGCGAAATAAACCTAGGAAAGTTAAATAATGGCCCAATTGGTCTCAACGTTTAAGTACATTCGAACAGAGTATAATTAATATGATTCAAGTTAAATTTAATTATTAATTTGATATTTTTATAAAATAAATTATACGAACAATTGTTAACTAAAAATTAATCATAATATTGGATGCTTAAGAGGACGTGATAACCGCATGTGTTGTCTCCGTCTTACAAGTGCGTAACATGTCAAATTTTACGATCAGCAAATATGTGTTATTTAAAAATGAGAGCGAATTGACCACTTATAAAATATAAAGGTAAGATAATATCTAGGCAACCTCATGGGCTTTTTAATATATTTTAAGATGTACAAACAATTAACAATTTTTAAAATACTCATAACTTGCGTTAAAATAAAAATATGATGCCCATGAGGTTGCCTATTATATTATCTTACCTTTATATTTTAATTCGGTCTAATTTTTAAACTAACGGAGCTACACGTGTTCTGCTGAGCGTAAAATTTGCTATGTTACGCACTTGTAAGACAGAGACAACCCATGCGGTTATCATGTCCTCTCAAATTAACATCATAATTGTATTTTATTAAATGGTACCATTTAATTATCATCGACAATATAGTAGGTACCTTAATATAATATAGGTAGTACCTTATATAGATAACCATAACAGATTACATCAAGTTTAAGTTTAGGTATGCATTTGCAAATAAAAAGTACATATTATTGTCATAAATGTAAGTATACCTAGCATCATAAACTGGATAAGTACAAAATATAGGTAATATAATAATAATACCTTTTTAAAACGAATAAATTAACTGTGGGCTAACATATTTGATAATTATTATTAGGTAATATACAATATTTTGTCAATGTTATAAAACAAATATTTCTTCACTTATTATGTTTTAAGAACTTCAAAATCGTCTAATTGGTTTATAGTTCAAAAACTTTATTAAATAAAAACATTTTGTTTTTATACGTGTGAGATTAATTTTCAATATTATTTTCGTTTATAAAAAAACAATAATTAAAAAATATATTCGTCAATAAGATTGGTGATTTTATGAGTTACAAAACTTTTATTAAAAATGTAAATTGAAGCGTGGACACACATATAATTTGATAAACCAATAAACTTGGTTTAGTAGGTTATTTTCACATATATAATAGGTATATATTTATTATATAAGTATATAAAATATAGTAAATAGGTAGACCTACAAGAAATTAGGAATCTCGCAGAAGACACGGTTGGTAGTTTTTCTTCATTTGTATTTTCTTTGCAATATTTTACACACATATACAATTTAATAATAGGAGTTACTATACTTGTATGTACGTAGGTTTACGCGGTCTGCGTATGTGTGACCCCAATTTCAGATAATATGTAAGATACAACGATGCTCGATTAGATCCGAACAACAACAACAACGACAACTACGATGATGACGAATTACGTGGGAAAGAATATTACATTGATGTTCGTGGGAGAAAAAAATTATGCAATTTCAATGAAATATGGGAGCAAGGTTACATTGGGTCATTTGCTAAGTAATGTTATGTTGAACAAATTGTGTTATACAATTATGTTTACATATACATTAAAATGCAGATTTAATATGCAACTATACATAAACAAGAGATATATTAATGTGAAAATAAATAAAATGTACCTAGTGTAGGTAAGCTGTAAGAGAGTAAGCTTATTTTACTGCGGTAACCTAATGGTTTAAAAAAATGTAATAAAAAACCTTAAAATAATTTCAAGAAGATTATATATTATAATGATATAAATAATTTTTTTGAATAAAGTACGATATAAATACAATATTGTTACGAAAGTACATATTATATTTATCAAAATATAGATAGTAGTGATACAACAGAAATAAAAGTAGGGTCAAAGGACCCAATTCACCAAAAACAAGGGCAAAACATAATTCTACCTATATAATATGTCAAAAAAAGTACAAAATATAAAAAGCATTTTAATCATAATCAATAATATAGGTAGGTATTATAAGTTATAAATTATAACTAACAAGGTTCGTACATCAGATGGATAGATGTTCTAATAATCTTGCGTGTAAGCCGACGGCTATATAATATAACCGCGACCAGTTTACTTAGCTCATTCCACCACACCATAACTATGGCGATCTCGGTGCAATGCGAGAAGGTTTATTAAGGGAGTCAAGTAGAAGTAGCTGAAAGAAAAAAATAGAAAGACACACAGTGGATGAGACAGAGACGGATAGTGAAAGATAAAAATAATATACTCATATATATATATATAGGTATATATTATGATAAAACGCTCATTCACACAATATACTCATTTTAATTCATATAAGAGTACACACCACAGGTATACAGTTGAAAACATATATTATTATTTTGTTTTTACTATTATTTGATCTTGATTTACAGACGTCGAGCAACAAGAAAACCGGTACGACACGTCGGATCCGACGGTTTATTTGCCATTATTTTTTTTCGTCTACTACACATTTGCACGCACCTCTACCCGTCTAACCTGCCGCAGTAATAACAAAACATTGAAAACCGTCTCAACGGACAGTAACTATATAATATCTATGTACGTATACCACGGTACGTACACTGAGTGCACGCGCGGAGGACGTTGACTCAACGTGTGTGCATCCTACACGGTTCGCCGACGCATGTGGCCGGCCGGTCGCCGGTATATAGGATAATAATGGTTATGGTTAAGTCGTACGTGCGTGTGTGTATTTGTGTGTGTGTGTTTGTGTGTGTGTGTGTATGTGTGCGCACGTCTACTACCTGATATGATTTTCGCGGGTTCGTATACCTACCGAACAAATTTGTTCACGTTGGAGTCTGCACGATAGGTGCGAAATATGAAGACTATTAGGTTTTTTTTTTAAATATTATATAGCTACCTATATAATATATTATATTATATTATTTAACTATATATTCGATAATATATAAACTATATATTATATTATATACTTTTCTACATTATACCTATAGTACCTACCTATGCATTGTCGTTCCTCTCAATATAAAATTATTATTTGTTTGAAGAATTCATTTTAATGAAAAACTCGAAATATTACGAAATTAAAAGACATTACCAGGGTACTATTATATAATAATATATAATAATTCCGAATTCGACAGAGTTTAGACAATTTTCATAGACTTCCGAATTACAAATAAATAATTAGGTAAAAATAAACGGGTAGGTATCGTTATATCGTGATCTTATCCGCTATATTTTAAAATCACGTGTAATACATCGACGTGTACACGATATTTTTAACCTGATAAATTATTATATTCTAAACAAAAAGTGTCTTAAAATAATTTAAATATGAATTCAAGACCTGAGTTTGAAAAATAGTTCCTCGAAAAATTTTAGTATGTTCCTACCTATACATAAACAACAACGACAATTTTGTTTTTATATTTAGACATGTACTTTATTATGTTTAATGTATGGTAAATAATATAATACATAAGCTGATATTTAAAGCATATATTTAATATTTAATAATAAAAATAATAACAATACCTAATAATTTAACATTTTAATTTTAATTCATGCAGATTACCTATTACCTAACTGAAATATATGAATTAAGTACATATTTTGTATTGGAGTGTACCAATATAAACTTTGATAGTATAGTTATAAGATGTAAAAATTAAAAAGAGCTTTTGACCCCATTCACCTCAACATAACAAAACTATATGTATAGTATCGCATGCTGATATTATGTAAATGAAGGGCTTGTAAAAAGTTTTTAAAACATTGATTATAAGGTAGTTAAAAGTATTTCACATGTTATTTAAAGATCTTACAAGTCTGAGTATATTTTTAAATATTCTATAAAATGCATACAAAAATAAAGTAACAATCGATACAAAAAATGATAATAATAATGATAGAAAAAAGAGTAATTATTACCAGAATTATTCTTTATAAAAAATCAATAAAAATCTCAAAGAGCTATTAATTATAATTAATGTATCTATTAAACCTAAATGTTAACATTATAAAATTATGTCTATATAGTAGTTTAGGTAAATGTTGTATACTAAGTTTAAATCGACTATGACAAAAAAGAGAAAGACTACAAAATCAGTTAACTTTTATAGTCTTTCTCTAACATTGCAATCGTTTATTGAGAGCAACAATACATATTAAAATATATTATATATACCCAGGTACTAATTTATCTTAACAATATTGTCGGAATTGGCCTTGAGGGCTCACCTATGCCTCTATTTAAATATTTTATTACAGTTATTACTTATTTGGTAAATGTTTAAATGTTATTTAAATATATAATAACCAATGGGTCCACAGTTACATACTTAGGGCCAGTTGTACCATCTCCGATTAAAGTTAACCGAAATTTCATCGACTGAGTTTGGCCGGTTATAAAATCTGTTATCAACTGATTAAGCGTAATCGAAATGAAACCATAGACGGTACAAATGTAATAATACAGTAAAATACCTATAGTGTCTTGACTAGATACATTTACACAATTGATACCGCAGATAAATGTATTAAGGGTAAAAATCAATTAGTCAACTCAATATTCTATCGGTTCGAATATCAGTATTCATCTATCACTAAAGTAGGTACCTATACACTTTATGGTTATTGTGCTCTTTATACTAGTGTTATTTGTATTATTATTATTATGATAGTATTGTCTTCCCAGGGGCAATACTTTTGCTAAAATATATTCTCGCACCGCTTTTGCTGCGTATAAAGAATAATTTCATCCTTCGTTGACCTCAATGTCATCCCGCCGGCTTCGGTGCACATCGAAAATAATCATAAAAGTAAAGGTAAGACCACAAAAATAAAAAATAAAAGGTATAAATAAAAATAATCCTTAACATTATCTTCTTCACTTTTATTTATAACTGTATTGTTTTATTTCTCATTATTGAAATGTATGTTCAGATTTTTATCATTACTCTAAACCTAATTAATCATATAAGTACAATATACCATCCCAATTTGGCATTGGGTGATAAATTCTCTACTTTGATTATATATAAATATATAACTACCTATAGATAAAATATAATTAGATACCTGTGGCATTATGCAATTGAGCAATTCTTATGTTATTTGGTCAGGAGGGTATTTTAATAGAAATAATATATACTATGGTATATTTTCATCTATCTTACTGCAGTGTATAAAATCACTGAAAATCTCAGGAGAATAAGATTTAGTTCGAGATTTAGTTCCATGGTACTTATAATATTGGCAAGACATATGTAATATAATATATAAAGAGTTTACCACACAGCAAAAGTTATAATGGGTTAACACAGCCTAAAAAGTATAAAATATGTTAACATATACCTAAGTATAGAATGGTAGATACAACAAAGAAAACTGTGAAACCAAAACTTTTTTTTCTTACATAAAGAACACCAGGAACTTTGTTTATATTATTTTAGAAACGTTTACAAATATGTATTCAAAATAATGTAGGTACCTACATATAAATAGTGAAATATTGAATACCTCACTTTAAAAACATTAAAATGTAAAAGTATAATAATATATTCAAAAATAAATATGCATTCGAATAACTAGCATCTGGGGGGGGGGGGGGTATTCCCCTGTTTCCCACCACAATAAATACGCCACTGGTATTCGTCGACCCCCACCGTCATAAGCAATGTCACTTTTTACTCAAATACTACTCCCACGTATCCCAATTACGATCTAAATAATAATCTTAAAAAAGGGTAAAGTTATCTTTATTGTGATAGCTCGACGTATTTAAATAGTTGATAATATTTATTTCTCAAGTGTACCTATACAGGTTAAGTAAAAGTATTGTTCATTTTTTACAAAGTATACGTATTAAAACGACAATAATTTGTCAAAAAACAAAATGACACAAGTAATGTATACATTTTATGACTATAAAGTATACAAATACAAGACATCATGAGAAATTGACCGTAACAATAAACTGACAATAAACATGCGAAATAATCTAAATTAACGATATAGCCTTATAAGGCTATAGATATTAATTATGTTAAACAAGTTGTACGATTAATTATGGGAGCGGGAAATTGCCTCTAACTGCATTTGTGTAGTTAGGGTCTAAAAAAAAAGGACTTGATTTAGCTAAGGACATTCACGTGTTGAGAAAAACGTCTTTTAATCGATTACGCGTAACCATAATAAGAGGACGTCTGGAGAGATCGTTTTAAAGAAGAACTACTTGACACAATGTTATCAATCAGTAGCCGGTCGCCTTCGAGCCGAATTGATTATATAAAACTTGTAACTCGTCTGCGATGCGAGTTTTCCGAAGCGCAAACAACTTTGACGGACACTCTAATCGTTTTTCTGTTACAACCTCCACTCAACTCATCGACATCTGTCGATAACTCACGTTCAGGAAATTTCCATCTTAGTAAAACAATGCGTATGCGAGTCAACAAATCCAACTTGTTTTTTTTTGAATTTAAACTCATACAAGACATTTTTACTGCAGTGTATAAAGAGTGTTATGAAATAAGCTAAACAATTTGTCAAAAAAGTTATGTATGATAAACATAAAGATACACGACACTAGAAATTCACAATCAAAGACAAATTTTGAATTCCATCAAAGTAATAAAATCATAATAATCTTAAAATTGTAATAATAGCTCTCCAATAATAATAATACTCTCCATAAATAGTTTATTCTAAGAAGAGTGTCATCATCATAACCCTTAACATATATATTATAATATTGTATATACAGATACACAGATAATTATATTATAATATGTGGTCATTTTTTATTATACCCTTTTGTTAAACATACTTTTTTTCAGCTCGGACGACACCCATCGACCATCAGTCCGATTCACTCAACAGCACTCACCCTGCGTATGCCCTCGGCGGCAGTAATACGTGATGAGGGATAATATAATATATGTTCAATATAATATTTTTGTGTCTTAAATAAAAAATTTACTTTTTAAATATCTGTAATATATTAATTGTGTTCTTGATTAATACTAATAATTATAAAATAAATCAATATTAAACCTATTTCTTTTTCGTTCGCTCATCGAATACCCAACAAGTCTGCAATCGAATTAGGGTAAGTTAATTTATTATATAATTAAATGTTTATATATATATATATATATATATATATATATATATATATATATAGTAAATAATAAACAAATAAAAAAGGGATAAATACGTATATATTGCATGCACATTCTATTCTCCCATTACTACAAAATATTGGTACTATCTCGGGTACTATAGGTAATAAAAAAAAAAATATTTTTAATATACAATCAAAATTATTATTAGGTTGCTTATAAGCTAAAACAATTATGAAATTGTAGATACATTCCAAAACGATGAATAGTACAGTGTCTGCTATTACTAACTCTGATAAAAACGCGTTAAAAAAATATACCTATGAGAAAAAACTTCAGCTTTAATTATATTTCATTCAGTCAAACTAAAAGCTTTGTCAAAATTTGATGAGTAACAAATGTATTTATATTTTAATCTGCAATCAAAAATGTACATTGCTATATTGATATATTATGATAAAGAGCAGCCTCTGGAGAGCATCATATTATATAACACGGATTAAAGGAAAGAATATTATAGTTTTAGAGATCTGTTTGGCGATAAAGAGTTTAAACGGCACGTGAAACAAAATAAGAAAATAAAATCCAACAGTTATTAAAAATTACTTTATCATAGATATGTAGGTACATATATAATACTATTCATTGAACTGTATAATGAGCACATAACTGGAGCATTTAAACACAATGCATACAGTTTAAGAACATAATGAATATATTTTATAATTCAAAGTTGTACAGAAATATAAATAAAAAATAGTATTAACATTATTAAACTTTAATAACAGAAATATCACTACAAAATTCGTTGGCATATATAAGTACTTTTGATGGCCATCTTTGTTTGCGATCGTTTGTAATATTGCATCCATTAAAAACAGTGGGCGCTTTTTATGAGGTGCGAAAGACCTCTATAGTTTAATTTAATCAGCTCAGCCACGAACAAACAGACTACAATATGTATTTTACAAGAAGCAGGTGGGCCAAAGCTACCATTAGAGAACTGATGTTATATATACCAGATTTTTATACATACATATTCTATGTGTGTGAATATAATAATATAGCAACGCTGGAAGAGTAATAATGATCATAAATGGGATGTTGTTGACGTAATTGAGTTTCTTGACACTCTAAAAGAAGAATAAAAACCTAGACTAAACGAATTTTGTACTTAGGATTGAGTTTTTATGAAAAAAAAAGAATATACAACATTAATTGTCAAAAACTAAAACTAAATAAATAATGAAATTCTACAATACATCATAAGCAATATAAGTACCTACATCATTCTCCGAGTCATTCTCTATCAACCTACCATAATATTTACGTCAAACCTAATTATGATTATATTATAGGTACGCTGAATAGAAATAGAAAGATATTTTGAGTTTATCGGATAATAATTATTAAAAGAGCCATTGAGGGTATTAGCAGACAATTGTCGTTTTCTTTTTATACTTTCACTTATGCCAATATTTAGGGTACAGTATTTTCGAGTTTAAAGTGCCCATGTAGTATAAAAGTCGTGTTAAAGCTATACATGTATGCTAAACCTAATATTATTTATTTTTATAAGTTCTATACATTTATAAAATAAATAATATTAGAGCCTATCCAACTAATTTATGTCACATACAAATTACAATACTTATTATTATAAAATGGTTATAGGTACCAACCTACTATATTCTGTTTAAACTGACAGTTTTAGCTACATTTCTTACGCCCATGTGTAGGTATATTAGTATATAGTATTATGTCTATAACATTTAAATAATACCTATGATATGTTTATTTATAACCTCGTTTAAGTTGAGTTATTTTAACTATATGTCTAATGTCTACCTATATATATGTTATTAAAACCTAAATACGAATATATGATACTTAAGGATGTACCTACCTATACTATATTTAATATTTGAATATATCCTTGAATATATAATTACTTATATAACTATATAAATGTATTTGTATGTACAATTATCATTTATAATTATAATTAATATATTAAATTATACTTATTATTATAAGTATATTTTTTTTAAATTGTTGGATTACCTATTTCGGGTATTATTTTGTAATTAGCAGGCACCAGCACGATATAGCTTACAACAATATGAAATACAATCCAGAGACTAGAGTGAAGACACGTGGCTTCAAATTTCAACTGCTATCTAGTAAATTAAATTACACGAAAACAACTTAATTTATATTTAGGTAATAACTAATAAATATATATTGTGAATTGTGATACGGTAACCTACTTGACATATTATTTTGGTTGATAATAATAAATTTACAATACCCAATTGACAGCCATAAAAAAAAACATGGCACCTACCATGGCATACATAGTGCTTACCTATACTATAGGTAGTATATATAGTATACCTACGAACATATTAAATCGTATCATTATAATATGTTCATGTAATAAATAATTACTATAGATTTTATTTCCGGTACCTAAATATTGGAATTTCGGATACCTGCGTACGTTAGTAGTTTTTTTAAATTAGCCTAGCTTAATAGAATAATAAAATTACCTATTCATTTTTAGCCAACATGTATGTGTATACGGTAAATAGGTACCGTAAATAATAGGTCCTTAATAATTTAAGCCCAAGTTTTTCAACAATAAACCTAATTATATAACGTTTATTTAGGTAGTTAGGTACCTACCCTTATTTCTATTTAGTTTTATATTTTATAGTTTTATATTATTTTTAAATTAAATAGGCATTAGTCCAGGTAATAGGTAAAAGGGATATTAATGTAGGTAGGTACCTAGGGTACTACTCACTATATACATTTAAACGTCATACAACTATTTTGAACTATATGTATTAGAATTACTTTACTTACTGCTAACATTTACAATAAACTATTTTAAATGAAATAGGTACCTACGCAATGTTTATTAAAACGTTTTAATTATGTTACTTAATGTAAATACCTACCTAAACTTTACATTCTTATATTTTTTGAGAAACCTCTGTTTTTAATATTTTTGACCATATTTATTTAAAAATGGGCTCACAAGAAAAAGGTTATCACTAATCAGTAATCAGACATGCAAACATATAACTATAGGTAAGTCGATTATAATTATATAATATATACTTGAATGTATACCGTTATTGGAAGAAACTATAATATATTAAATATAATTGACACTTAAATACGTATAATTATTACGTTTTTTTGTATTGAATTATTTATCCAATTTTACTCGCCAACAGTAGGTGTTTAACATAATATATTCCTCTGATAATTTACAAGAATTTAGAATTTCCCAAGAATTTAAAATGTAACTTTGAAAAGACTGATAAAACTATTTGATTTTTAAGAACTTATACCGATAACTCAATGCAGGTATCATATTACTTACGACTTACCTTCTAAAATTGTAATATTGTTTTAAACCATGTTTTTGATAATAGCTATCGAGATACCTATTGAGTTATAATTATGATTGTTTTAAGGATTGTTTTAGTAAATAATTATTTTAGTAGGTACATTCTTAGGTAATTATGAAATTAAAAAAAATCACAGAGTAGAAAATAATATGTACCTAAGTAATCATCGTATACCTAGTCATTTTTAAAATCTACGCTTACTTTTAGACACAATTGTGGTTCTATCCTCGGTCCACCTAAATATTCCATAGGTAACAAAATATGTTTATAATATATTATTTATAATATATTCTAATATTTTATGCGATAAAATAATAATGATCTAGAACAATTTTTAATAGGTACCTAATGAATAACAATCATGTCATCAACTAATTACTAATAATATCTGGATTATCATTTAATATTACAGTTCCTGCATAAAATAAT
The DNA here is from genome assembly GCF_005508785.2 of Acyrthosiphon pisum. Classification (NCBI taxonomy): domain Eukaryota; kingdom Metazoa; phylum Arthropoda; class Insecta; order Hemiptera; family Aphididae; genus Acyrthosiphon; species Acyrthosiphon pisum. The sequence continues at coordinate 26,405,907 of NC_042496.1, forward strand.
AATTAATTTTTTTTTAATAGTTTAGTTTTTTATTTTATATATTATTTAATATAGGTACCTATCTATAGTTTAAAGATAATTACCTCGATAATTACGGACTACTTATATTTTAAATATGTTATTAAAACTAAGTTTATCATTATAATGTTTTAAAGTTGCTATTATTACAACAAAAATGTATAGGACTTAGGTACCACTTGGCACTTACATAATATTATTATGTAGGTACTTATTCATTTTTTGTTCACCCTGTAGGTATCAATTATCTAGAGACTAAAACTTAGCATACGTAATAATTGATAAGCTCTATTAGAAACCCACTAGACTGTTATTTTATGTCAACATATTTTATTAAATATACAATTATGATAATTTTATATTTTCCTATTAACGCGACTCTAGAAATCGATGATACAATATGGTTTGTTTCCACGAAATGTTGTTGAACCTTATCGTATATGGCTTCTAAAGACGAATTGTTTTTCCTTGTTTTTGAAAAATAACAGATACACAACATTTTAATTCATAATAGGTAATAATATTATAATGTACTGACACGTTAAATTTTATTTGAACATAGAACATTAATTAACATCGAGATTACTCGAGAGATTACTAGAATACTTATTTTGATAACCATCGTGGAAATAAATAATAAAAATATTCAAAAATATTATGTTCATGATTATATTGAAAAATAAAATTCACATTAATTTAAACTTTACAGATATGTAAAATTGAATACATTCTCCAAATAAACATGTAGGTACCTACCTACTTATCAAAAAAACGTATATCAAGAAGTTCGATTGGAAAATATAATTAACTGTACTGTAAGTTATGAATTATAAGGAGTTTTATTATTAGACGTAAAATATTTAGTTCCAATTTAAAACTTTCCATCTTTCATCAATTTTTATCGGTAAAAAGTTTCATGATTTCCTAGAATATATTCTGTACATTAAAAATATATTAGTATTTAGTTGCCCATCTAATTTACTGTAAGTAAACAATGTAAGTAAATAGGCGAAAGTACACATTTCTCTACATACCTACTGTGTTGTTTTGATAATAGCACTGCACTGTTTTACTTTTTTGTACACAACTTTTATATTATCAAAAAATCACGATAAAATCATTTAATCATAGTAGTAGGTAGGTATTTGTAGGTACCTACATAAAATAATATTTTTTTTCTAAATTGTATGTAACTAAGGTAGGTACCTATCATTATAATTTTTATGATTTATGATTCATAACGTTTTATTTAAATTGTCAGGGAACATTCGTCGTTGAAAAATTAATCGACTTACATATAAAGCACAGAAATGTTGCGTGCCTCAGATAATTATTAAATCGAGATAACAGTGAAATCAGTTTTTGTCGTATATCTACGAACAAACTGAAATTTCACCAATTAATTCAAATGTACCTATACCATTATATTATATGCGACTTGAGTGGGTACCTAAATGTTACGAAATAATAAAGTAAATTGTACCACCAACGTAGATTTTCAAAACGTCCACCCATAATGAAAATATCATAAGATCAGACAAAATTAATTTGATGGACAACGACAAGGCGATGCAAATAAAATAAATAATTCAATATTAAATCGATCGATAGAAAACAAAGTTTCGTCGTTCCGACATTGGCGTCAAATAATATAATAATAATATGGTGATTGCCGATTAGTATAACGGACAGGGGGAGGAAAGAGGTGAATCGAAAGGTCGTCGAGATGACAATAGTCCAACCGTAAATATTATCTAATCGCGAGTATATTAACAAATTAGCGTGTCGTACTCACCGCCAAAAGTTCGCCGGGAGTTTTTCTGTAGTTCGGCGACACTTATTGCGAACGGAGAATCGTTGGGCACGGAGAGTCAAATATAACGAAAAACCAGGCGATGGAATTAGAAAAACAAAACGAAAACTACCGATCGAGAAAAACGAAAAACGATATTTTGTATACGACCGGCAAATGGCGACGGCGATAACACAACGATGAACAGACGAGACCGAACGGTCGACGGACGTGAACTGGTCGCGCGACGCGGGCGAATAAAATCGGACGGGGATAGAAACAAGGAAAAAAATATATTATAATGGAAATCGCGCGCGCTCCTCGGCAGCGGTGGCACACCGACCAAAGACTGACGGACGGGACGGCGGCGGCGGCGTGGCGACGGCAATGCCACCTATCGCCGACACCCGGTAACTGTTCTGTACGACCGCGTCTTCTTGGGACCATGGTTATGCTGTTATTATTATTTATCATATTTTTACCGTTCGTTATTAATTTATTATTGTTATTAACCCCATGTGAAAACTCTTCTTTGGAAATCGGTCGTAATATTCTTCTTCGCGGCCCTCTCTGCACCGCCGGGTGCGATTCCCGATTGTTTACTCGATAACAATATTATTGTTATTATTATCATTTTACATTATAATAATATTATTATTTATATCATCTCCCCCGCACCGGTTATTATTATCATAATTTGTATAATAGTATGTAACTATAATTTATTAATGTAGGTAACTAGTTATTCAGTACCTACGAGTGCGCCAATGTTTCTGTGGCTGTTTAAAACAATACGTCTCCGGTCGCGCGCAACAAGTAATCGCGAGATGAAAATAATATTATTTTTGAATCAGAGTCAAAAATTACTGGTCTTTTACTTGTCTGTGCTGCTCACATCTTACACCTGATTCCCTTATTTTCGTCTTAAAATGGCTCTCAATTCAGATTACCTTGTTTTGTTTGTTGTTACTGGCTAGATGAATTTTTATTTTTATTTAGGTACGTTGAATATTTGAATCAGTTTTCGTTCACCAACTATATTTGGTATTTCCAAGCGAAATTCGTTTTTAAATTTTATCGATTTGGTTATTTTCTCTTGATGAAAATTACAAATTATACTATGATTTTTTTTTTCACATTTTTATTTATTTAATAAATACGCCTGCAGGGGGCCAAAATTTAATAAAATATATTTTATAACGAATTGAAAACACAACTGGTACATTTACTCAACGCAAATAAAACGTAATAAAACTGACACACTTTGATAATATTATTATTTATTATATACACTTATAATATAGTTTATAAGATAGTTTATGAAGATCTTATTTGATCCCGTTTTATTTTCATGTTAACTAAACTTCACAGGTAGTGGTGTAGGGCTGTATTGTAGATCTACAGTCTACATTATTATGGAACCTTTTGTTAGTTAAACATGTATACAAATTTAAGAGGGCTTAGTGAAATTAGTGATAATAATTATGTTGGTTACTTGGAATATTATTATTATTTATTATCAAGCAACTTAAATTGCACGGGGTTCATTCGTAAGAATATAATGTTATTGGAGAAAATAATAATATAATTTATTAATTATTTTATTTAGATTATTTAGTTTACTATAATTAATTAGTACAACTAATGATATGTGCACTAGACCAGCGATTCCCTAAGTGTACCTAAATAATAGTTACTATATGTATTATAGTATAATATTGCAATAAAATATTCGTTTTACGGACATTGGGATTCCCGAAACACGAAACTTTTTCCTAAGGATGCCGTGGTTGTAAAAGATTGGGAATCACTGCACTAGACTATATGGTTTTTTTTTTAGAAATAATAGATTGAATATTTCTAAACTCCAAAACACTTTACCCCACCCCCCACCCCCCCACCCCACCGACTGTTTATACTATGCAGTGGCGTAGCCAGGAGGGTTTTAGGTGTTTCACCCACGCACCAGCCGTGTACATTGAGGAGATAATAGATACCTAAAGTATTATTTTAAAACATAACAACATTACAAATTCTAAAATGCTATATAGTGTAGTTAAGTATACAATAATTAACTCATTAAATTATGACGAAAGAACAATAATAACCGGGAAAAATCGGGGCAAGAAATATACACCTGTTAAAAAATCAAAATATTTACAGTGATCGTTCATATATCCATATGAGGTATACATATATATATGTATATTGAGGTAACCCATATCTAATTCTAGTTGCATGAAAAATAACTGGTGCAGGCGATTTTTTCTTACTAGAATACTCATGACTTATAATATTCCTTAGGGGTGCCATCAATGGGCCTTCTCTCCTATTTTGTTTAATTGTATTAATTTCCAAATTTTGGATTCGTTTAGCAATTATTAGTAATTAGTTTAAATTACTAATTTTTAATTTTCTTAGGATTTTAAAAACCATTATAATAGGTACGTTGGTGGGCATTTGATTATTAGTGAGATGAACTAAACACAGTATAATAAATAATAATACATTTTTACCTTTATCACCTTTATATTATAAACGTTAACAATCAGAAAAGAAGGGAGTAGAAGATGGTGCCGAGTCGTTTTATTTTTCAGTAACCTAGAATATTTGAGAGTAGATGCAATAATTATTGTTTTTGTATTCCCATGATTTATTACCTCGAAATACTTTTGAGCCGTGTCTAAGATATTTCTTTCTGTCTGTTCAAATATTTACTGCACATCATTCGGCATTCTCTGGGTACAACCATTTTCTCTATATTTTATTCATCATTGTTTACGTACAAGAAAGAGTAGGTACCTAGAAATAAACATATTTAAAAATTAAGCACTTTTCTTGTATTACGGTCTTCGAAGACAAATGAAAAACTCTTTCATAGCGTGATTAACTCTGTCAACAAAAGTACTGACTAACCTGTTAACTTAAACAAATTGATTCATACATTTAAAACTTTTATTCAACATATTATATCTTACAAATAACAATAATATAGTAGTAAATAGTCAATTGTAATAATAGACGTATAATGAATTTATATTATAATCATTTGAAATTGTTCATCATTGTGCATGATAGTTAAATTGAACTATATAAAGTACCTATTAAAAGTACAAAGATACTTCCTGCAGAAGGTGCAACTAATACAGTGAACCTATTCAAGTCGAAGATAAGAGTCTTCCATCTCAACAATCGGGAAACCAAAAGAGAATATTAGATATACATTGGTGGGGAAACGATTGCCTCAGAAGAATGCCCCAAATACCAAAGAGTAATGTTTGATAGAACCTTGACATACAACCAGCACTTAAAACTCTTGGAACATGTTAACAATAAACTGAAGACACGCAATAACGTTATGGCTAAGCTAGCGAGTACTAGCTGGGGTTGCCACACCAGTGTACCACCTACTCCAGACTACATTATACTTGTTCGGTTGTAAAATGGTGCTGAATATTGTGCACCTATGTTGGCTAAAAGCGCTCACTAAAGTAAAGTTTATACTCAACCAAACCGTGCAATGCACACCATATTAGATACTGTTAGGTCCACAGTAGCGTATGTATAGGATTTTTTCAATGGGGGGGGGATATACAATTTTTAATAGACATTCAGTATAAGTACACATATTATATTCATATTATTATAAAGCTAGGTACATGTTGTATTGTATACAAAATTTGGGTGGTTCCATTTTCCTCCAAAAATGAGATACCTACCGTTTTCCTCCACTGTCCATTTTCCTCCACATTTTTTCGTCTAAAACAATGACTTTTTTTCTCCAATATTTTCTCCGGTGTCGTAGTAGTACATAAGCGCAAATAGGGGGGGGGGGGGGTGCTTTAGGGGCTAAGCCCCCAAAAAATGTCCATAGCCCTCCCAAATATTTCCTACATTTTCTTTTAAGCTTATTCAATATTATCAAAGTAAGGCCCTATTAGCCCTATTAGCCCCCCCAAATCTCAAACGCTATTTGCGCCTATGTAGTAGTACCTACATTCCGTGTTATATATATATATATATATAGGTAAAGCAAGGCTAGCATCTAATTTTGCACTTATCGGTTGATGATTACATTATCAGCTATATCACCTATATCAGCTATATCAGCTATTGATTAAGCCTAATAAGATATTGCTATACCTAAATTATTTATATTAACTATTTTATTATTTTATTTATTATTTATTGGAGGAAAATGGACAGTGGAGGATAATGGTATCTCGTTATTGGAGGAAAATAGCTACAGCCCAAAATTTGGTCTCCCAGGGGGATATGGCCCCCATATAACCCCCTCATAAATACGCCACTGGGTCCACTCAAACAGTATGATTATCCATCCTCTCTAATGTAATCCCTCCGACCCAAGGAAACTATCCCACACCACAAATATGCTACAAAATCTTATCAGCCTACTCAATCTACCACTATGCATTCATTTCGAAGCCTAGAGTTTTCCCATAACTCATAAGGCGTGTAGAAGTACACGAAAATACCTTAAAATGTCTGTGGAAGAGACGGTGGGATCTAGCAGAAACATGTAATCGTGACCCGTTAAAAGAACCGTTCATAAAAGTTCCTGGCTGGGATTTTACAAAATCCCAATGGACAACACTCAATTGCATCAAAACAGGACAAGGGTTGTCAAAAGTTGGGTTAGGTAAGCAAAAAAAAAGTAGTGGAGCATCCCCCTTCACACCCTCCCAATTCGATTACTGTTAAAGTATAGGTATACCTGGTAAATAGATACCTGGTACCTACCTACTTATTCTGGTAAGGTTGCTTTCATTTTTTGTTTTCATTTATTAGGTATACACATTAGACAATAATATTAAATATTAGTATAATTAATATAAAGTTAGTTTTTTTGTATTTTTAACCATGTGTGTATGAAATTACGTTTTGCATAAATGTATTGTTTATATAATTTATTTCAGAGCTTGAGCATATAATAATATGTACTTAATATTTTTCATATTTTATATTTAATACAGTTTGTGTTCCATCAGTAAAAGTTGTAGGTGTGTACTGTGTACACGCAAATAGTATATTGTTTGTCTGTACAAATATATTCATCAACTACTGTGTTAAAATTTTAAATTACAGCAAATGTAAACGTAGATAATGTAACATTTTTATGGAAATTTAGGATATGATAACAAATTTAGAGATAATAATAAATCGGATTACTATACACGGCAAGAAATGGCATACAGTTTTTTAAATTGGGGAAATCGATTACATTAGTTTTATAATATGCGCCGTACAAAATTTCAAATCAGACGCAAATTATTGTTTTTTAAAAAACTAATGAGCAACTACGTGTTTTATCTCATACAGTCTGACAGCCATACTGCAACATAACGATGCATATATGTACGAATCCCGAGTCACATACGTATTTTTTTCCGTACTGTTAGTCCAACAGGAAAATGAACCGACGACAACGATTAAGACCTTACGATTGAATTGTAACAAAAGCATGATGGATATCATATTAATATTAATAATTATGATATGTCTGAGATGGGTTAGTATTTACTACAGTAAAAGTCATTTCGAAAGAGTACCTGTTTTATTACACATTACACAGTCAGTCGCCGTTTGAATACACGTGTATTGTATCACTATTATATGGTCTGGTGCACCTCAGCGCGACTGTACAGTGTATATAGGTACCTAACTTTTTGAGAAAATTAGACTTATAGGCTATAGCTAAAGGTATCAAGCTTTGGCCACGGATTGGATTCAGAAGACGCTTTGCTTGAAAATATAAATAAAAATGTTATAAATGAACTCTCCATTCTATGAAAAATGAATTATGTATTAATGTATTATAGATTACGTTTTATTATGCAGCAATATGTCTATAATGTCAATGCCTTCGTATTCAATATTTCAAAAATGTACTGACTATGTTTTGTGTTTGTAAAGTTTAATTTGTAAAAATAGTATGAAGCAAATAACTTAATAGGGAAAAACTTCCCGGAAATAATTGAAAACACAAAACTAATTTTAACATTTCAAAGTCGTTGTTTCCATACTACTTTCAGTTACCATATTTTTTATAGTTTGTACCAGGCAATGGGCATGTATTATTTTTAAGTTATTTAATTTATTTTTTTCCTATTTAATAATACAAGTAAAAATATTTTTACAAGACTACAGCGTGTAATATTGTTTAAAATAATCCATCTCTCGGGCATGAATCCCAAGGGTGGTGGGATGGTTGCCACCCCGCATCATTTACTGAAATCTGAATTATAGTGAAGTAATTGTATTTTTTTGTGTTTAAATTTATATTATTTTAGGGGGCACTTTTTCTGTCTTACACAGCATATTTTATTAAGTACTAAAGATAATTGATTTATAGTCCATAATAATAAGTTTAGAAGAAATAGGTGCTTTGATGATTTAAAAATTATAGGAAGTACCTAGATAATTAATATTAATTTACTAACATTTTAAAATTTGTAAAATATATTCTATGAGTATTATTTACCTAAATACTATAAACTAAACTTTAAATAATATATTTTATATGTTATGCAAATGTAAAACTAATTCTTATGTTATCCCAAATAGTTAATGCAAAAGTTTGAAAGTTAGAAACTACTTATTATCATACCTATTTGGGTAGGTAATCTGTTTAAAAATTTATAGTAGAAAGGGCTATTGTTCTCATTTGAAAAATAATATGTTTGTACCACCACAAGACACTATAAGTATAAACGGTAAATATAATCTACGTATATATATATGATATTTTGGTCTTTTTAATGATAATAAAAAATTAAATAAAAATGTATTGTTAAAGGACCTACAAAGGGGGTGAGCATGCTTGGTAAATCACCTCAATATATACTTTTATTTTTAATCCGTCCCTCCGTTAATGCATCCCACTCGGCACCCACAATCAACCCAACGGCCATCGTACGCGCATACACTTACCAAGAATAATTATTTATAGACCATAAAATGATAATATTATTATTATAAAAATTAAAGTTAAAAATAAAATAACATCCCTAATTGACATAATTAATCAAAATCACGAATAAATGTAAATTTATTTGGAGTTAAGAATTATTAAAATGTTTCATTTTAATAGCTTAGACTAGAACATTTAATTTGATTTTTCTCATAATACTTTTTTAGAGAAACCTAAAAATATCGAATACAAATATTCAATTTTTTCTTAAAGACATTTCATGTTCAAATGTCTACAAAACTAGATATTTAAATTAAAAATTAGGATTTTAATCATTATTGCTTTAATTCTAAGTATATTATTTATAAGACACAATTAAATTCTCAAAATATTTAGATTAATGTTAAGCTATATATACCACGAACCTATTAACACCGGTCTGACATTACAGCTAATAACAGCTAGTTGTACGAAATATAGTAATATAATAATAACAAATAACTATTATGTAATTGGTTTTTGGAAAAAATTAGTTTAATATACCGTATTACAAATAGAGAAATTAATCACTTATAGCGATATCAATATAATGTTATAATAAAATATCATTAGAAATATAGCTGATAACAGATCGTCTCCGCTTATTCGATTTTCCATTACAGTGAATTACTCTATGGTGATGTACACTATATGGCTATAATTAATAACTGGTGTATAGCTACTATGCATTAGACCGAATTCCCGTTTTTTAACTGCTTATATATCGATGGCCGATGGGTAATGGGTTTAGTATAGAATAAATTATGAGTTCTGAAAAAACATACATAATTTATATTTAGAATAAATAGTTTAAATTAGGAGTAGGTAATGATGTTTTTTGTCTTCATTGTTAATAAACATATTTATAATACACATTGAACATTATAATGAACATTATATATCTACTATTGTATTATATTAAGCAGACACTCTCATAGGCTATACCATAATACATTTATTTATCTGAGTTCCGCCAGTACGTATATCACTATATACAATATACACTAGAACCGATTCAATCATATACAAATTATAGAATTATGTTAATATATCGGTAGTACCTACCAATGAATTAAATTTGTTAAAACATATAGCTGAATCATACAGTCGAATAAAAAATATAAAATCGTGATTTACGTTATAACTACTTGGTTAATCATTATACATATTAGCGCCAGTTACTGATGTTTTTCACGTGAAACACTGACATTTACCCATCATCGTTAAAATGATAATATCACAACCCACTTTCAAATGATATTCAAGTTTATTTTTTGGCTGAATAATACTACCTATTATAATAGTTGTGTCCCAGATATACAAATTGTGATAAGTGACATACGATATCGATCCAGCTTCTGTAGGTTACTATGCTTCTAAAATGAATTCTGAAGTAAGTTATTACTTATTACCGCTACTTATTACACAAAAAAGATTTTTGGTGTCCCCCTTTTAAAAATTGTTTTAACCAAGATTTACCTAGTATTAATTTTCCCAAAAGACGAAGATTTATAAAAATGTACAGATTTAATCGAATGATAATTTGAATATATATTGCACCTTGAGTACATGTTATTTTTGTACTAATCTACTCTAAAATACCTTTTTAATGATATATCTGATGGAATCTCCTACTGGCTACTAGTATATTATACAGGTTGATTTATTGGTATTTGGTAAAATTAAAAAAGTGATAGTACTATATAGATAGATCTTACGCATTTTATATGTTAACTATTATTATATATGCCTTATACTATCTGTATTTTATAAACTGTAATTGTTGAGCTATATATAATAACATTAAATATTTAAATAAATTATATAATGTATATAGTAATATTTATGTTTTTTAATTTGTTTAGCTTATTTTTATTAAAATTTAACTACATTTTACGTATTTTTAGAGTACAATGTAATGGCGAAAATCTATATTCTAACGACCTACATTTAGCAATAATATTGTTATTGACACTATGTTGACACACCTCAGTGGTATAAATGGGAAAAGAAATAATGTATATTTATAGGTATTTAAATCGGACACAATAACTATTATAGTTACTAAATATTAACAGGATTCAATTCATGTGAAAAAAGGACGCGTTATGTTAGTAACGATTTTTTTTTGATTGGGAAGTAAAATGCAACAAAGGTTCAGAGACAAATAAAAATAATTTAAATTTAAATATACTTACCCTATCAAAACTTTTTTAGACCGGCTATATAATTCTTCTAACATACTTTAAAAGTTTAAAACGTTATGTTTAAATTTAAAATATTGTTTACTTTATTGTCAAATATACATTCATTGTATTGCAACATTTCCATAGAACTTCCTTTATAATATCTCATTATGTAAACATAAACTATAGGTAATTTGTATTTCAATGTACCTAATACATTATATTATTTATACAGAATTACAGTACATACAGTGCATTATTAAAACTACAGTACCTACTACCTAGTTAATATAGTTAAAACCGCATATTTAATAGGTATTACTATTATTTTTTTTTTGTATTGAGTTAAGGCTTCAACATTTAAGGCAATTAGCCTGAGGGTTATTTAGTAGATTTTTAACTGTGGGAAGGGCACGGTTGGTTAAAACACGTGTATATGTGGCAAGGATTTGTCACCAACACCCGGGTGGTCACCCATCCGGGAACTAGCGACACCAGCTGTTGCTTTACCTCAGAACACGTTAGTTACCGAGGCCACCCACCATACCATTCTTAAATATTATTTTTTAATGACAGATTTTATACATAAATATAATAGTTCCAACATTTTCTTGTTGCATATTTCCAAAATATGCTATTATTGTATTAAATTACATGTTTAGGGTATGTAACAATCAGTATTATAATATACTGATACCCTATCATCAAAACAAACGATAAACTGTACTTTTATTTATATTTTTTTCATTATAATCATATACAGTTGTCAGTTACTATATTTACGCTTTTATTGTATTTATATTGTCTCCTTGATATAACAGATGGGGATAGAAAGTATCGCAATTACGAAAAGGGCGAAGACGTGAAGTGGGATAAATCCCCAAAATTCTTTTTATTCTTATATATCATCAACGTGTAGTTCGATATTCTTTTATATATAATAATGCCATAGACCTTAATAACATATTATATACATGTCTTGTCAAATATCAATCATGATTAGACTAAAAATAGTTGAGTATATATAATTCTTATACATTATTATATATTACAGTTTAGATATTTCTTTACAGAAGATATACCTAATAGTGTTTTGAATGGATGATATTTTTGTATTTTCATTTTTCATTTTTATTCACTTTACTATACGAATGTAGCTATAGGTATATAATTTTACACATGGTTGAAATACAAATATTTAGTAGTGGGATATTTCTAGTTATTTTAATATCACCTAACCTTGTTTTATTATTGACCATTACTACACATAAGATCAAATTAAGTCTAAATAGTTGTTTCATTTATGAATTTTTATAGTTATTTAACAGCTTCTTTAATTTTACATCACAATATATGCAAATCATATTTTTAATTGTGAATTTTTTAAAAATCTTGAGTCATTATCTATTATTTACTTAAAAATTTTAACTTTCTAAATTCAAAAAGTATTCTATTAATTTATATTTCCAATGAATTATATGGAATAATACAAACCATTGTACTGTACAATAATAAAATACCTTTTTATTTATCAATTATTATTTTAACATACAAAACTATAGTTTTATAAACTAAGATTCACATCCACAATCATAGGGTATAATACTATAATGGTAAAAAACAGAATGGATAATAACGGTTCATAGAATATTTATATTTGCAGGACAACAGCTTGAAGAGAAAAAAAAACATCGCGTGTTTCATACAAGTTTATATTTTCTTGTTCCTACTGACAGTAATTTTATAATATCTATACCGAAATGAGGCCAAATCAGAGGTCATCACGTGACATATTAAGCTGTATATTTTTCCAATTTAGATTTTATAAACTACGTATTTTATAATTATTAAGTTTCTTCGCGATTTTTTTAAAACAACAATGCAATGGGTACTTGCAAAAGTTATAGCAACATATTATAGCTATTGATTACATTATAATTAAAAATAATATAATGTTGGTAGGTATGTGAATAATGTTCAGAACTATTACGAAATCACTATTTTAATTTGTACTATATATATAATAATATAAACAGTGAAGACGTTAAGTATTAATGTAGTTTAATATGTGATAATAGCTTAAAAGTTTTTATACGATACAAAAAATATAAAAAAAGTTAAAGCTTATTTTCCAACTTCTATAGTTTGCTATTGGTTGCCACTCTGCTTTAAACATGCATTTAGTTTTGGTTCATGAAAATCGAATATTTTTTTTTGACCATTTAAATGGTTTCCATATTTAGTATGTAAACACATAAAAACGAATACCAATCTTAACGATATTAAATTTACGTCAGCTTTAAGCATTTAAATCTGTTTACAGTTTTTTGTATTAACATTAAAAATATGTCCAGAATTAAGTAGTTTAAAATCATAAAATTAATTTCATTGTGCACAATATTTGTATTATAATATTCAATTGGAGCATAATGTAAAATTATACAACTATAGATTTATTTTAACTCAGGTGAAGTAAGGTGTACACTGTATGGCTGATTTAATATAAAAAAAAATTTATAAATAATAAGCAAGAGAAAACTATTTGATTTTTTAGATATTATGAAATAATTGAAATGTGTATTTATCAATAGTTAAATTCATTGCAAGCTATTTACACCGTGGTATTGAATTATAAGTAAAAAACAGATACCTAGTAAAATTATTATATAATAAATGTAATTTGTTACTAATAGAAGAATAAATTACTCATATAGCAATATTTATACTGTATATTATAATAAAATAATCTTAGAAATATAGGCCGGCAGACGCAGTCTCCGCTCAGAATCAACTTTCGTATGGATCGAATTATCATTGATTCAAATCGACCACATTAATTTCAGTGACCTACTCTATTATGAGTTACAATCGACACCTATTAATTATACAAGGGGGAGAGTTCTACGATTTTTTTTTATTTAACATTTTGTTTATTGCAAGAAAATAAGATAAAACTATTTAAAGATAATTCTGTCAATGACTATTGACTCTTTACGTTATTTTGTGGTGAATTACCATATTTTATATTCAACCACCCCCCCTACTTGATTAAGTTTTAGCTATTCCACAAGTATGGGTTTTACAGTACACATAGTACACAATACACATGTAAACACTTCAATGTAACAAGCTATATAGTGGAATCATTTCCAACAAACATTAAATTATGCAATGTCTCTTTATAAATCGTGGACTCAAAACAAATTTCATAAACGATATCGCCTTATGAGTATAGATAGGAATAATGTTTCAATACTATGGAAACTAATGAGAATACCCTTTGTACTTGGTGTACAAATTAGTAAAGTTTTCATATTTAATAATGATATTTTTCCCCTGCGATTAAAATCGTATTATCATTAGGACATCATACAAAATTAAACTATATTTAGTATTCATTATACGAAATTTGAGGGTAACACATACCTGGCAGTTATCTACACATACGACTTGGACAATAAGCAGCTCATAACATACATTAATTAAAACAATCAAACTAATAAATAATAATCAAAAATAAATGTTTATTAGTTTGCTACTAAAAAAAGGAAAACATTAATAAAATAAAGTTTGTTGTATTGCTATTCGCTATTACTATAATTGACCTAGGTACACAATCGTAAAATATAAATGTATAAACATGATTCTGATTTTTATATGGGAATTACGTCATTAATTTATTTCAAAATATATCGTGGATAATGGATGTATTATTATAATCCTGCATATAATTTGACTATAAATTAAGCACATTTAAATTTTGATTACCTTCTTCTTGGTATAAACGTCAGTTACAATATTACATTTTCAAGCAGGTAGGTATGCATAAAAAGTTAAAAACTTTCTTTAAAATTTAAAATTTTGATTAGCTAGAAAAAGGTTCCATAAAAATATAATAGGTAATAGATTAAACCAGTTGTACATTTATTAATGAATTTTAATTTAAAAACACGTTCAACGTATTAAAATATTTAACTGTTTTACAATCAGTAAATGTTAAGAAGTATTAAAGTAATAAGTTGTAGAATTTTTGGAAGTCTTGTAAATCTATTAAATATTAAGCACTACTCGATGTACATAAACTAATAATAACCATACTAATCAGGTATTTAAGGTCCAATTTTTTAAATATTTTATATGAATCCCTTATTTTTCATATATATATACATATATAATCTATTGTTAATCTATTAATTTGATATTAATTATATTATTTAATAATTTTGTGGTGATGCCCCTGATGTGTAAAATCGAAATGGCTGATATGTTTTTATACTTTATTCCACGATTAAAGATATATTAAAGGTATATATTTAATAGTGATCTATTCAAAATGAAATCAGTACAGAATGGCCATTATGTGCATAGGGGCGTGGCTTTGTTTCAGAGCTTTGGCTGAAGTGGTTGACGTCATCTGACCGTCGCGGTTGTCGTAAAAACTTATCATTATCCAATGTCCGGTACTGAACTCATTCTGAATAAAGCATTGAAAAGTAAATATATATATATCAACTACCTAATTATTAAAAAACAAAATAAGAATTTTTGTTGTCTAAAGTATACATTGTATTTTAAATGGTTATATACTCGTTATAGTAATGTCATAAATAATTTAATTAATTTAAAATAATTAGGCACTTTAAAAATGTATTATTATGTGAAGTGCTAGATTATATTAATTTTGCTCATCATAAGTACTTAAATGCAGGATTAGTACAATCATTATAGATAGACCCAATTCGATACAATGCAACCTGCGCACATATAAGACGTGTGTCTGAAGTCTACGTAATTGTTATTTTACTATAAGAATTATAATAATATATTTTATAGAATATCAAAATAATATTATAAATTACAATATAAGAAAATTAACTTGTTTCTTGACGTGGAGTTGAATTTATAGAAAAACAAGATATGTTATACGACAATAATATTGCATTCGAAATGTGCAACTATACGCAGATAAAATCGACACAATGACATACACAGGGCTGTGACATGCAAAAAAATATAGCATTTAAATTGAATTTACAACTTCACTTAACTTTTGATACCAAGATTTCGTTGGAATGCAAAGTTAATTGTAAAAAATGTCGTACTTATTAAAATTGGTTATGATTAAAAAAATATATACTTACCTACATTTTGCAATCTAGAAACTGTCGTGAAAACATTGTTGTTTCAAACTTATTTCTAACTCAATAGTTTTTTTTTAACTTTTAATAAAATATAAATCAATCACGTCTTATTGATTTGTTGCTGTGTGTTAATAAGTTGCAGTTCTGCAATTCCTACTTTCGTATATGACCGGACATTTTCTTCGTATATATATTTTCGTTCAGGACAACGATTAATTTGGTATAACAAACAACAACCGTCGACACTGGCCAATATTGTGTCATTGTAAAAATATTAATAATACCAATGTCGATTATTATATAGTAGCTGTATATAAAAATACTTAGATATACCTAATTAATTGTATTTATAATGAAATACTTTATTTTTTAAATTTAATCAACCTATTTGTACATAAGAGCATACGTAGAACGTATATTATATTATATGTAGGATAATATACGTAGAACGTAAATTATATTATATTTTCGATAATGTAAGAATTTAGTTTTGAGCTGTTGGAAATGGAGGGGAACTGTTTAACCATTCCTACTAAGAAAGTAAAATTACAAAAACTTTAATTCTAACATAACTGCAGTTATTAAGAATTAAATACATTTAAAATTATGAATCTATAATAACGATTTTATGAAAACGAAATAAGCATATTGTGTATAATATTTGACAAATTTATTCATTCATTTACATTTTTATAACATTCAATATCCTAAAAAGTTTATTTATTCATCTTTGTAATAGTTTTAAAAAAATAACACAAAATAATAGGTAAGTTAACTGTTAACCGATCACAATTTCTTACGTTCAACTACATATTAAAGATTATACAAAATTGAATTATTTACTTACTTCTTATACTGTTGCCTAATGAAATTACTGTTTAGGTTAAGGTTAAACGTTCCGGCTGGAAAATCGAGTTAATATTATTGTTCCGTTAGCCATTATAAACAATATAGCAATCATATTCGAAAATGTTAGCCAACTCTTTGCAAATAGTTTCCTATAAACGACAAATTATTGTTTTATGAAAAAAATAAATATATGAAAATGTAAAATCAGCATTCGTCAATAAATCATGTAGATACATATACATAATTTTAAATTAAAAAAAAAAAACAGACGTATTAGACTGAATAATATGTTACGAAATAACCTTATAATAATTTTAAAATACTTTTTAATGTTTTAATAATATTATGTTTAAGGTTAGGTTTCACATTATATGTTAAAATTATAATTGAAAATTATATTTTAATGAACAAATATGTGTATATTTGTCATGAAGGTATTAGTAAAAAAAAAAATCCGAAAAGTGTGCAGTATAATGAATAATAATAAATAAGACAGTATTACTATTATTATATTATATTACATATTAAGAAATGAAAAAAACTAAAAACCTATAATCAGGTATAAAATACCTATACTTATGTATAATAATTTTTAACTACAGCCTGAACCGGTTTTATTCTATGATAACATTATCGGTGAATTAGTGTAAATTTCAAAGTTTGTAAATACTATTTTAGATTTTGGTAATTTGATTGCGTAGCTATACCTAAAGCGTTCACAGTTTTATCAAAATGAATAATTGAGTAAAATAATTTGAAACAATGTTCAAATAAATACAATATGGCGTAACGTATATTTTTACCATATATTTTATTGCAAGGCGTCAATGAATTTTCCTACCATTAAAAATGTATTTTCAGCAGGACCTTGGGCATTTTTTTTAACTCAATGAAATATTGTTATTTGCAGAGATTACAAATTGTCGTGTCTAATATTGTCCCGTTGTATTCATCTTGTCAACCCTACATTCGTTCCGAGGATTTCACCACATTTCGACAAACTTAAGCCTGAAACTAACCGAAAATTGTCTTCAATTTATTTTGAAATACCTCTTAAATAGAACGTAACTTTTAAAGTAATTTGTGAGTAGTACGTGAAAAGTTTTGTCCGTTTCAAGTGTATTATAGACTATATATAACGCTTGTATTATACTGCAGAAACATTTTATAGGTACATTAAACAAAATGCAGATATTAATAGCGTATACGGTTAAGTTGCGATTGATATACGTTTATACAAGTTTTACTTTGTCACGCGTTATTTCATGGTGAATATTCTTATAGGTATACACCTACCTATATAATATTCGTATACGTAAGCTTATATTGCAGAAAAGAGTATTCAATAAAAAAAAATTAATTACATTTTTTACTTTCCACTTTTTAACTCTTCATTAAAATAATTTGATGTTTCATAGAACTCTCATAAATAATTAGCAAATTAACCGAAGGCAAATCTGAAATAATGTATAATTCAAAATACGAATATTATAATACGCGAGGCTAGAAAATATACTTTTTTAACATATAGTAAACCATCTATTAAAAGTACTACCGTTACTCGGTATTTTGTGTTTTAATTCTGATGATTATGTGCTTGCTTGTTTTGCATCGACGAACTACGTATTCTATGTAAATAGGTATATAATATATTACGCTGCAATGGATGAGCTCAAACAATACCGAGCAAATAACGCGTGAAGTACAATTGGCGTAAACGTACAATTGTTTGCCTACCATAAAGTAATATATTTCGATGCAGAAATCAAACACAAATGACTTTATCGTAAACACTGCAACTTTGAATCTCTACAGACGACAAATTTCCGTGATGAATGTAACAATAATATTATATGGAATTAAATTATTAGTATTCGTATATTAAGTCAAAAATAGAATCATCTACCTAATATATTGGTATTTAAATCTATAACATCAATCCATTGTATATTACATTTACCTAAATATCATTTTTTTGCAAATTATCTACTTATTATCATTCTTCACTTTTATTTCTGTTGTAATTGTTAATTCAATAACTAGACGTACTGAACCATGCACCATAGTTTTTTTTTTTCAGACATCGTCAACATATTAATAAGTTTAAATTGATGATGTTAAGTATTTTAAGTTTAATAGTATTATACCATCATGAAATTAACATTTATTTTTTAACGTAACGTACATAGTAGGTACACGTGACTGCAATGATATTTTTTGTAAGTACTAGGTTGTAGTTACAAATTATTCAAATTTGTATCCGAAAACTTGCGTTTGAATTACATTTACTCTAAATATATTTTTCAGTATATTTTAAATTTTTGAAATGAACATAATATTTTATATTTCTAATGTATGGAACATTATAAAGGCTTGCCCCCGGGAATTTTACAGTGATCCATATATCTGATACTCCAACACCATGTAATTTATACGATGTTAGCTACCACACTTAAATCAAATTATACAAGAAAAATTTGAATCAGATTCAATCCATTTGTATGAGATAAATTTACAGACATAATAAAAAAAGTAAGAGCTAAAATAAATTTGGATAGTAAGACATAAGTGCTGCGTGGATTTAAATAGTGACTGATTTTTGTCATGAACTAAACTATCGAGATATGACACGTATGGATCGCGAATGAGGAATAATATAGGTATTATTGTACTGGCTACTATAAGTGGGAATATACGCTTGTTGGTCAGTAAAAAATGACGTGGTATTGCGATAAAATCAGAATGAAGATCATATTAGATGGAAACGCGATCCGACGAATAGAGATGGATGTAGAACTGTGTATGAGACGAGATAAACTAAAGAAGAAGACGTGTTAGATTTGTAGATAAATAAAATATTATTTACAAGTCACTTGAACTTATGCGTGTTTGAATAATATCTGTAATAAAATATAGTATACAGTAATAGTATAAAAATTGTATAGTAATTTTTAAGTTGGTAATAATTGTCTAATACCGATACGCGTTGTGACCTGAGCAGCTTCGCATTTCTGTCATATAGTCATAGTGGTTCTCACAATGGTTACAGGTAATTGTTGAAAAGTATACTATTTATATATAATAACATTGTAGCTATTAGTTGTAGTAGATAACCGGTATATTACTTCGCATACGTTTTACCGTTAATCGGCTACATAAATCATAATAAAATTTACTCTCAATATATGTATTTTGATCCAATTTGAATTTTAGAATGATAATGATGCCTAATAATGGTGTGATAATAAAGATCGATTGAATAGAATAATAATAAGTATATCGATGTGTGTTAGATACGATTACCTCCATTACGATACACGCAATAGTGCTGCAGTATGGCCCACACACGTATGCGCATGTAGCGTGTGGCACTTGTATATATTATTGTTATATTGTTCTGCTGCCCACTCAGTGTGCTATTCAATGGGGTTTGTAATAAATGAGATTCGATTCATCATAACACGTTCGGAGGAATTCACACAAATTGAATTTAAAACAACATTTATTTTTTGATTACAACGTAGGCATAAACGTTTAACGCATGCGTGTTTTGTATTGCGAATCGACAACCTCATCACGCAAAATATACACGTTTAAAAATAAAATAATAATTACGCTATACATAGATATGACCATATTTTTAGATGGTTAATTCATCTTGGGCTAAAGGTGTTTTTTGATAGTTGTGTAAAAAGTATTTTTTGAATAACAAATTGTACAAAACTAATTTATTGTGGAATTTTAACTCAACTTACAATACTAGCTTCATGAAAAAGGTGTGAAAGGCTGTCGAGACTATTTTAAAGTATTTTCCTATTTTTAAGGATAATTGCAAGAAGCAGATAAAGTGACTTCAGAGAGCTGTGATAATGAAGTAGAAACCAGCCCTAAGACAGCCAGCGGATTGATTATAAAAAAGTTTTAAAATTGTTAATATTATTCATTACTGTACCTACTATTATTCGATGCAAAAGTGTAAAACAAAAATTGAATTAAAAAGAAGCTTATTTTTACTTAAAATTTTTTTAATTTTTTTTTTATTAACTAACCCGCGGTAACATTAGGTGAAGGTTATTTCAAAGGGGGTTTTTTTTTTTAATGTGAAAGAAGGTACGATTAACTTGAAACATTGTATATGTGGCAAGCATTTTTGTCATCGTTTTTATTGAAAACGTATAATAAATTGTACGCACAAAATCTCTTTGACTTCTCATTTTACTTATGGATTAGGTTAGGTTATGCAATCACTAATTATAGTCTAGCTCATTAGTTATTATTATAATTGTTTGTACATCATTTTAACTTGACCTCTATTACGGTTCACATAAGTCGTAACTCGGTGTAATATAATATTTGTTATTTGACATCACTTTCTAATAATATAGGTACCCTTAGGAAATAGGTGTTCATACTATACGGTCTACGAGTTGACAGCAATATTAATGACAGTTAAAAATCTAATTAATCAATCGACTTTGTATAATACTATTGTTGATTCTATAACACTAAGTGACTTGTATAATAAACTAATAATAAAGTATTAGTTGCTTCCTCATATTACAAAATACATATATAACTACGACCATAATATTCCACAACATAGAAAGTATAAGCTTTTTATATTATTTTATGTTGCATTTAACAACATAAACGATATCGCTACCATCACGATTCATTATAGATGGTAGACTATTCTTTCTGGCGTGACGTTTTTGATTTAGGTAATTTATGTACCTATTTATTACATTTGTGAGGTATGGAATATTTTTATAAATGTAAGATTATTAATTTTAATTACTTTTACAAAAAAATTTCCTCGAAAAGAGTAGGTCACGTGATGTTTACGACGAAAAATAATTATGTATTATATAGGTACTGTAAGATAAAATAAACCCACTGCGTTTTGTATATAAGCCAATCAAACGAAAAACTTAAATTCAAATAAGTGGTGTTTTTATTTTCGTTTTACGAATATGTAAAAACATGAAGCCGTTATTAAAGAAAATCTTATAAATTATAAGTTATTACTTATAAGTTATAAACATTCTTACTGTGTTGTCGATAATCGATATAATATGAACGCGTCCCATTAATTATTTTACTCTTTTGATTTTCGAGAGTTCCAAATATTTATTATGTTCTAATGAGTAATGACCAGATTTGCAAGATCAAACGTCAAGTTTTTTTAATCACAATTCAGAAGCTTACTATTGACGACGTTACGGTGTATAAAACAATATAGTATTCATGTCTGTCACGTATATTGGGTAGTGTTTTCCCCCTGATTTTTATGTCACCTATGAATAAAGACAATTATCATATTTTTTAATTTTTCAACATAAAACGACTGGTGAAGAAATTCTTAAATACATTATATAAGCACTGTACATTCAAGTTCCAAATTTTAAATAATTTCAGTTATCCCTTGATTCGTTAGAAGTTAGTACACCTGCTTCTATCCTTATAAGATTCATTGTCGAAGCATTTTCAAACAATAATTTACTTATAATAAGAAACCTTCAAACACCTAAAATTGTATATTTGTATAATATGTTTATAATACAATAATGTAGGCACCCATATCGATTAGTATAATCGATCTGCTCGTTTTATTCATAATCGTTGCCATTGATAATATATCTATGATTTGAAATTGTATATTATAAGTTATAACCAAACAATTTTTTTTTGAACACCTTTATTTATTTATTGATTGTAACTGTATTTTATTTCTTTTAGGGTAAAATAATGGTGATCAAACACTTCTATAAAAGCAACAATCGTGTATTTTATTATTACATGTGATATAGAAATAGGTTAATACCTACCTATAAAGAATGGTATTAAATAGTTGGCCCCGGAGGGTTCGGTAGGAAATTAGGACATAACTATACTAGTATACTATATTATATTCTATGTTTTGTTGTATTTTACATTTAAAATTAAATTAATGAATATAACATTATAATAATAATATCCACTGGTGCTTCAACTTTAATATTACAATACCTAGGTACCTATTATACCCTTATACGGGTATGTCATAAGTTAAATTTATATAACACAATTAAATATTAATACAGTGAACATTACATTCTTACACTAACAAAATTATATAATTTGCATGTAGGTAGCTAATAGTCATACTTATTACTTACTAGTGACTGTGGTTTTAACATAAACGATAAGCTTATACCTATATCTCCGGTTAAAAACCACTTTTGATTATTTACAAGCCAGTAATGTATATCAAGAGCATTGTCATTCTAAGCCTTTACCATATTATACAGGTACATAAGTCGCGTAGGTATCAAATTTATCGATTAAGATCATCGTAATAGTCGACAGAAGTTTGGGCTTTTGCCATACCTCATCCGTATTATACCCGGATCGGAGCTGTCAATGATTATACAATGACGAATGACGTATAGGCAGCTGTTTTTCCTCTGCACTCAAACGGAAAAATTTTGTGAGCTTTTAAAAAGATACAATATAAAACCAAGAATCTACAATCAAACGTATTTAAGCACCTTTTCGTAACGAAATCTTCACCATTTTTTTAGTCATAACAAACTTCACTCCAGATTGAATGTGATAATATCTGTCACGTAAAAAAAAATGTATAATAATATAATTATACAACATAGGTATTTATGGTATGTATTTGCTCCAGGGTAAACTTGAATAAATTGCCTATCGTGATTTATTTCTTTTAAATATTATTAAAATCAAATTATAATTTTAGAAGTGTATCAAATATTCAAAAAATTATGAATGTATTTAGCCGATCATTTGATTACATTAAACTCAAAACATATTAATCGCTACAATCAAAAATGTAATCAAATTCAGCAATATTGTAATTATTTTATTTAATGTTTATGAAATAAAAAACTTTTATGTAATTATCTTGAAATGTGTATGTTATATAAATTTGTACTCAAATATCTAAAAATATACACAAAAAAAATTTGAATATATAGATTTTACACATTAAAAAACGTCGAAATATTTAATCAGAAATATTCTAAGTGATGTGTAAAACAATATGCAATGAACATACAAATCTTGGCCCTAATATTAATATAAAAATAACCTAAAGTTATAATTATATAAATTATATCTACTTTAATTTTTAACTCGTGCGGAAGTTAGGTAGTATGGGTAGCTAAACATTTTTGTTTCGTACACGATCTTCGTTTTATGTAGATGCCAGATTTTTTTGAAAATCAAAATTAAATCCATCCAAAATTAAAATATTTAGGTTTTTACGAATATAATCTTCAACAATAATCAGTGATCCACGCCCAATGATACATCATGATTCGTGATGCACGAGTATAAAAATAATAATTTTCTAAAATATTAAGTAAATTAATAAAATTATTGATTTATTTATTTTTAACACGTTTAAATGTTTGTGATATGGGAAGCAATTCTAGTACAAAAAGGTCACGTACTTAGATTTGGGAGGTAATTTGTGTGCACCAGTGTCCCGTTGACCGTTGAGATGAACGAAACTAAACGATAACTTGAAAAATAAACACCTAGTATCCTACTAGCTTACTATTTTATAACTCATATTAAAAAAAAATGTTTAGACTAAATTATGTTAATTTCATAGTGTAAATGTATTGGTTTTAAAGATGTTATTGTACCTTCTTTTTATGAAGTTTTATTTAATCATGAATTGGTATTCTGTATTGATGTATAAGATATTAATTAAATAATAAATAATGTATTGTACCTGTCTGTTATAGTTAATTGTTTTTATTTTTCAGACATCAGTTGTTATAAACTTTGTAATGGTCATTGATGAAAACAAACTAATTTAATTTTTACTATAATTTTCTTGAACCTATTTTCATATTTTTGCTATACCTAACTCATAATCAATAAACATGGCATGCAGCTGTTTTAGACATTTACTGTGTGTCTTAGACATTCAAATTACCGTGTACCTACGGCAGCAACCTTTTTTTTTTTTAAATGCATATAACTTACCAGTAAACAAACTTTCGACGCACGATATACCACCTAAATGTATATTGTACCGAAATCAAGACCTTAAAATAATTTAGTTATATTGTATAGGTACTTACTTATTAGTTATTATAATTACTTCTTACTACATAAAGGTACCTACGTTGAGATTTTGATGAGTGTATAATAATTGTATAATATTATATTTACTAGGAGTTTTGAGAGATTCATCCTTATAATTTGTGGAGACCACTCGTATTATAAAGGGAACTGTTTACATGTCGTGTCAGCGAAGGTATACGGTGTCATAGACAACTATAGGTTCACAATTATTAACGGTGAGTTAAAATTTGAAATTTAAGTTAATTGATTAGAACCGTTTTTTTTTTTACATAATTTTTTCTTAATGCATTTTTAAACACGATTACCATAATAACAAAATTAGATTAGGTAACGGTAAATTGCTCTTTATCATAATGTACACTTGTATTGCAACAACATATTAGGACGAAGTTGCTTGGAAAAGTTATAGTAGCTTATAATAATATGAACATTTATAAATATTGGTTTACTTAATCAACATTTATTACAGGAATTTAAAAAAAAAAAATACGGTAAAGGGTTTCGCTGTACAGATATAATATTACAAATATAATGAACACATATTTACATTTACTGTTAAATTAACATTTCATTTTATTAACTTCCCATATCTATACGCTTTACGAGGCAATCAGGTAATAGCTTTTTAATTTCTTAGTACTTTTCGATAAAATCACTAAAAATACAATATAATATACTATTAGATAGAAACTACTGAATACTCGTAAATATAACGCAAACTTAAAAACGTGTATAAAACAAAAGTAGATCACCCAGCCCGACCAACTATAATAACCAGTTAACTGGTAAAGTATAATAATAATATGTTCTGAACAAAATTATATTTTAATATAAATATTAAATGTAATTAATAATTATCAACGGCGATTATAATCATAAATGTGCACAAACGGTTAATCGTTTGTTTTGATTCGCCCCGTCACGAAGCGGGATGATTAACGACTATAAACCAAATTATGCAGGGAGAGGATTGGGTCTCGTGGTGGTCAAAGATCAACCCTGACGTGCGCATTGCAGGGTGGGTCGGTGTAAACGTGTCAATGTTTTTTTATTCTAATCGGTGGTTATAATACGCGTGTCAGGCCACGGAGACGGATAGCTATTATAGCAGCGGTAGATGACGCCCACTCTGGGGAGGGTAGTGTGATATTAATAATGATTCGGTAATTTTGTTGTCGCTAATTAAAGTCGTCCAAACTCGGTCGACTGGCGATACGGGCCATGGGTCGGGCGATTTTACCACATAAAAAAAACACCCTACGACTTTGACCTTTTCGCTGTCGACCGTAAAAAGACAACCCCAAGACTCTCGTCGTACCTATATGCATGATATAAGCCCATATAATTTGTGAAATAGTTTACAAAGCGTGTTATCGTTGATAATTTAAATATCATAAATATTATAAAGTATTGATAATCAATATAGTGTTATCTATATGTTTAGACGTACCCTAATCTCTCATCACTACTCTGGATGTTGCAGTCTTATAACGATATTCTGGCTATCTCATAACGCCCGTTAGTATACCTATGTACATATTTTCAGGACTACACAGTAACAATAATAATATCAGATATCAATTATTATCAATTAATAATACGATATTATGTTCGTCACCGAGGCAATATCACTGCGGTTAGATTAAGTCCGTTTAAGTGGTATATTATTATAATAGAATACTGATTGTTATACAGCCGGCCGTGGCATGACATCTGTCTTGCAGCGTATACGTACCTCGAACGACTAATAATAAAATATAACTCTGATATTATTATTATTATTATTATTATTATTATTATTACGCATCGCTGTTAAAAGCTAAACTGCTCGCCCGACGAAGACGACGATGACGACGACGACGACGACGATTATTACATACATAATATAGAAGCAGCAGCAGAGAGCACTTATTCGCGGGGCTAATAAACATTTATTGCTATTAGCGTAGCATGCAGTCGCCTCCGCAGTGTAATATTACAGCAACACTATAAATGTATATACACTAATATACCGTTTCGTCGGAAATACATATCAAACTTCACATCGTCTAGTCAAGTGTGCACCAAAGGTCCCGGGGAGAAAATTCGCGCCTGGCCGCGAGTAAATTATTATGCGTTCCCAACGGTGTGCTGATAAAAAAAAATGTGCTTCTCTTTAATCCACGTAACTGACTTTTTCACGCGGAAAACGAGTTCCTGGGGAGCGTTTACCTGCTTGCGTAAAATAGCTTTTCTCTTAAAAGTTGAGTGCATTATGGCATTTTTAAATGCAACTACTATTCACATCAATCTCCCGGTGTTGTTAACACGTTTTCGTACTGGCTGCTGCAGTATATAGGTATACCAGCTATATTATATTGTTATGTCGATTTTCCAACGAGCATATTATTAACCCCGCCATGAGAATAATTTAAATTTCATCATAATATTATAATGTAGCAGGTACATAATATTATTGTACATACTATGTTATATAGGTTCCTACGTTTTATTAATATGTTTATTATTTCATGTTTTTGTTTTTGAGGAAAAACAACAGTGTATTATAAGACTCGCATCAAACAGTATCGATAGAACCTATTAAACGACTACATTATTGATTAAACCATCCATGTCTTACATGTCGCGATACGTGATTATTTTCACATATTTTATATTTGTCGATTTCAATATACCTACATAGAGGTATATTTGTAAGAGTCAAGACTACTTTTTTTCAGAAACTATATTATAGTGTATTGAGATTTGAGTACAATAACTATAATTTGATGGAATATCATCTCATTAAATTATATCGATTGGAAAATACTGCCACACTATAATATTATGTGTTACATACTTATACTAAAAAGAATTGGCATTATATTTTAAATTCGAATGCCTCGTGTATGTATACACTGTAGTACACAGTGTATTCATAATATTGTGTTGATACAAACAGTGAATTTCGAATTTATTGTTCGACGATGTCGAGACTATATGCGACCCTTACAACTGTCGACGTGTTTCTTATTATTGAAAACCCTATATATGAGTGCAAACATACGTTTAAATGTCACCTATCTTATATAGTAGATTTGAGATATAAATATGCTACCTATATATATATAATATATATAACACAATGTTAACGACGAACAGCTTGCAGTACCATTATGGATTGTATTAAGCCTTTCCAATAGTTTCCATTATGCTTCTGTTTGGTACTTAATATAATTCAACGACTGCATTTGTTGTTATTATTATTATGCGCCGTTCTTGGTAAGCCATTATCGCGAGATGAAACATAATTCTTCAATAATATTTATCTAATCATTAAACTTTGCTTACCAAATAATTTATTATAATATAGGTACCTACCTACCTAATGGGCTAATTTAAAATTGCTTTAGAATAAAAAAAATAGATTCAAGTATAATACTCCAGAGACTAGAAGGGCAAATACAGAATGTACGTTTCTATGAATCTGCATTATACATCACAATATATATTATATTTCAGTTATTTTATCAAACGGTGAAATTAAAATTATTACGGCAGTGTTCTGAAAAATAAAATCACGTTTAAATTGTTTTCAACACAAGTTTCTACGTATTTTTTTACCACCTGCAATTACAATTTATTCGATTTAATAATGAATTTGTCATAATATACATATATACGATTTTAATTTACGTATGCAAATAAACAATGTAGATTTTATTGTAAAAAATAAATGCGAATCAACAGAAATAAAACAAAGTAGGTATACATTATATAATGTATACCACGCTGCTCATACCCGTATCGGCGTATCCAATCAAAAAGAACCAAGTTACGTTTTTTTTATTGGGTAGAATTGAGATTTTACGTTATATAAATCGTATTATCTTTAGCAATTTTTACAATATTTGTCCATTGATTAAATAAATAAAGTAAAACATAGTTACCGATGCGCTACACTAAAAATATATGTTACATTTATACAGTATGCACGTAAAAAACACGAACAATTAAATTTTATTGCTACCCTCCTGTGAAATTTACTAAAGTTAATTAAGTATCTACCTACTTCATGCGCTGAAAATTAAAGGACAAACTACAAATGTAAACTCGCACATTTTCACATACGGAGAATGAAAAATATATTAAATTCAATGATTTATTTTTGCTTTCTCTACAAAAAAAATCATTACTTTAGAATTTAATGAAACCCACACAATATAATTTTTAGCTATAACAAATTTCATTAATATAATAGTAGGTTTTAAACCTTATAGGTATTTTAAATACATCGTGATTACTATAATACTCGTGTTATGAAATAGGTACACACTATTACAGTTCTAAATAAACTGATAAAAAACATACCTATAGTTTATCGTTTTAAAACTACATTTCAACTTATTACACTTACTTAAAATATGTATACTTAATTTACAATAATAAATAAATTGTTTTATTAGGTTGTTAATTATTGCAGTAGGTATACATAAGCTATCAAACAAATGAGGCACAATAGTATTTTCATTTATTTGCTATTAAATAACTTTTATGTTAAAAGGTTTTTAAAGTGATTGCACTTCAATTTGTATACATTGATATTTTATGTAATTAAAAAAGTTTTTGAATGGAAATTAATTATAATTTAAGCCATAAGTTTTAAATGTTATTATTTTTAATTTTAGTATTTAGCATAAGGATGAAATGTTGAATAAAGAAAACTTTTAATTAGAAAAATCCCTAAAACAAAGTTCTTACTCTTTACAGATAATTTGAAATATTAAATACCTGACTTGATGACATAATCTTGAGTTTTCAATATAATTAAAATGTTTAATAAACCCTATTTATCAAGTAATAGTAACAAACTTTACCTACGTATGAACAGGAGACCACTTACAAATAATATGTTTATGGTATAGCCTCAATTTAAACGTTATATTCTTAAACAAGGGTAGGTACTCCTAACCTATCCATTAAATTGAACATAAATTGTATTTATAAGTTGTAATAAACACAATATGACATTGTATAGCTTTTGAATTTCTGAGACTAAAATAATAAATGAATGATTGGTTTACTGTTATTTCTGATAGTATATCCTTAGATAAAGCTTAGTTAAACAGTGTGTTTCAATCAAATTAATAGCATTTATGTCATAATACTGTATTATTAAAGTAGTTAATTTTTTATGAAGCTTACTAAATTACGTTTAGTGTAATTACTAAAAAATATCATTACAATTTTAACGTTTGTTAATTTACGCGATCGTTCTTTTCGTACCAATATTAGGTGGATATTGTCGTCAAGCCGTAATGATAATATAATATAAACAACACGTCGACATGGTTCGAAATCTAATGAAAATTCTTAAACGATCTTAAAAGTTAGATTCTTAAAGGTCCCATGAATCGTTCGTTATAAATGTATAATAAATAACAAATAATAATATGACTTTGTGTTATAGTTGTTACGTTCAGTTTTATATAAATAAGTAGCCTCGTGCCCGAATAATATATATTATTAGGACAACACCCGCGACACACGCGTACATTTAAATTGCTTTTCAGCAAATGTAATAGGTACACTCAATATAATTATAATTTAAAATAATTTTTATTTTGTAATTATGCAATTAAATGTTTAAATACATTAGTATATTATATTGGAATAACTGTTCTTCCGCAAGATAATATATAATAATACTATGCGACTCTCAAAAGAATATATTAATCTAATAACGTCTGATATTATTTAATCTTATAGAATATAATATGGAACTGTATTGTTTATTTGAGTGAAATATAATTATAGATAACTTTAATCTTATTGAAAACATCAATCAAAAACAGTTAATGACAACAAAATGCACTATAATATGTGTGTATCTGGTGCACGTAAGAGCACACATATTGCGTCGGTACACGGCAATGGGAATGCAAAATAAATACAATACGCTAATGACTAGGTAATGATATTTTTTATTGACTATTGTTTTTCGTGAATTTTTCTCGACCTAATTTTAACTTTTTGTCACCCGTGAACATTGTTGGTCAACTTTTTTCTGCGCAGTCATGCGGGTAAATATTTTATCGGTAAGGACACTGTAGTCCAAGTTATCGAAGTGTTATTGCAGGATAATAATGTTGAACCGAAAACCGGAAGAAGCGGGAACGACGCTGCCACGCTCGCCGAGGTGGACAAGCCAATATCACTTTTAATAGAACTACGACGGAACTACACCGCTGCGCGTTTAACCAACAATGCGGACACGAAGCAGTTCGACGCCCGTCGTGGCCAAGCCGAATCTGTAGACGGATTTCAATATAACGTGTAAATATGTATGTATTTCAATATACACTAAAAACAGCCATTCACGAATATTAAACAATACAATTAGCGCCAGTATTACCATCTGCCGTTAAATTTAACCGACTCCTAACCGGCCGGTAATAAAATCTGTTATCAGCCGGTTAAGCGTAATCGAAGCATACCGATGATTGTAATACTGGCCCTAAGTATTTTATCTATTTTGTATAGCGGAAATCAGATTTGAGTGAAACAACAAGACCAGATCAGACCTCCGGAAGAAAATGTGTCCACACAATATTGTGTGCGTGTGTTAAAAAATGGTTGTTTATTTTTTATCGAAATATTGTTCTATATACTTGGTGCGTCTGATAATGTTTTTACATTAATTATTTTATTAAATTAATATATTTATTTCGTGATGATTATATATCGTGATCGTTTAGATTAAAGGGATATATATTATTAGGTAAGACGCGTATTGAGTGTAATTATACTATACAATATTCTTAGTTTCACCCTAAGCTATTCTGCGGTCGTCTGGATTTCGGTAAACGAATATGAAATCGGTACTTACGCTGCGGGGCTTCTCTCTGGATTATTCATTGCTCGTTATATCGTGGTCGTCTGTAGTTCAGATATTGCAGGCGTGCGGCTTTAGCAAAGTTGTTTGTACTAACCATCATTGGTAAGATTGAAATTCAATAAGTTCCACGTAGGTACACGTAAGAGTGAATTGAATACGTATACGACAAATGGAAGTCAAAACTACAACGAAATCGCTTCATATTATGTTTAAACGATGCAACATGCGTGATGTCCCGGTGTCACGGCCCCTAAGAATTACCGCCGATCCGTAAATCAAATCTGTCGACAACAAAGTATAATTGAACAACATTAGACCATAATATAAATAATATGTTTTAATAAATTTAATAGTCATTATATTACTTAAATATACAGGTTTAACTAGCTGAACCGTAACGTGAATTTAGATATAATATAAGTCAATTTTGAAAAACAATTTCTTACACAGCCACCGAAGTATTTTTTTATAAGTTATAACATTACATTTTTGGCCTAAGTGTTTAACTTTCAATCTACTTTGATAATTAGTTCAGCGATTCAGCCTTTTAAAGAATTATCATAATACAACATACTATTATGTATAATATTGTATACGTCATACAATCTTTTTTTTAAAGATATCGATATACACGTCAATACGTCACAACTATAATAGGTACTCATGTTTGCAATTTATTTATAGACAATTAATAAAAATAACGTAACTTTTGCTCTAATGAAATAAATAATGAAACACTATACCTACTGACTTTCGTATAATACTTACTTGTTTATAATTTTTCGTTTTAAATATTCATTACTCATATTACTCATAATCTCAAGGGGCAAGCCTAATCGACAATTTAGGATTAATAAAAAATTAAACGTGTGTAATCGCCGATAGGTATATGAAAATGATAAAACAAATGTTTGGGTATACACATCCGAATATTAAAACATTTTTAATCGAACCATCGAGGATTCATCGGTATCAATGTTTATATTTTTATAGATTGTAAAATATTTGAGCACACAAAATGCATACCGTTTGAAACGGTTGTTGAATTGATTGAAAATCTACAGTTATCGTATCGTGCGTAAAAAACACTCAATACATTAAGACATAGTTCTAAAAATAATATTTCCACCTAACGAAAAATAATATTACCTATGTATCTAATACCATTGATAGTAGTATTTATAATCAAAAGTAATAGGTACGTCTCAATATACATCATATTTTAAACAATGACCGTTTCGTCGTTATCCATATATTATGTCCAAATGCACATTTCCGGTGTTGACGGGTACCTATTTGTCTTTTCAGTGTCCATTTGACGACCATTGCATTAGTCTACGGACACTTTTGACAATTTCAGTGTCAATTTCAAAGGAGCGTGGTGAAGCTGGCTGGTTTCCCTAATTGCATGAGTGGTCCTCAAGGTTTGTGTTCTGGTTTGTATAGTCTGCGTCGGTGGCGGCATCGATGCAGGTGGAACGCCCTCAAAACAGGGTGAGAACGGAAAAAGTTAATCCAACTATACATACATTTTTGTTACAATTATATTAAATTGTATGATTGTTATTGTTCTACGTTCACGTGTACTTTTTTTTATCATTACATCAGTAGGTTTATATTTTATTTTTGGGCTGGATACAACATTTTTTCTGACCTATGTTGCGTAGCCTATATTGCATGGATTACAATTATTGCCATGGTAATATATAAAAAAAAAATACTGACTCAAAATCAGGATTTTTTTGTTATCTGAGTTTTCATAATATTGAGCCTATAACAACTGATGATTAATTAAATACGGAACCATAACAACCTCGATGATACATTTTTGTTACATCATATTACTTTAAAAAAAATATTTAATATTTATTAATATATATCCATTGTTTTTCCGTGCAGCAGAAAATATAGAAAATATAACACGCTACGTTTGTATATATATTATTTTATTTCGTACATGTCTCATTTGACGGTTGAGTACAGTTTATTGGAGTAAAAAAACGTATCTATATTTGTTCGATTAACTTGTATTATTAACTAGAAAGTTAAAATACTTTTTAGTTGTTAAAAATTGCACAAAAGCGTATATTTTAGAAGTGCTGTAGGAAAATTTCGTCAACAAAGCATAATATTACATATGCATAGTTATTATTATGTACTTCATATTTCGTTCTGTAGCTCAAAGCGTAGGTACAACTATACCAGACTATAGTAAGGTCCTCAACATTTAAATTTTGTTAGTTACAAACAAATATACTTGATGATTATTTATCTAAAAAAATACATTTGTTTAGATAACACAGTTATATTTTCTGATACTTAGTTAGATGAACATGATAATATTATTTAAATACGTTAAAATATGATTGATTATTTATCTAGAATCTATAGCTAATCTTCAAAACTGTTAATAACCGTTAAAATATAACATAATATGTTATTAACATATTGTTTTTTTTTTACGAAACTAGGTAGGTGAACACTGAACAATAATATTATAATATTGAACAGTATTGTATTGATTTCTTCCCATGTTGTGGTATGTACTACTGTGTGACAAAAGTATTGAGCGTAAATTCATTAGATTATATAATAAATTATTGATAGCTGTTAATTATTACTTTTAAAATTGACTTGGATATGGACAAATTAACAATATTTTGTTTATTATAAATGGTAATAAAAAATGTCTCCGATAAAACAAACATATTATTATAAATAACCATGTATTATATTGTTCTATAATATGGATCGAGTTTTACATGCAGTCATTTTATAAACAAAATATATTCAATAAAATTATATATACTAAACAAATCCATCTATATTCTTACAACTTATAAGTTATAAGTAATAATGAACATGGTACGACGTGTTGTATGAATAAATGCAGTGATGCAAACATTGTGTGATATAACTAGATGAGAGCATTGACGCAAATAGAGGAAACTTGAGGGGCCTTAATGGCTTAATCTCTCAAAATCAAGTCCATATCAAGTAAATAGGTAAAAAGTATATACTATTATTAGGTATCATTTTTCAAAAATTTTAAAATCAAACTATAATAATGAATAATAATTGAAAAAATAATTATTTAAATTTGTATTTTTATGGTATTTACAGTTTATTTCTGATAGGTCATATTATTATAAGCACAAACGATTAGAATATCAAATATAATTAGAATTTCCGTAGCAAATGTGTAAGTGAATTCACCTAATAATATGACCTGACCAACAGGTCCATGGGGGTTTTCAGATACTTTGTTCGCTTGATCGATATAGAACAGATATTGAATGTAAATTATGTATTGACGTAAATAGTAATTTATATTTTTATGACGATAACTATTGTGAGGATATTGTCTCACATGACCCACGTTTTTTTATTTCTGGATTACTAGAACCGTGCATAAAGTTTGAGCAACTCATGATATAAGACTGCTCCCCTACATCTATCTGGAACTGCCTTTGTGGGGGTGGCAGCATACAAAGGAGGAATCGTTTTCACCACTCATCATATACCTATAACACGTGATAATAAGGTTCAATAAACTGACATTACGAAGTGACAAGTAACAATAGTAATATTATTATTAAACGTGACTATATGGCGCGTAAAACGACCATCAGTCTTTCAGTCTTGCACGTGATTTTAGGGGCGGAAGGGTGACGTGATTTCCAGGAATTCGGGACCGACGACAGATTAACGAATAACAATAATCCGGACGGTATATATATATAAATATAGGGAGAGAGAGAGAGAGCAAAAGCGGCTGCTGTTGCTGTTGTGGTGGTGATTAATAGCTTGCGACCGTTTAACAATGAGCTCCTCTGTTTAACAATGTCGACGTCGCCGTCGCCTTTATCAAAACCGTTCGCCCCGCAGAAACGCCACGCACCAGACCCGGCGCTTACGGCAATGTCCTGTTATATCATTACACGTATATATTTTAATATAGTATTAGGCTTGTATAATAGCGCGTAGCAGTGTGTAACTGTATATACATATTTATGCATAGTAGTCGTGGTGGTTTTGAGCTAGTGTGCACAACACTGGTATAATAGTATAATCATAGTGGTGGTACCTAATACATATAGGTGGTAGTCGTGTCGCGGTAATAATGAAATGTATACATATGGCAATGATCAAAAACGGTTGACCGTGTATATGTATAATATTATGTACTTAGGTTCGTCCGAAAAACTGTTACTGTGGAGAGGGATAATACTAACGAGTGTAAGCCTGTAATAAACAGTGTGCAGCTTTTATAATTTTAAATACCTAATGCAGTGCGAGACTTTGTCCTTTCAGTGGTGAGTTGAACTAGCTTTTGGGGAAAATTAAATTTTGACAACCCGTGATTCATACAGTCCATGTCCCACTGAAACATCAAAGTTTTAACCAAGTATTTATAAAATAGGTACCTACACACCACAATATTTTAAATATAATTTTAATTGCACAAAACATTTTACTATTCAATTGATTATATAATCGTAAGTCCTAAGTTTGGATTTTAAAAACATTCAAAGTGTATAAAAACAAACATAAAAACTTTTTAGAGGTACATATTATTAAAAAATGATACAATTAAACCTAACCATTAGGTAGTTAAATATATAAAATCGGACAAACACCACGATAATTACTATCTAACCCACTAGTTTTGTTTAATAATCAATTTCTCACGAAAAGTGCTTTCCACACGCCACTTTGCGATCACAGCAATAGAGTTTAGAAGACGATTAGGCTATATTAGTCATTATATTTCAGACTATGAGTTAAGCGATGAATGTATTGGTTTTACAATGTGTTT
This sequence comes from Acyrthosiphon pisum, assembly GCF_005508785.2. Classification (NCBI taxonomy): domain Eukaryota; kingdom Metazoa; phylum Arthropoda; class Insecta; order Hemiptera; family Aphididae; genus Acyrthosiphon; species Acyrthosiphon pisum. The sequence goes on from NC_042496.1 coordinate 26,442,665, forward strand.
TATTTTGTTATGTCTAAAAACATGATTTACAAGTTATTAAAAAAAATGCATCGATGTTCAACACCGAAGGTGATTCATGGTAAACCTTTGGATCTAGTTGGTTCTTTATTAGAATGGAACCTCAAGTGTAAAAAATTCTTCATTATTTTAATATTAATCGAGATACATACACTAAAACAATATTACAAAAAATGGGAATTTTTACGAAATACTAATTCTACAAAATCAATTTAGTTATTTTTTCGAATTAAATACAATGATAACCGCAGGTACTTGCTTGAAATTTTTATGAATAATTTATATTAGAATTCACTATATTAAAACGTATATTTAAAAAAAAAACTATATCGAGTCTGTTTGACTTGTTTATAGATATTTAAAATTTTAACTTTTTTTATAAATGGTACTGGATATCAGGCTATAACTGGCTCATTTGAAGTTACAAAATTTTGAGTTGGGATTGTATTATGGTTCTATACCACTCTTTCCCACTAATGATCCCCTGTAGTTAATTAGGATTTGCAGCACAAACGATGAAATTCGAGCACAAACAAGTACAAACATAGCACGTCATACGAATGGCATAATTTAAATTTGAAAATTCTGAGGTGGGGGTGCAGTCGTTTCGCTGGCACCCCCAATCATTATCCCTTATAACTTTTGAAGAGTTGCAACACAAACGATGAAACTCGAGCACAAACCAGTACAAACGTAGCATAAACGAAAGCCCTTGGTTTGAATTCAAAATTCGGAAGTGGGGGTGCCAGGGAAATACACCTCAAATTATAGATTTTATTTAAACAGTAAAAAAACTTTTAGTTTTGTATTCTTGATCAGAATAACTAAAAGAAAATTTATAAATAATGATCGTACCCATATAATATATTAAAAAATCCAGATATTTTTAGATTTACAAAAACAACAAGTATTTCGTGGCCATTTACATGAATGTTTGAAAAATCTACAATTCGTGTCTGTGTTACATAGTAACCACACTTATCAATAACCACTTTATTAGTTCATTACGGTCCAACAGTTTTTCAATAACAGTTTCACCGTGTGCGGAAGTAACAGTAACACCGAAATAATGGAACAGCCATCCTCAACGTTCTCATCTAACTCAACGGAAGATGACGCATACACGGTGGACGACCCTTCGCAGACCGTGAGGCCACGAATCGTATGTGCTATCAGTGAGCTCCGTGACCAACAACTGACGACGACGTCATTGACTTCGGCTGATTTCAAGGTGTTGGACGAGCTCACCGAAGAGTTAGTGGTGACGGCTGTAAAGAAATCGCTAAATGTACCACCCGTATCTTTGTGTCCAAATGATGAACAGTCGTCACGTGACGATGATAGTATTTCATCACCTGTACCATGGATTATGGTACCGAGGGTCTTGGACAGGTTGTTAGAATTGATGAAGTCTCGTCGGAAATCAAAAACGCCAATACAAAGTACGGAGAGCACTGCCGCCGTTACCATCGTGTCTCGCGAGTGCGCCGGAGCTGGAATCACGACTGCAGCCGTGCGAATCTCCTGCGATCGACATATTGACGCCAACATTTGTATCTGTGCCGAACAACCCCGAGCGTCCTAATTTAAATGTCGAGACACCAGGTCCTGCAGAGATTGCATCGACGCCAAATCGCATGTCTCCACAGGTTACCCGCGATATCTGCATAGCGGAACATCTCGATTCCGAGAATTCACTGGAGGCCAGGCCACATGAATGTATGACAGTGATTCCAGCTGGTGATGCTCCCGATTTTCCGTCTGTAACGCCCGACAAGACGGAGTTTCCGGATACGAATGCCGCGGAAAATACTGGTGTAACTGCCGTTGAACACGGATGTCCAGTTCCACGTCGTTCGTTTTGGAAGCGGACCAAACAATCTGTAAGAAGATTGTTTTGTTGTGGTTCTATCGACGTTATAGACTAGTGAAATATATTATTATATCATATCGTTTTGAAACGACTATTTCGGCTCTTCGCCACGTGTTATGTGCATGTATATCTGTATACCTTCAAACTTAATGTAAATAATTGTATATATTGTAATCATATTCTGTGTAATAACTCATAAATTGTATAATGTATAATAACGTAATAATCTAATAATCTATATATAATAATGTACTTACTTAATAACAATGTAATAATTATGAAACGGACTTTCTTGTAATATAAAAATCGAAATATTATGTACATAAATATGTAATTATTTTTATCAAAATATGTAAAAAAAAAATTAAAAAGTCGCTCTGCTGTACAGTAGGTTACAAGTGGGTCAATGTAATGGATGGTATTAAATTTGAATTCAATGATATAATATAATCATTGTACAAGAAAAACGATTCTGAGCGAAAACGGTCAGTCAGCCTATGATATTACTAAGTATATTTGATGATATAATTGTGAATTAAGTAATTTATATATTTACCTATTTATGTGGACCCTTGTTTTAAATTTTCAATCCTTAGCTATAAAAGTTGAACATTTTATAAATTTTTAACTACAAAATAAATATTAAATTTTAAATATGATACATTTTGTCAAAATTTGAACTTTGACTGCTTATAAAAAAAATTGTGCGTAGGTATGTATTTTTAATATTTTCCAACTGCTATTGTTACAATATATCAGGAGCCTTGCATTAAATTTTCACGCTTTTTTACCCAACAAATAACATTTTTTTGATATTTATAGAAAAAAAAAACTTAGAAAATTGAAAAATAATTTAAATTTGAAAATTCGGAGGTGGGGTGCAGCCGTTTCACTGGAACCCCCACTAAAGATCCATTCTAGCTAATTAGGGTTTGCAGCACAAACGATGAAACTCGAGCACAAACCAGCACAAATGTAGCACAAACGAATGACATAATTTAAACTTGAAAATTCTGAGGTGGGGGTGCAGTCGTTTCGCCATTATCCCTTATAACTCCTTAAGGATTGCAGCACAAACGATGAAATTCGAGCACGATTCAGCACAAACGAAAGCCCTTGGTTTGAATTCAAAATTCGGAAGTGGGGTGCCAGGGAAATGCACCTTAGATTAATACTAAACTATTTATACTACGGATATATTCACACCGTAATATGGTACGTCTTTATTGAGTAATATTATATGAAACAATATGCGATTTATTTTTGGCCAAAATGATTTTTATCTACCTAGGAAGTTAATTAATAATAACATTATAAACGTATAATCAAATTTCCTATTTCAAAAATACATGCTGACAGTTTCTGTACACAATTATTATTCGTGTAGGTAGAATTATTTATCATAGAACTCAAATTTAACACATTAATATTACTTACTTAATGACGAGAAACACTCAACAGATACTATACAGCTGCAGAGTGACTACTCCGGTTTTTTTTCTATTCTAGTCGCATTTTATTTATATTTGATTTGGTATAATATACCTACCAATGACATAATATATTATATTATGTCATTCAGATGGTAAAAAAATGATTTTCGTTTGAATGAAAGCAAAATACCTATATAATATATTATATAGGCATGTACTTATATTATATCGGCTTTCCGGAAGTTGGTTGTCGTTATATATATATTTTATAGAATATAATTTCAAATACGTCGATAAAAACCAATCCTTATAGTATAGACTACCATAATATGCGATGACATTCAATATCTACCAATAGTGTTTGTGACCCTATGATGAATAGACAGTATTTTTAAAAATAAAATAATGACTTTATTGAGAGTGTGAACTGGGAATAATAATGTCCATTAATAACCAACTTTTTAAGACGATAGAAAGTAATTTTGAGGAAATCACTAACTTTTTGAGTTTTAATAGTTATTGAATGTGCGTCTCACAATTAATAATGGCATGAAAAAACATATTAATAAATACAATTTGGAGATTATATTATATCTTCCACTCAAAATCTCATGTTAAATGCAATAATCATCGTTAAATGTTTTTTATAATAAACATAATATAATATTTAACGCGATACCAACAATAATTTCAAATGAAAGTTTAAATTTAAAAATCCAGTCAACAATAGTATTAACATTTCCAACCTTTTTTTTAGTAAGAAAAGGTTTTTAATTAAACTGCGATCTGCAGGGAACTGTTCTCTGTAATACATAATAACATAATAAACTGTTCTCTGTATCTCGATATGGTTGTTAAATTGTTATTGATTTCCGATAAATTCGTTTGAATTCAAATTTTACTTATTTATAGAACACAACCTTATTGATGACGGAGCACTTAAAACAACAAGTTTAGTACATTTTTTTTTTTTATCAATGTTAATGTTGTTTTTATTTTTTTTTATGCACACTGTAATTCTAATATAGCTTGTGCTGAATTTCGCGTGACTTGAAACCCATGTGGATGACCTGCAGGCAATGAAAAGTAATAGGCAAGTAATGCCTTCATTGTCCATTTTGCAGTGTAATCGATGTCGGCCATCTCGCCCCAAAGTTCATTTTTTATTTTTATTATTATAATATATATCCGATAACACGAATGCATTACTTTTGGAATTCTATACATATAAAAAAGTTCCACGCACAAAAGCTCGTCACGAACGAAGGATTTTATACGGGTGACTGTGCACTTTGATAAAAATATAATATTATAGACCTTTTCTGATTGAATTATACTTGCAACTGCTAAACCAATTCAATTTTATAAAATTTAACATCTAGATTTAATTTAATATGCTGATAAAAAAATTAAGCGTCAATTATATTATTTCTACTATGGGTAGTAATTATCAAATAAACAGTATAACATTTTATTCCCTATCGAATATTGTTTTTAGAAATAAAAAACTCTTTTACACTGAAAGTTCAAAATGTACACTTTATCAGTCACAAATTGATCAATAAAACTTTACTTATTTAAACACACATTCGGTCAGTTTACGAATCATAGAAATAAACTTAAATAAACTTAAAAATTTAAAACATTAAAACGTCTATTGCCATAATTTGATTTATAATTTATAAAGTGAGAATTTGTAGAATATAAATATAGCATATAAGTAATAGGTACTCATAAATAAAAGACTTCAATATTTGATTTTATCATTGTTAAATTAAATATTTTTACATTCAAGCAAATAACTGGTTTAGTAATTATTACTAATAATGTACCGTACCTATACAATATTTGAAAAATATGTATAAAACAACTTGTAACTTAGGTTTTTGATTTCTATAACAAATACATTTCATCACATTTCATATACTAATTAAAAATCTCAATAGGTATGAAATTATATTGAATTGTATTTTTCGTATCCATTGATTAGGTATAGGCAGTACATTAGAAGTTAGAACGCAAATTTATTGGTTAAAAATAATATAGTAAAATTATATCGCGGGAAGTTTATATAATTTGATGATTCAGTAGCCAGTAGGTACCTAACCGATATCTAAATAAAAATATGTTTAAGCGATATATGTATACTTCTTAAATGTTATAACTTGGAGTTAGGACTAGGGACTTCATGCCCTTAAAAATCTTAAAATATGCATTTATTTATGTCCTAAAAATCACTAAATATACCCTTTGAATATACGCAACCACTTAAATAATTACGCTCTTAAAATATGCCTTAAAAAGCGAATAATGATGACTTGGATTATTAAATCTATGTTAATCGATATTTATATCCTCAGAATACGGGTATTTTTGAGCTTGAATGAAAATAAAAACGAAAGTTCCATTTATCAACTTTCTATATTTTATTTTTCTATAATTAATTTAATAAATACTAATTAATACCTAATTAACTGTTGTATTAATGAACAACATTGTGTGATTAAAATTAATAAAAGCCTATTGGTTTTTCATAATTTCAACTATAAATGGCCTCGCAGATGAGGAAAACACACCCACACTAATTTCTTTGAATATTCGTTTAAGTTAGGTATACCTACGTAAATTTTATTTTCACAAATTTAAAGAAAAATTAAATTGTAATTCAAAAATACAAGTGAAATATGCGCTTAAAATGAGAATATAACAAAATGTGCACTGATAACACGTGAAAAATAAAATATGCAAAATATGCAAAAAAAAAAAAAAATACTGTAGGCTCCTGGTATTATGAAACAGATTTTTATATCACTAAGCTATGTTTTGAATGAATATTAGAAACCATGCAAACTCCTATAAGTCTCCTATATAGCCCTACTTATAACAGTATTTATGCTGTACTGGGCAGTATACTTAATATTATGTGTGGATTGTACTTACCTATATCCGGTTAATGGTTTTGCTCACTAGAAATTGCGTAAACATATTACTATACATTTAAAAAGAATGATAAAATATTCCAAATAATATTATTCACTATATAGGTACATTTAATACTCTGAAGCAGCTTAATTTATATGATTAATAATATTATGTTATTTTTGGAACGTATACTAATCGTACATAAAAACGTTCTACGTGTAAATTAAGTTGGAATAATATATAATATACCAAATTATATGATGATAACTGATAAGTGATGACAAAGTAATTTAAGATAAATATAAGTCTTTATACATAGAATACTCGATGAAAATAAAATGAATATCGGATTTATCGTATATTCAATTTCAAATGATTAAAAATTTAAACCTCTATATTAATATATTATCATCAACATAATATATTAAACAATGAAACAACTATTAAACTATGTATAAGAAAAATATTTAAAAAATGCGCATTACCGTAATTATTATAATTCATATTAAAAGTACTAAATTTAATAATATATTTTTGATTTTAATATATTAATTTTGAAACCCACTTCAATGTACCAATGTTACCGGTGTGTTCCTAATTTAACCAACTTCAGTTAAAACCGGTATTTGGTCATCGGTGTTCTTTCAAAACGCTTTGTCCCATATGATTTTTATTAAGTTAGTACTTAATAACGTAAATATAACAATAAATGAACGGACGGACGATCAAGATTACTAACCGGTTACCAATAAAATGATTTACCGAAGCTTAATACTTAGTACGCATATTTTTATATTTATTATTTACCATATACTGAACTAAAACCGTAGTACTAGAGCGTTGTAACAGTCAACAACTTGTATATTTTCTTATGCTCTCTTTGAGACTTGAATTATTATTTGTAGGTACTATTCAAAAACGAAGAATTTCGAATCTCAAGCTATCTCAACATGAAACAGCTGTCTGCGTTAATCTGCTTTACTATTTTAAATATACGCCGTATAATATCTTAAATATAATATATATTTTTCACTTTTTACTTTTTCTGCAAACATAATTATTATATCTTATAAACTATATTCGGTATTAATAATAAACCTTAACGAAAATAAAAATAAACATAATATGTGCGTTACAATACAAAATAATACACGAATTTTATCATACAGAGCTTACGAAAAAAACAGCACGTTGATCAATATGACAGAGATCTGTAGCAATTGATGAAAATCAGTGTTAACTGCAGAAAATAAAAGTGAGTCACAGATGGTCGAGTGATTTTGATATTGACCGGAAACTCGAAAGACTAAACTTTTTCATGGGCGACAAGATTTCTTCGCAAACACTATAAAACCGTATTTTTGTGCATAATTTATGTAAGTTGTACGAGAATAGCAACCCATGCCACCTTGATCCTGTGGCGGTTACGGATTGACGGGTTCTAAATCGACGGAAAAAAATGAAAAATCGATAAGACCGCACTGTTACATCATTTCTGTTGAAATAAATTGAAAAATATACATTTGAAATTCGATATTCTTCTCCGGAGAGTCGGCGGGTGCGGTCCAGATTACTACGTGATGCGGTGACGCTGCAGAAGCGGAGTTTATCACTATAGTCACTAACAGCCATAATATAATGGTATGCAACGTGAAATACTTGGAGGTATTAAATCCCCGACATTGCTACCGTTAAGTTCTAATGATAAATTATTCCCATTGCGTAGGTACCTATACAATAATAATATACATATAATATACGCGTGCGCGATAAATAACGTCGTATTTCTTTTCACGTGAACTTAATTTCCTTCGCCACCGTTAAATACACTGTATCTGCCATCACTGTATATACGAGCCTATTTTTTAATGTTTCAACATTGATGGTTATTAGCTTACTTTTGAATTTAGTTAGATACAAGTTATTAAATCGTAAATCTAATGAATACTGTTACTGTTTTTATGAACATAATATTATATGACTATTAACTATTACCTAGATATTTATATAAAAGAGCGGGACTGGTATATATATATATCAGTCCAACTCTTTTTTTGGCCTTACATGGTACGACTTTTATCCTCAAACAAACTATAATTCGCCAGGGCTTTCTAAAAAACGTGTAGACTCTCAGATCACGAAGGTGCTTGGATTAGGTTCCATAAAATCGCACCAATATTTAATATCCCTTTAAAAATGCCACGAACGTGAACAATGAATAACAATTTGTATTATAAATTTATCACACTTTTTATCACCGATGATATAAAAATAAAATAAATAAAAAATATGAACTAGGAGCATTTCAACTGTAGTAATTTAGTTTGTATATTCATGGTTAATACCTACATATATCAAGGAGACATATTTACAATATTATATGAAGCATATTTGTAATACAAACGTTATCAATTTTATTTTATTTTTATTTGTCAGTTATAAAAAAATATATTATAAGGTATTTAATAAAATTAAAGAATCAGGTAGGCATTATAAACTACTCTGTTTAGAGGTAAAAATAACGGAGAAGTTCAAAAATAAATATGATGAATAATAATATATTTTAATAATTTTTCTACAAAAGTATGATATTATATAATCCAAGAGTTGTATACCAGTGTAACGTAAAGATAAAGATAAAAAATGTTTGATCTATAAGTAAACACATTTATTATATAAGAATCATAAAATATTTTATGTCAGGTAATTATGATCTTAGGAGAAGTACTGGCACCATAGTTCCTCCTCCAGTCCTCGATACCACATAAAAGGTAATTATGATCATGTTTACATTTTATTTTTTTAATACCTAATTATTATTATTAATTAATGTATCGTAGAAAAAACCCTAAGAGAAATTTGTTGCTATTAATTTACTTTTAAATACTTGACGAAAGCTAATTTTCTCATTTATATCAATAAACTATAAAATTATCTTGTTATGAATTGTAATGAAAATATACAGTTAAAAATATCTCGTGGAATATAACTAATTAATTTTAAATATTATACTCATTGGAAAAAATATATAACTTCTTTATGCCCAATATTGTAGAACATATTTCAATATTATTGTCCAACGAGTCCAAGTAATGCTAGTTGGTATACCTCTGAAAATATTCTATTTTTTGGTATCGATAATTTACTTATGTCCTTTAGTTTTAAATAAAATGAAATATCCAAATATGGTACAATATGTTAACTTTAATATGTATAAGAGGGTAACCTAAAATCAATTATTACTCCTTAACTATCAAAAAATCAACATTATAGTCCCCTGTATTATTGAAATACTCAATACCCTTCTTATAATAATCTTGTAGTTAAAAAGACTCGAAATATTGTGTAGTAAAAAATATTCATAATATTACGATATTATAATCATTATTACATTTAATAAGTACCCATGTGTATTGTGATGTGTACCAAGAACTCACCACCTCGACTCACGTATAGGTACTAAATATTAATAAATGACAATTATTTTTTCGTGTTACTTATAAATCCATACATTATTCAATGTTGTTAGCTTGTTGAGGACCTAACGAATATATATTATATTCTGAAGTGTCTTATAAAAAATATTAATGTCATAAATTGTAAATAATCATTTCCTAGAAGCAGTTAAATTTATAAATTAATGAAATTGCGATAATAAATATTTATAGGGTACCTGTGCCGTAATACATATTTGTAATGTGGGGTTATATCGAAATTTTATCGATATTTTATAACAATATTTGCAAAACGTATATGAATAATGTAAACGTTGTAACTAAAAATTATGGGTTATTTATATTAGTGGTTAAAGCACATGATATACTTAATTGTATGAACGTTTTTAAGTTTTAAATACAGTAATTTTAGATTTTCCCGATATGTTTTCATACTTAAAATTAATACCTAAGAACAAATAAGCTCATCTTATGTAACGACAATTTTTAGATTCTGAGCGGAGTGATTGTTTTTACAATTATGAATATTTTTTTTTGTTGTGAACGATGACACTTAATAGTGTAGAAACAATACTTTGATTTTCATTTTTTTTTCTGGTAGAAAAATAAACATTGTAACTTTGAGTAACCAAAACGCAAAAGTAAAAGCTTCCCAGTCATGTTTTTAATAAATAATAATATTAATTGTTTGTTTGCAAATAAATAAATAATAATAAATAATAATAATAATAAAATAATTGGGAGAAACAAGATAACGGAAGAAAAAATAGCGGGGATTTTTACGCAAACTCAGTTTTTGGCAAATTTAATTTTAATTTCGTTTATAAAATGTTCATATTAGTATTTTATGTATAATATTATATACCTATTGTTTGATTTACATTGGCATAATGGTATTTTTTATAAGTAGGTAAATTCGCAAAAATTCACGAAAATTTGAATGTAAATTATTTTGTTAAATATTTATGAAATGTTAAATTTTTGTAGCTATTTATGCTTGGAAGATAAATACTAAGTTCTTCATAATAATATTCATACTGCAACAAAAAAATTTAAGAAATATATAAACACGAGTTTTTTCAGACGTTTTAGATTTAAATTAGTATGCAATTAGAACATTTAACAATCTTAGTTGTTTTGATGTAAGTAATTCAAACATAATATTTTTGGTGAGAACTTGATATTTTTAGGTATTTTAGTTTATGATATTCTATAGACACAATGACATTTTTTAAATTACTTCAACACGTACCGCATAGGGCGGTTACCTCCTATCTCCTATTTCTATTTTATTAATTTGAGAAACATATAAAAATATAAAAATATATTTTTAGTATTATATCTCACCAAATATATGGAACTCTCGGACAATAATTCGTTTAGACAAATAAAATAATTAATTTTCTTCCAAAACAGAACAATACAAATTAATTGAAATATTAAGAAGATGTCAGCGCACTATTCGTTTTCTCTCTCTG
>NC_042496.1:26453893-26458001 GCF_005508785.2 Acyrthosiphon pisum
CAATATTTTTTTATTTACTTGAAAGTGGATTACAAAGTCAAATAATAATAAAATATGAAATAGTTATGTCATTCCCTCAAAAATATTATTCTCTATCTTTTTTGTAATAGGTGACTTTACGCTAAGATTACTTAAACGCATTGAAAAAATGATTTTGCGGAAACGCGTTTTGTCTATGTTACGCGTGGGCTAGAGAGAGAAAATGAATAGTGCGCTGACATCCTCTTAAGAAAAAATAAAATAAGCAATTAAATAAAATATAAATGTAAATTAGCTGTTAACTGCTGTTGTTAAAGAACCTGATCAAGTAACTATAGAAAAAGAAAGAACACAAATAAAAATAAATTTAAAAAAAAAAAAAAACGATTAAGTTTCAATTATACATCACATAGGGAATGGAAATCTATGAATTATTAATTTGTGTTATTCATTTTAAAATTGAATACAAATATTTTATATTATTATAAGCTATTAAATTGTTATTTACCGAGTTTTGGGTAATGTGCGTTTATTGTTTTTGTATACTACAATATAATATTATGTACTTACCTATAGGCGCGTGCGCACTTGTTTGTGTGTCGTTTGTGTATTACAGTTTAATACAATTGTTTTAATTTTGAATGAAATTAATGAATAAAATTAAACTTTAAATAGGTGATTACAATATAAAGAGGGAGTTTTATATATTATATTATATAGGTATACTATTGTAGTTCATATAGAAATAATACGAAAGTAAATAAAAATTTCTATAGAGCGTTTTCATTCGACGTCGAAACGCACATGTTTTAAAATGGCCACGAACAATAGACTACTCGTAAGTATATACAGCGATTTATGTAAGCCAGCGTATACCTATTATAAAATTAGTACCTATATATAAGTAGGTAGTATGCTAGCATAAAATACATATTATAATGATATACCTAGTGCACATAATAATTATAGGCAAATCACTGCCGGGTTATACTTTGACGCTGTATTATACATAATATTATACACATATCGCGTATGATCGCGGGATTTAATTTTCAGTTTTTTTTTATATATTTCTCATTCCAGTCTCGGAGATATTATAGTACTACGTCATCGTTGTCGTGTTTAAGCAGGTAGGTAGGTACTCGCACGTGAGCCTTTCGCATTTGGCATATCACGAATATAATGAATTTAATATAAATTATTATAATGTAAATAATATTATTATTTATAAGGTATTAAGATTAACTCGTAATTCGCTTATACAATTATTATTTATATAGGTGTTCGTTGGCACAAAAGACGTAGCTTGAAAAAGGGTTTTTTCCCCCACGGTGTTGATCGACTGTTGACGGATAACTGTAAAGCACAACAGGTGGGCGAGGTGGTTTTATTTTTATATCTAGTGCTATATGTATAAAAAAAAAATAATAAAAATAAAATCAAAAAACGGGTGAATGAACTGTAAGGTAGTTAACTTGTTTACAAAACGAATTTAATGTATATATAAATAATAAAGATATATCATATATCTATACATTCATTATTCGTTAATTATTATTCCACATTTCCACTTGTCATATTATTATTATATTATAATATATAATATATGCATATACGTATCATACTATACACCGCTATATAAAAGATACAATAATAATAAAATATGTAACGGCCTCGTAGTCTGTCCGCACTCACACCATCGTGTGCAGTATATATAATATACGTATACAACTCACTGTATAAGTATGTAGTAGGTAGATATAGGTACATAAAATAATGCACGCCATGTGTGATTCGAAAACAAAAAAATAATAATCCGTTCGTGATACTCTAGCCGAATCGTCTTTGCGTGGAATTTTTTTTATTACTGCCAACGCCGTTTTTTGTGACGAGACGTCAATTAAAATTAACATATTATTAATTATTAAAATTAATTATAATGTACACCCTGTCGAATTTATGTTTATAAACTCTATTATAATATTACACATAGTTTATTGTTATTAACATACTGTATTGCTGTGACAGTTTAGTAAACAATACTCAATATCTATTAATTCATTATTAATATTATTTAGCGAAAAACGTTTCAGCATTTGAACATTTCTTCAAGTATTTTATTGTTTGGTTCCCAATATGACAACTTTAGTCTATAATAGTAATACATTATATAGGTACACAATGATTATAATGTATGACTTTTATATTATTCGATAATTATTTTATTACTGTATATTTATGCACAGATTACTATTTATAATACATGTAAATAAATATTTATAATATTTTTTCTCACAGAGAAAAGTATTCATGAATATCGATATTTAAGATCTTCAAGAAAAAGGGGAACTCAATGTAATCATATAATTATATAAAACAGTCACCAATAAGAAAGCTTTAAACTAGATTTTTAAATTAAATATAAATTAAATCCTAAATTTGTCTTTGAAGGTCACCCCTGCATCAGAGAGTTAACACTTATGTTAGGCAGTGTGCCTATACTAGTTATACACTAAGTATATTAATTGTAGTCTATATTAGTAATAAACGAAATATATTTGTATCCTACTCTAATTACTCGAATAATATACGGTTATTACTTATTATACCATTTAAATGTACGAGAATTAAATGAAATATAGTTGAATATTTACACTAAATTATTCGTGTTTTATAAGTCGAATAAATGTAGTGTACAAAGTAGTGTACATTTATTTTTATATTCAATATAAAAAAATCAGCAATTATAAAGGTATTGTACTTATAGTGCGAGTATCTAAAAAAAATTAAATATTGATTAGATCAAAAGTTATTTAATTTGTGAGGTAATTATGTCATTCTTAAATAGAGGCATAATAACAGGGGATAACAGGGGGATATATCCTCCATGATCTGTGCCTGTATATACCGATACATTGTAATTGTCAATTACAAGTTTGGAAATTGTAATAAAAATGCATAAAATATTATTACAAAATGAAAAAAATTTAAATGTTTATTTGTATTAGTATATTATTAGTGTAGATATTAAATATTATGATGTCAGTAAATTATCGATTTCACATTTATTGCTATCTTCTATATTTATTTATAAGCTTTATAAACACTTGGTGCCCTGCCGGCAGCCACACACTGTACCTAACTACAGTACCTATATATATACAGATATACTACATACATACAGATATATTAGAACAGTGGATAATGGATATAACCAAAATTCCTAACACATATAATGTTATAATAAAAATGCAACTTGAATACTACTGTTTGTTTTTATTTATTGTACATTTGGTAATTTGGTATGTCGATCGAACGCAAATACTGCTCCTGACATACCTACAGTATATGTACACGTTCCTAAACTATCATAAAAAATGGATAGGTAGATGGTATAATATGTCCGGATGAAAAGAAAAATAAGAAAAAGAAAAAGTAGAAGAATAGTTCCGGAAATTCGTTTAAACCGCACCTTACATCGCATACAATTTTAGCAATATTATTGTATTATAGTGTGTTTACTATTATTTGAAAAGACAAAGTGTATAAAACATATTTTTATCAAACAATAATTGCGTTGGATTTCGTATTTGTGTGTGCCTAAGCCAGTAGTAATTCCTACGTTGTAATTATTAATTTAAAACAAATTAGGTGCTAATTTATTTTGTTCTGATACCTAGGTATAAGAGAAAAGTAATAAAAAGATAGATAACTGTTACAAAATACTATTGACGAAAACCAATACAGAAACATATACGTCATATTATTTTAACTTGACGCGTCTTTTACGCACATTAAGCGGAATTATTCAAGTATAAATTTAAATATTTTAGATATTATTATTCTTTAAACGTACATCAGACAGTTTAATACGTTAATAAAATTATTCTTTAATTGTTTTGGTTTTAATTTAAGAGGGCTGCGGCAGGTTTTGTCCAAAATCAAAACTAATGTAGATTTGACCAATCTAAACATTAATTTTGTTTGTTATAATGTTTTTCAATATATTTAAATTTCATATCATAAAATAAATCTTGAGGGGCTGGAGGGGGCTCCAGTCAATTAAAAAAAAGTGACTTTTAGACCAATAAGCTAGACAAAACTGGAAGAATTTGGTTGACAGATTTAA
>NC_042496.1:26458051-26495677 GCF_005508785.2 Acyrthosiphon pisum
ACAAGTTTACTAGGGAATGGTCAAGGCGATTTTGAATATTCCTATTATTGTTAGTGTAATAATGAATAATACAAATACAAAAATATCATATATTTTCGATATTTTTATTCTTGGATATCACAGCTGAAAAAAAAATATTCAAAATCGCCTCGATCATTTACCTAGTAAACTTGTTGATCAATCATAATCCGTTTTAAAAATTAAAATCTGTCAAACCAAATTCTTCCAGTTTTGTCTAACTTATTGGTCTAAAAGTCACTTTTGTTTTCATCTGCTGCAGCCCCCTTAATATATTTTTTAATTTCTGTATCGGACCTAACGTTTACTCGTCATGATGACGGTGATCATCTAGATTCTAGAGTTCTTCATTCTATACATTTAAAATTAAATGTACCTACTTACATCATGATGTCATACAATAGGTCGTATTTTCCATTTGTTTAATAAGTATATTAGATACCTATAGATATTAAGATAAATAACGTGTTTTCATTAATATTTATTATTCGTAGATGACAATATTATATCGAGACCGTATATGTGGATCGTTGTAATACATATTCTCAGATCACGGAAAAAATAAATTGTAATGGTTTTATTCGATCAGTGTCAATGCCGATCATAAAAACTGGAGAATTAGCTGGCGGTTTTTATGGATATACTATAACATCTGTGTGCACTATGGTAGTAAGTACCACATACGTATCACATTTTATTTTTAATTCAATCATTTTTACCTTTTTTTTTCGAATGATGTCATATTGCCATGAAAAAAAAACTTGACCCTGTATTACAGTAACAGGTATAAGACTATATGTCTACATCTAGAGACTAGAATGCTTAATGTTATGTATAAACTCGTATCGCACGAATAATGGCACAAAATATTTTGAACGTGAGCAGAAAATATGAGTAGTAAACACTATTATTATTATTATTATTATTATTATTATTATTATTATTATTATTATTTTCCGGCCCTTGTTTTGTCCACCCACAACGATTCACGTTCTTATGCGATCCCAAAGCATTTCGGTGTGTTATTATTGAATTACTTCGGATTAGTGTCGGACGGATGTATTGTATTATGAAACGTATAATACTCTGTCGAGATCGAAAACGATATACAATTTTATGACTTAAAAAGGGAATTGCGATCGAAAACACCATTACGGTATTAGAATGACATAGAAATCACAATTTATTATACACCAGAAGACTAGCTTATTGATACGTTAAATTACAACAGTAAACAATTATTTTCTATTTCAAATACAATGGCTGATTGACCAAAAAAAATTACACTTGGACTTAACCGTTATTTTGAAATTTTGAGAAAATTCATGTATAAAACCTTGTTTTACTTTGAACGTTATTGTTGTAATTTGTAAGTTTGTGGAACAAGAATACAATCTATATAAGGACACTTTTCGCTATAAAAGAATAGTTGATTGCGTTTTCGACGTTTTCATATATTGAATATAAACGAGTGACCAGAATATTGTAATATATACCGTATAGACTATAGATACATGTAATATAACACTGTCAACCTTGCCTCACACAAATTTCGATTTTTTAATGACGAGCGTCAATTAACATAACGCTACTAAATATGAACGCAAACAATACAGATGCACAGTGGCTAATATAATATCTAAATCTAAACAACAAATAAAACAAAACGGAAACACAGTAGCGAGTTGTAAGAACACGAGAGTATAGGTATGCTTCCGGGTTTTATGGGACTCGTCAAAAGACGTTAAAATTAATAAACACAAGTGGTTAACACGGTATCGTCAAAATAACTCGGGCGTGTTAAAAAATTATATAACTGCACAACTTTAAAAAAAATATATATATACCTAATAGGTACCATAATATTATTATCTATTGTTATGGGTACGTCTACACTAATACACAGTCCGTTCAAATATCATATGCGTTATAAAACTTATAACGTGTACGCGTTTTGAAATTTAAAAAAAAACTTTTTCTCTAATTCGATACAATACAATATTATAATATTTAACTATAATATACGATAGCTGATAACACCATTATAATAAGTATAGGCAACAATAAAATGCTTGTACGCACGAAAACGTTCGAATAACGCACCGCACTAAACGTCATTAATCTCTTTTCGACACGCCGTACAATCGCCTCCCGCTGTACGCGTTCATCGTTCATATTATGTGTAAGATCAATAACCGATTCTTGCTGTGGGTATACCGTATGCATATACGCGTTTGTTATATTATTGTCTCCGGTCTAGGTCCTGTTTGACCGGACGGACCTCTTCCGGTTGTCGACAAGATTGAGGTGCGGTATACGGTATACCTACCCGACTGCCAAACGTTCGCCCGTCGGACTTGTATATTATTAAATCGTTTTACGACATCACCACTATATTATAATACATATATATATATATAGATTTGCACGTACAACATAAATATCGAACTGCGAATTTCGTGAATGTCTCCAAACTGTGTCTGCGCAGCAATAATATGAACCTAAACTATATCTGATTAGAAAGCTATTGGTATATCGTATACATTTGTGTGCCCTCCATGACCTATTGGAATGTCCATGGTTCTTCTGCAAACTTTGGTTGAAAATATGTTTATAAAGGCGGGTTAAGACAGCAATCTCTCCCTCCACTCTGATCTCAAAATCTCAACCATTCATTCACTATTATAAACCATTTCACAAAAACACATTAACCATTCAAATTTCAAACATCTCTTCTATTAAACTTACACCATGCCGTCTTAATCAAAAAATTAAATTAAATAAAACAACATTAACATTTTTAAAAAAAAAAAACCACCTAGAATTATGAAGTAGGGTCATTGGACCCCACCATGTCTTCCTTCTACCTTTCCATCCAATCCTGTATACTTTTACCCACCCTTCATATTACCGATTGACTGTTGTATCTACATTTCATTACAGATTGTATATAAATTCTTGTTTGTTCAAATAAAAAAAAAGTGGGTGTACACAACATCGCAATATGATCATCATAGTATAATATAGGTATTAGGACCTAAATTACACCTATAAGGTAGTACGCCTAACGAAATGAAAATATCTGGTAAGTGCCTACTGGTCTAGGTATCTATATATTATGTGTGTTGTGGTTGGAGTTAAGATAATGTAGCTCTTTAAAACTCTAACAAAGTTAAACTAAAATAAAACAAAAGTGGCATCAAAATCCTTATAAAAAAAACATAATTTGATATTGTATTCAGTTTTTTTTCATTAAATTCATTTAATATAATATATTATATATTTATTTCATCTATAATTTATGAACATCGCAGATCAAAGTTAGTTAAGTTTTAAAGTATAGTTTGATAGTTATTGCTTGTAAATTATTTTTAGTTTTGCACTCGGAAATTAAAAAAGTAAATGTAGGCATAATATTTCATTCTACGTAATATGAATCGAATTTACATTAATTTACAGGCTTACTGCAGTTTACAATATTGCTTTGTATTAAACGTATAAAAATGAAGCAAATATGATATTTGAAATATCTAATACAATTTTTTTTATAATTTTGCTTAATTCAATACAATAACTTTACTATTATTATATGCTGCAGGTTAGACGTCTAAGATTTTTGAAGCGCATTATATTATTTTGTATTTCTGTGGATTCTGTTTTATCGTTGCGCAGGTATGGAATGATTTACTTAAAAAAATATTTCCATCTGTCCGTCACTCTTTAAATACGTAACTCGATCAGTGATCGCTAACTACGAAATAATATATCTCATTAGTTAAAAATAAGTAATGGCGTACCTAAATGTCCATAACAGGTACTATATCATTAAATATTGCCACAATGACACGTGACATAAGCAGCGTACCACGTACGTAGTGGATCTGTGAAAATCGTGATCAGAAAATCATACATAGAGTTCAAGAGCTACCACAACAGTGTGCCTATCATTGAACAGAATGCTTGGCGTAAAAACCATGTCCTGACTTGTTGGCAGCACCACTCTAAATACCTTTCCATTAGACGCACCCATTAGCCTGATAATCATCTGTCTGTGGCCTGTAGCGCCGGCGAGTCATAACTAATGCAGTGTGACTGATAAACGACAATACGCGTGCATACACGCGGTTTAAGTACAGATGCATGTACGAAGTGTTATGATATCGCTGGTATCGACTTAAGACACTTTTGTAAGGAGTTTCTGTGTTAATTTCTTTATTCTTGTATTAAATATTAATCTGCGCATTGTAGCTTCTGGAAAAAATATCGACGATCTATACAACGCGACATAATATATAGTTTACGGTTATTACATCAATATATTATACAATAATATGGGTGGTTCGGCTAAATTATATACTATCCCAGGATAATAATTTGGTACTCTTTTTACGACGAAATCTATCCAAATTTCATATGCACGTCTTCATCTATAAACGCGTCTTACATTGCCACTATACGGCTGTACAGATAATAGATTCCAAAAAGAAATATCACTATTGTTACACATGTAAAATTAATTACAGTTATTTGAAAATGTTGTGATCCACTATCATAGTTTTACATTTTAATATTATTATATTATAATATTTATAATATTTTAGACCAAAATTAATATCTCGTAGGTACCTATTATGATGTATATTTTGTTTTATGTTACAAGTCGAACAACTATTAGAGCTGAGTATATCGGGAAAAAATCCTAAAAGTTGGCTTTTGTCGGTTTTATGTCGGTACAAGTAACATAAAAAAGTATTCCTTTTAAGTGCCTATGGGCTATGGAAATACTAAAAACAACTTTAAACAAAGATAAATTAAAATGTTCAACAAGATTACAACCATACTGTAGATAAAAATAACATAAAAGCTATAAAAACCAACAAATTATTACAGAGCAAATTCCAAAATCAGCTGACTTTTATATCCAGTTTTAAATTGTAAGTAAGATAAGGTTCTACAGTAAATATTGCTAAATAAAGTTATATTAATTACCTATAAATAATTTTGAAGTTAAATAACTGATATTGGCAATTTCCCTCGAGTAAATAATATAAATATATTTATATATATATTATATATATATGTGTATTATGTAAATAAAACTTATATATTGAGTTCCGATACTGATTTTATTTTCTACCAGTATAGTCTAAAATGTTTAACAGGTGATGTGGGTTTTACGTAAAATGACTGAAAATCAAATTGTAATTTACTGAACATAAACATAGACAACAAAATAAAAAACATCTTCAACTGTAAACCAAAAATATCGATGCAAAATAGCGAACCTGATTTTGATAGGAAAGTTATTTTGTTAAAATTCATAAATAAGGGTATTTTAGATTTTAATAAATTCAGTGTAATTTTGACCGTAGCTTATGATTTTATATAGAACGTAGAAAATGTCATATTGTTGTATGCCTAATGCCTATGTATTGGTTATACTGATTAGTGATTAGTATACACTTACAACCAAATTATAAAAAGTTTAAAGGAACAATTAAAAACATACAAAGTAGTGGGTGCTTATAGGGTGCTCAAATCAATTGCATTTCAAATTGTTGTATTGTCCAACTGTTATCATAAGATATATTATTAAATATTTTTTAATTTTATTTTTTAAATACCTACGAAGTTTCTTAATTTTAGAGTTATAGGAATCAGATCACACTAAATCACTTTAATTAATTCACAATTGAAAGTTATTATTATAAAATGAATATTTCAATTTGAATGTATTTGAATAATATAAGACGCGAACACGCAACATGTAATTACAAATGTAGTATAACAAATAAGAGAACATATTCTACCTACGTGACGTATATTACAGTCTTGGACCAAGTTAAACTTCATACTGTCTGAACTCATTTATTCGACCTGTAAGTCTACAACTTCCTTAAATCAACAACTATAAGTGAGGAAGAACACGAATTGTATCATTAGTACTCTTGATATATCGGCTAGAAGTTTGAAAAGTGGAAATTAGAGTGATTAGGTTTAACACGGCATTTGTGCAGTTTAATTTCAATGACCCTTTTGTCGAAGCGTTTCATACCAACTCATCCTTTTTAAACGGCCAATGAGGTTTTGATTTTCTGCAACATAAATGCATTGTGTTATGACTTATGAGGTTATGGACTTATAGTATTCTTTTGCTAAAATTTGTACGCTTTTAAGTAACCATCTTATAAAATATCTTAAATGCTTGCTGATTACAAACGTCTTACACAGGATTATGGATAACTCAAATCAAATAATGATCAAAACAAAACCGTATTTGTTATACAAACGTCCGAGCGAATACTTTATTTAGTTTATGACTCGTAAACAAATGAATGAGGTCTTAAACTGTTAAAAAATACTTCAAAAAAGTTACATTTCAATATCAAGAAGAGACTTATTAAAATATATGCATGAAGTATCGTAACATATACCTAGATGTCAAACATGGGTAATTAATGATGTTGACAAGAAAAAACTAGAAACATTTAGGATGTGGTGCTAGAGGCGAATGGAAAGGATAAGTCGGATGAAGAAAAAAACAAGTTGTACTTAGAACGTGGGAGAAAAGCGTACATTCCTAGATGCGACTACAGCAAGACGCTGGAAAATGGTTGGACATGCCCTAAGATACTAAGAAGAGTTGCATTATATAATATTAAAGGGTATTATTGAAGGGAAGATAACTGCAGAGCGTTTCAAAACACTTATATACCTATGAGAAATTAAATGTGATGCAAGAGTCAATACTTTTAAGGAGCTCAAAGAAAAGCTGAGCAATCAGTCAGATTAAAGAATTGGAGTTGTAAACCAACTTTCGGGCTGAAAAAAACTGTTAAGTAGGGACATTTGATGGAGAGCTGATTAGATGTTTAATGCTAAACGATGTACGTTACTACGTTCCTAACACTTTACTATAGCTATACTGTATAAAATATTTAAATAAGCTAAAAAATAACAATTAGTTAAAAACATGCGATGTATCACTAAATTGCAAAAGCAATAATACGTTTACAATTTTTACCATACAAATTAATATATGTATTAATACTACTCGATAGAACGAAAATATGCTTGAAATTAATTTAAATTCAAAACGGATTTTACTCGTTAACATGTAGGTATATAGGTTATAACTTATAAGCTTTTGTTATAAATTACAGTCATACCTCGATATTATAATACCATGAAAACTTTTTGTAAACATTGCGGTGGAATCTCTTGACATTTTCTATGGGTACAGGAACGTCGATAAAACGTAGCCGTGGCCTTATTACTTTTTCAAATTCGAAGTAAGTATTACTTTTTTTATATACTTTTATTCTACCTACCTATATAAAATAGACGAGAAAAAAACAATAGAAATAATATGACTATGACCCGGCCGGCAGATATTATTATTGGTCTCAAAACTGGTAAGCGTGATAAGGAATTCTGGTATTGAGTTTAATCGTCTGGCTTTATGAGGATTTGGCCTCGTTGAAATTACGCATCCAACTACTATTTATAATATTATGGGTGTATTTTATTTAAACGTGAAATTGATGTGTCATCCTACTCCGAAATCCACTATTAACCAAGCTCAATGTGTTATATGGAACTGGGCTGAACCAAAGTATTTATTTTCACTACAGAGCTCTCGAAAAATAATCGAAATTTTGCAATTCTGACAAACACCCTAAGTACCATTATGGTCTCCGATCGATAGCGTACACGATGTCATCATGCGGCTTATTTTAGTAAATAAAATGAAAAAAAAAAAACGAATATGTTTTAATAGCCTTCTCTTGTCCTGTACTAAGAATGCGTAAGCTCTGTAGCCCCTCACCAAAGCTTTCTATTACCAGTGTCACAACGAAGTACGAGTGCTTATATACAAGTAAAATGCGACTTTGAAAATAAACACCTTATACCGTCACGACAACGATGGTGCAACGAATATTTTTTAACGACACACTTCCATCCGACCGTTGGTGTGTACATACTAGTATAGGTACTGTCTATACATCTATTCGTCGACCGTACTTTGTCGTCGTCGACCAGTCTACGTTGGGTCGAGGAGAGAGCGTCTAATTGAAAATTGAAAACCTGCCGACGATGGCCGCTGGCGGCAAAATATTGTGATAAACGATATTTTCTAGCGAGAGGTGGTCGGCGGTGGGTCATCGCACTTAGTGTACAGGGTGATTCTTTCATCCCACAACACTCACTGTTCCTCGGTCGATATTGGGTTAACGGATGTCGAGTATTCTGCGAGTCATCCTGTATATTACATACCTATATAGGTATACGATAAATGTAAGATATTGTTTTTCAAAAACGTCGAAAACAATCAAAACGAGTGGTGGTCGCACGCTGGGCCGGTGCGCTTTTGTTTTACTCGCAGGACATGTATGGCCCACATAATAATATTATATTTATTATATATATTCGCGTTCGGAGGGTTAATATTACTTCGGTCAGGACCGGACGAGAACAAGGGAATCGGTGACCGCATAAACCCTGTGCGATTTTTCATTTAAGGTTATTATTATTATCATCATTATCAACACCGTCATCATCATCATCATTATTGCCATCGTAATTTTGGCTGATATAGTTATAACGATGACTTGCCCTTATTATAACGGGGTGTGATCAGATGTAATATTGCCATCCGTACGCGTGTTACACGGTGTTTTTGGAACATTACAGTAGGTATAATATTATAATTGTTGTATCCGAGTATATCACTTTAATGTAGTTATCAATTATCTTACACGTTTATAAATCATTTACGATATTATGGTGGTTAATAAACGACAAAAATAGTCTTAACTTATATATCAGAGTGATATGTTCACAAAAAATTTATTATTCACGAAATTGAAATGTTTATATTATGTATAATGTATTGTATTACCTACTGTTTAAGTTTTGATCTAGAGACGGAGATACTACCTATAGCTGGTTCAAGAATAGAATGAATCAGAATATAATTTATCGTACATGATAAATTAATCTGATTACGATACGTTGTAACTGTTTTACCTGTACATTTTCTACCCCAAAACGTAAGTAACTTTAAGCTTAAGTACACGTATTTAACAATGAAACATGATCATATGCTATTAGTAGATTATTGTTTATAATAAATAGGTACCTACGGTTTCAAAATGCGTACAAATACTAAAATTTGTTGTAAATATTTATAGAACATAGTTTATTTTAATTTACTAATATTTACTATTTACTTATTTACCTTACACATATTGTAATTATATAATACCTACTGTACTTAACTGTTATAGTTATTGATTTTAAATGTTTTTATAATTATTATAATAATATTGATTTATATAAGAATAATCATAAATAACGTAAGACGTGCATAATCTAGCAGTTTACTTAACTAATGTATTGTAATGTATTTTGATTTGATTTTCGTTTCTATATGAAAACTGAAGTGCCAAGTTTTCAAATAAAAGTTATTTAAATTCAATCAAAATTCTTTATAAATACATTTATTTATACTAAATTTCAAGTAAATAAAATTAGTGACTTAGATGAGAAGACTTTAAATTACACTACCATGATACAGATTTAACTATATCCCAAAATTTTATCGATGGATTTTGATGGTCTCTTCACGAGATTTACACACTTACTGAAAATAAAGGCCAATCAAGAATAGAGTTAACTTAGTGAGGTTGACTATTGTGTTTGTTATGAAAATATAATCTAGTTGATAAAATGTTAACGATAAAGAACTTCGTTGGCTCAGCGATTGTTTACGTTAGTGAAGTGCTGTTACGTATTTTATGAAGACCACAAATAAACTGAAATGTAAGTAAGTATGTTTCTGCCATTCCAGCAGGTAGGTATATATTTGAATATTTTATGGTATAGTTACATCCCATATCTAGATTATGGCAAAGATACTACCATGTACCGTTCATGAGCACGTCACATAGGCCGTGTTTGTACTTTGCAGATTGTGAATTTCAGCATTTGTCAATTGTCATTAAGCCTAAACTTTGAGGAGCGTAAAGTGAACTGAGGAAACGCAAGTCCACAGTGGTTGGCAGTTGTTATTTCGTATTCGAGATGTATTAATTTATCATAATATCTGTGTTGAACATCTGTCCAAATAATTTCTATATATTATCTTATATACAAAAATAGAAGATCTAGAATTTTTATAAACAAGGCACATATTTATTCATATAAAATTATCAGAAAAATATGATTAATGTACTATATATTATTATTATAAATATTAGTAATTTGACTAATTCAATAGTTAAAAGTACAATACTACAATATTATATCTTTTGGAAATTATAATTATTTTGGTAAAAGCAATGCATAAGAACTTTTTTATTATAATCCAATATATAGTATATTAGCTATACAATTATACAGCATAATCCACTGTGTTTTTGTATTTATTATTTTCAACCTATAAGAATAGTTTCGTTCCGAGTCATTAAACATAATTATTGTTTTAACGCTGTTAATAATGGCTGCATTTATAAACAGAACCCTAAGTGTACTAAACTTATACTAGGAAATTGTTTTTATAGTGTATAATGTCTTTGAACACGCCCACCAAAATGACCTATCCAAAGTTAATTTCAATCAAACTGAATACGGACTTGAAGTCTAGAAAAGCTTGCCGAGTGTCCCCAACACCGTAATCACTGTCCCACTCTCATTGTTTGGGAAAAAGGGTGTCGAGGTTTCCGGGTATAATAGGGGTGACTTAATAGCTGGCCCCATCGCAATTCGAAACTGTACTATTTTATATTTAAACAACAATCACGTGAGACGTGTAGAACAAATACCTATTTAAATTTGAATTTTGAGGCTCGGACGCTCGGTTCAGTGCAATTTGCTTTTTTTTTATTATAATTTTCTGAATTTAAATTGCAGGGTGACAAACTGTTGTTCATGAGATTTGAGAATATTCGGAAAAACTTTTTATTTATTTTCTTAAAACTCAAGTAATAACGTGACAAGAAGAACGATTTAAGAATGTTTTTTTGATTTTGTCCAATTCAATATAATTAAGAAGGTATTTTTTCAAGTCATTCGTCAGACAAATCCTCTTGAAAAGTCCAATATTTTGCTTTTTCATTAATACGCTTAATCCGGAGCAATACCTAGCTAATTGAACTAACAAAATTAATTAGTTATCCTTGGAACATTTACAATTATTTTAAATACGAATTATATTATTTTTTATTCTAAACTCAATTTATTAATGTTTCATGTTTTTAGTGCAGAATATCTAGAAATAAAACTACTAGTTTTAATTTAATTTTTTTAATATGATATAACATTTTTGAGGAACGAAAAGTACTCCGATATGCCGAATAGAGACCATAATTTGCATAATAAAACACCAGATAATTTATTTATTAATATATTTAGTAGTATGGTGGTATTATGATGGACTTATTCTTGCAAAAAAAATCCCCCATATATTTTATTATAATATTACATGATTTAATATTATTGTAACTAATTAATAAGTCAGTACATTTCGTAGAAAAGGGTGAATTAATAGGTTGGCGATTTAATTAAATAGCCTAAAAAGTAAAAATGTAAAATTAGTTAAAATATTTTGAAAATTTAATTTTGTTCGAAAATAATAATATACTCAATGACAAAAAGTTACAAGTTTATACGATTATTCATTTTTAAATCACAAAAAAAAAAATAATGATTTTGTTAAAAACCTACTTTGTGTAAATTTTCCCGTTTTTCTGTATTTTTCGTTATTATACCTATACCCGATTATTTTTTAAAATAGTGAAAATTTTTCGCAAAGTACCAACTATACATAGATCCAATTTCTTTCCATATTATAGTATTATACCATTCAAAGTTGAATATAATATTGAAATATTTTTGTTTTCCCAATTAGTGATAGACAAAAACAATTTTTATTTAATAAAAAATACTTATCATAGTAAAAACAAAACATTCATTACTCCATTTAAATTTAAGCAAATTAATACACAACCAATCAGATGGCTGATGTTATAAATTATTGCAGTGCCGTAGCCAGACATTTTTTTCTGTGGAGGAGGCTCTAATTTTTTTCTCTACTTTTTGCAATGCTAGAATATCTTTTCCACTTTTTGGAACTATTTTGGCAAATGGGAGTTGAAAATTTTTTATCGCAAAATATAGTGGCATACTGACATGTGACTGAGCGTATGTAAATTTCGGATTTCCGAGAATCATGGATGAGTTTTATCTTTAATTACATAAAGCGTTCGGGGAACTCTTTAATCGGGATCCTGTCAGCGACAAATGATAAAGTTAATTTATTGACTACTTGACTACATGGTGGCTTTCACAATTATAATAATACTTTATTATACTCTATGATGATATAATACTAGTATACCTATTAAATAAAATAGGCTCAGGTTGTTCATTTTTATATATATTTGAACATAGTAAACTAATTATTTAATTAAATAATCTTAAAAATTTTCAGCACTTTGCACGTATTGTTTATGCATCTTGGTGCGGTTTTTTTTTTTAATCAAATAGGTAGCTATATGAATTCCATAATTATTAAACTAATCAGTACACAATTTTTATAAAATTAAACCACTCAGGCCAAAATAATAACGAGGTTCATACTTCATGGCATGTATAGGATAGGTAGCATTATAATAATGTTATTGATGTTTATCAATTAAAATGCAAATGCATTGCAATTATATTATAAGCAATTTAAAAATCACTAGTAAAAATATAAATAAATTGAACATTATAGGTTAGATAAATCTATAATATACAGAATACGACATTGGCTATGGAACTTGTTTAAAATAAAAATCGTTTAAATTTAAATAAGTATAAAAAGCTTAAAATAATTTATTATATAAGTAAGTATAGTAAAGTCTATAAAAATGAGATAATCTACATGGAATAAGTAAAATGCAGCTTTTTAATTATGTAGACCGGTTTGCTAAATGTTTTGTATAAAATAAGCGAGTTGAAATAATATTTTTTAGAGGGGTATTATTTTACAAAATTAAAAACACAGAAACAGGAATAGTATAAAATTGGACTTAGTTACGTGTTAGCATAACATTTGGTTCTACGATACATCGTTAAACATTAGTAAATCAGAATTTATTCTAATGATATTTTTCAATCCAGCTATAGGGTTATTAGCAACAAACAAACAACGAAAATAAAATGTAGACAATTATAATAAAATAGTTAACAAACTATTTCTTCATACCGAACAACGGCTAAAAAAAATGAACACCTATAAAAATACCTATTTTGGCTTTTACCCATAAAATATGAATATCAAGACAAACGATGACGGCGTAAAAATTGAAATCACCAATATTTTCCATGAAATATTCGTAGAAAGCATAATATAGGTATGTCATTTTATTATTATCAACGATGGCCACCATTTACCTCTGCCCATGCTTAATAAATAATGGTCTGTATGATATATTTTTTTTTGTTCCACGTTCGGATGTTCATCAGCCCGGATCCCGGATAAGTTGAATAAACCCAATAAATGTATTCACAAAATACTGGCATGTACAACTGATAAGAATAGACTACGGAGCACACTTCAGGTGACTTTCTTTAATAAAGCTAATTGTTCAAGTTATAAAATACATTCACAAATCAACTAAAATTGAAATTGGCTTATTTTAGTTTCTATTTTACACTCTGAGTAGAGCGATGAAAGTATGGTTTTCCAATGATGTATGCATTTTTTTTTTTAGTTTTTTTTCACCTTTAGGATCAGTAAAAATGATATTTTGTAAAAAAATTAATCTAGTAGGTTCTTTGAAGTTACAAATCAAAAATATCCAGTACTTAAAAAATGTAGACCCCCTTTATAAAAAAAAACAAGTAACGAAAATCGTTTTACACAAAATCGATTTTTTCTGTCGTTGGAACTCAAAAAAGAATAACTGTGGAAACTTGAATTTTTCATTAATTATTTATACGTATGAATATTTTCTATAAATGATTTAATTTTATGTATTTTGGCTTTTTGTGCTATAAATATAAATTTGAAATTTTCTTCTTTTCTTGGTATGATTTCGATTTATTTAAGATACAATTCTAAATTATAAGTAAAAATGCTTAGATATGTAATACAAAGTTCTTCATAAGCTGTAGGTACTTACTGCAAAATTATGTATCATACCACGGTACAGACAGCGTCTACTATATACTTCCCTGTTTTTTTTTTTTGTAAAATGTAATTTTAAAAATATTTAGTGTTCATGGATAATAGTAGGTAAAATAGGTAAATTATAGAATATCCTGAGGAATATAATATATATACCTAATATTATATGTATATATCAGCACTCGCCGTTTTCGTTTAGTATCGTTTTTCGTATGCAATGATTTATCATTATTAACACGTCCATAATGGGATAGCGACCACTTTAATAGTGGCCTTCTCAATAATGAGGTATAACTACTATAACTAACCTAACCCATAGCAATTCAACAAATAGACTTACCAGGTTTTTATCACAATGTTTGATTTATATAATAATATGTTACTTGTCAAATACAGAATAACCTGGCAATTCTCAAATTAATTTCCATACCTAATTTGTTATGCACCCTATTATCATTTTTCCGTATACTAGATACGAGCTTAGCTCAGTTGTTATACGTTTCAGTTCTTAATATTCTTATTGTTATTATTGTATTATAATTTAATTAAGCTGAAATAAATAAATAAATAAATTTAATTTGTAATTGTATTTTTTTAGAACCTTACAGTTTGACATTTTTTTCCACTTTCATGATACTTGGCAACCCATTACAGAACCCTTTCAGTTGACTATGACTTTCATGACAGAAAGCAATATCAAGGAGATATTTAGAAACTCATCGACGGCGTGGTTAATATAGTAGGTATCATTACGCGAAATTATTACTCGAAAGTTATTATTATGGATATAAATTAAATATTAAAGTTATAATGCGTAAGTACTAATTATATACATACTTCGTGTACAATGTAAAACATTTCGTCTACAGCTGTGTAGTTTGTACTTGAAGTAAAGTTTGTCATTATATTATAGCAAAACATTTCATAAAATAATAATATAAATGAAAGAAAATGGAAGTTTAAAAATAAAATATATTAATGGAAGAGTTATTGTAATAAACCATAAAAAATCACATTTTGCACTTTTGAAAACTATTGAGAATTATTTTGACCTCATGATTACACCAACTAGATTCACTTTCCTATCGAATAAGATAGTGTTGAAGAAAATCAAAGCAATGTTTCTGCTCTAAACAGTGATAACAGGCACAAAAAATGAATTTCTTCTAGTACTTAAAAATCTAAAAATATGTATGCACTTATGCACTTAAAAAGCAAGAAATATGCGCTTAAAATATGCTCTAAACAAAATTATTTTATTTTATTGTTTTGACTAATTATAAATAATATATATATAAGAAAAATTACATTATGATTAATTTATTAATAAATACTTAAAAAATTAAATGTTTTCGTTGTCTTCTTGACCATTTTGTTTTCTTTCTTCGTTTTCTTCTTCTTAATCTTGAAAAAAAATAATGTATTTTATAAAAAATTTTTTATCTACGAATATTTACTAAGTTAACTAAATGTTGTATTACTTACCTTTACTACTGCATTGAACGATAAGATACTTCCTTAGATCTTCAAATTGAAGCGAATGTATGTTATCTGCTAACAATGCTTTATATGTTGAGAAAGATCGTTCTACATCTTCGGAAGTGAGCGGTGCATATTTAAAAAATGACATTTAATTTTCTTTTAAGTCTTCGGGTAAGCCATCCATAAAAGTAATTTGTCCACTCAATATTTTTAAAATTGTATTAAATGTTTTATAGCCATTATTTTTTGCTGTACTAATTTCCCCACTGTACCTGTAGCTTGCGACAATTTTAAATAGGTATTTTCTATTATCTCAATTCCATCGGATAAAGGAATATTTCTTGCTTCAAGGCGAGTCATCTCATCAGGCAAAAATCCAAAGTTTGATTTTATATATACCAGATTTGGAGCGACACCTGGATCACTTAAGTACTTTTGAGAGTTGTCAAAATAAACAGAATCTTTTTTATCAAAAGATGTAATAATATCTCGTATTAGTTCGTAATTATCGCAATAATAAATAGCTGCTTTCAACCAGGTTCCCCATCTTGTAATGATTGGTTGTGGGGAAAATGATAGGAGAGGTGATTTTTCTTTAAAACAATTAATGCGATATGAAGACATGCAAAATACTTTCTTCACGTTTGCTTTAATTTTGTCAACTTTTGAGTAATGCCCTCTAATTTGTTCAGTTACCCGATGAAATGCGTGAACAATACATGTAACATGAATCATATTTTCGTATAAAATATATTAAGCGATTTTCCTGCTTTAACCATAATATATGGTGCCGTATCGCTTAAAAATAATAAAATATCTTCATGTCGTACACCTTCAGTCCAAAATATATGCATAGAATTGTCAAATAATTTAGCGATTGTAAAATGATTTGATTTCTCTAGTTGTTCACAGTTTAATAAAAACACACGACCAGAGCCATTTTGTTCAAGCGTTCCTATAATGACATTTGCGACGTAACGTCGTAACGACCTGCGGAATATGTAGTCTCATCTATCAAAACCCAGATTTTTTTACCAGATATAAAACTTCTAATTTTCACTAAAGTGTCTTCATAAATATCATTTACATAACCTTTACGAAGTGTAGTTTGATTTGGAATTTCTTTCGATGTATATTTTTCCAAAAATGACTTAAAATTATGATTATTTAGTTTATGTAATGGAATATTCGCCGATATCAAAACGTAATATATATCTTTATTAAAAATAGACTTTTTTGTTTTACTTAAGAGTTGTTGTTGAGTTATTTGTAAAACAAATTGATTTTGATTTTGTTTTCGTTTGATAGCTGCCTTATGTTTAAATGTGTCAATGTGTTGTTGAACGTTGAATTGTCTATCACTACCAACTTTTGAATCACACAATTTACAATACAATATCTCTCCGTTAGTTGTAAATACTGAATCACTAAATTGTGACACATACATTTTCAAGCAAAAAGCCAATGATAGCTTTTCTTTTGGCATAATTTAAAAAAAAATATTACTAAAAAAAATTTGAAAATTACGAAATTATTAAATGTTATGCAGTGCGAGTGATGATACAACTAATAAGTAGGTACGTGACAATGTATGACGGACAACCAAAGTTCACTTCCTATACGCTTTTCGGTTTTATCGGTTTATCGGTCAGATAGTAAATTACCTAACCGATAATGAAGATATTATTTTTAAATGGAAAATTTACCATTTTGTTCTTTTTTGTCTAAGCTAATTTAAGAACTTATTTCGAAAATTTCCAAATATATTCTTAATTTTTCTAATATACTAAAATATGCATTTATAGGTATGCGATAATAACAAAATATGCAAAAATATGCAAAATAAAATTTTAAATTTGATCTGGTGTTATGAAACATATTTGTTGATCACTAGAATTTTTCTATGATCTTTCTAAAAAAATATGAAAAACTAAAAGTCCTCAACCCTAGTTATAAGTTATGTCGATACGTTATAAATTCATGTCGTTAGTAACATATTATTCATATTAATGTTTTTATGCAATAGAATATAAATGACATAACAGTTTGTTCGTTATCGTTAAGTTTGATCAATTTAACCAAATAGGTTAATCTGTGTTGTACTTGATGTAATATAATGTATGCTATGCAGAATACGCAATATGCTTAATATATAGGATGATGAGGAAATATTTATTGTTAAGGAATGTGGGATGCGTTATTAAACATCAAATGTTCTAAGTGTTACATATTTTTGTATACGCGTTATTAACATGTTATGTTAGTAGGTATGTTACCATTCATGGTGTAGATTTTAATATTAAATATATTTTGAGTTACCTAATCTAATATTAAAATAATAAAATTTACATGCGATTACAACTTACTTAGTTAAATAGGATGTTAAAATTCTAAAACACATATACATCACTTTATGAACACATGTAAATGATATAAGAAAGCATTGGGCATTAACTCTAAATAAAAGTGTATGGGTACTTACTGCTTTTCATTTTCTGTCGAATAGGTATAAGCACAGTGAGGCACAATTCAATGCGAGATACGCTCTTATTTACATCCCCTGCAACGACGACCACGTCGAACACAAACCATAACCGCGGTACATACACGGGTTATGGCTATATAGGACAGGGCCATACACGGCACACATCTCGGACTATCTCGTGAGTCGTGGCTTAACAAAACATGCGTATGCGAATGTAACGGGGTGACGGCGTCGGGATAAAACCGAACGACGCCGGACAAAACACGCGACGAGTAGCCGACGGCGGCACGACGGTACACAAAGTACGCGCTTGGCGCAAGAAGCCCATCTCCTATCTCGGGTGACAAATAATTAAACGTGTAAAGAACGCGGCGTGTCATCTGACACTCGTCAGACCTACGACCAACGAAGCACGGCCGTAACGGAAACGAAGACTTAATATGGCATGACGCGTCATTCGTACGCGCGGTTTGGGGAGGCACACGAGGCGACCGTCTCGATCGACTAAAGGTGCCTTTACACCGTATCGCGTCGTCCATAATTTAGGACGTCGTGTTAAAATTACAGTGTTTTGATTGGCCGAACATTGCGGTTACCTAATTATTATACCGTGTTACCAAGTGTTCCCAGAAAGTTGAAAATGTTTCAACTTGTCGTCGTGCGGTAACAGTGGTTTAATTGTTATCAACTACCTTTTATCAAAATAATGGCCCGCCAAAAATCATGCTAATATGATAAGATTACACGGTTACATTCGTTAACCTAATAGATACCATTCTACCAAGAACATGATAGAAAAAAACTACATATGGACGACACGATGCAGTGTAAAGGCAGTAGGCACCTTTAATATACAAAAAATAACAAAATGCGTTATCTAACACGTGCAATACGGTGGCTTAACAAAACGCGAGTGACGGACGTCGGGTTAAAACCGAACGGCGCTGGACAAAACACACGGCGAGCAGCCGACGGCGGCACGGTGCATGAAGTAACGTGCGGCAAACGATGTATATATATATGAATTTTGATATTGCGGAACGTCCGCTGCGTATATTCCGCAAGTGTGACACCTACCTAACGGGCGGTAATGAAAAACGTCAGACGGTCGAACGCGCACAATGACGAACTTGAACAGAGTTGAACTTCGGACGAACTGGCCGGCGAATACAACGGGCGGCGTTTTTCGACCGGACTGTGCCACCTGTGCCAATGGTACGCCAAAAACTGCAGGTTTACGGCGGTAACTGGTAACACAACCACGACCACGGTGGTAGGAGAGAGGATCGAACTTTGCTAATATTATTCCAGTTTCATAGAACTCTGGCAGAAACAAATTCTGCGCGCAGCGTTCACCATGCACTTCCAAAGAATCTTTTCGACATCTTCCATACGGATTTGCGACCATTCCAGATTTCTGTAGGATTTCCGCTAGCACTGATAGCACAGTCATCACTCCACCGTACACGGGTGACTGAATTCTCAGCTCTGGCGACGACCAGATAGGCACTCTCTTCATGTCCGCGCAGTAACGTTGGTAATCCGACAGCCGTGATCCTACGATCAACGATTAGATCTTGCAGGTCAGCTGCGGATCGACCCTCGTTGGCATATTATTCATATTTTTAATATTTATTCATATTATTCAGAAAATAGTTACAATTTAATCATAATTTAACAATAGTTTTGAAGAATAAAAACCTACGGATGTTCTTAAAATTATACCGGTTGAAGTGCGACGGGATCATAGCACATTGTGTCATGATTTGGGTAAGTGAAGTCTAAATTTTAAATCTAAAAACTTTTTTTGCTCAATTATAATGGTTATTTCTTAGATTTAGAATCGTACTTACGATTTTTAATACAATATTGTTAATTTTAAGTACGAGCCCATCAAATCATATTGAAGTGAAGCGGTTTTTAGTTATAAAAATATATTGTCGAAAAACCATTTTGAAAAAAGTCGATAATGTAGGTACCTAGATGGAAATTATATTATAATATTATTTGTCAATGCAGTTATCATATTATAGTATGTACAACAGGTTCACAAAATCAAGGTTTTAATGGTTTGTTTGTTAGTTACGAGGGTCATATATATCTGATATTTACCATAGTATTATATATAAAAAAAAATATGTCGATGAGTGGTATGAATCAATTAAAATGCGTGTGCTACTCCCTGCTACTTTATTCCACATACAGCTTTAAACACTTACCTATAAATAATAACCAACATAATTCAATTTACTTTAGAAATTAAAAAAGTCTGAATGTTGATATTTATACAAAAACTTTCATTGATTGTTAAAAAAAAAAATCAGAAAACTTAAAATAATTTCCAATATAATAAATGTCTTACGTTAAAAACTATTTTATGCTTTGTATTATATATAATTTTTTTATGTGAATTACTTAAACTATTTCATTCCATTTTTGGTTTCTTTATACATTTATGTACATCAAAATTAGGTCATTTCAATTATTGTACTATTAAGTATATTAAATTATGTTGAGAATTACAAGCCATCCAATTTTCAAACCTAAACTTGTGGTTTTTATACAATATTAAATATATTTTTATCGAATTTAATTCATTAAGGTTGAACAACATAGTTATAAAAATAATAAGTAAATGGAATTAATTAAAAATCACTGAAGATGATTGATTGACATCGATTCCCACATTATAATGAGTATTATTAGAATGATTGTAATTAATGACTTCATATTAATGTCATAATTGCCCTTTTCAAATAATCTTGTATCATTTTTATCTGGAAATTAAAAAACCCTATTGGTCTTTTAGAATAATGCTTTAATATTTTATACTACCTATAGGCAATTTATTTTATATTGCCTAAAGGCGATACAATTCAGTTTATTATCATTTCTTATAGGTTGGATGACAGTTAAAAAATATTTTTTTATATTAAAAATATACCATAAATGTTATTCATCAAAAGGTTAGAATCCAGTTTATGGACACCGTCTATATACACAATGCTTTATGGGGAAACTATAGGTTATCTATTTACTTTATACGTCTATTTATGGCTGAAGACTCATCTAATAATTGTAAATTAAGGGCTATAAAAGGTCTCTCTTGGCCCATTTTGCACTTTAAACGTACATATTGTGAAATTATCGTAATGGAGTCCCATATTTTTGTTTACTTTTACTGGTATAAAGACGTCTACAGATATATATTTTTTTTATCGACTTACACCAAATAAATACAGAAACGTTCAAAGTGAAGTTGTAGTGGAAAGCTACATCGGTGCTTGACTAGAAAAATACGTAGTACCTACCATACTTATGAAAGAAATATGAATTGTATTTTACAATAGTTAAAATACAAATTTAGACACGAATATTAACTGCAGACTTTATAAGTAGAGACACTTTAATACAACGAGAAGATGCTTTAAATGATAATTTGTTCTTAAGAGGGAAATACATTTGGGCTTTGTCGTGATTACAACTCATTAATTTAAATGTTTGTTGAGTTTTATGAAAGCAAAATGATAAACAATTTAAAATATTCATACATAAGGTATATTATAATGATTTTATTATTAAGGTTTGAATTTTTTCTGTAGGAAGCTATAGTAAAATTACAAAGTATGTTTAAAATCAATAAAAGTCGCTGTACATCATAAAATATATAAATATTTTTAATGAACAAAACATAAATTATAATAGCCCAAAGTAATGAAAGAAATATATAGCAGATAGTTTTATTTTTAAGGAAGATGCAAATAATATAAAAATATACAAAGAAAATTAAATCAAATTATTCTTATGAAATGGTTGAAAAACTCTCAACACCGATCAAAATATTAAAAATGTAATAAGGCAGAGAGCAACAATTCAGGAAATGAGGTCGTTTTCAAGACGTTTTAATATCCAGTCAGATGAACGTCTAGGTCGTCTCCATTTGATAAATGTCTTTGGCTTTCTATAAAGTTGCCATAACTTCAATAAAAAAAAAAGGAAAATGAAAGAAGTTACCAACTATAGCGTTGAAGTTGTATTAAGTATCAAAAACTTATAGCTGGAGCCTATATTTACTTGCATTAAATGTTAATAGATAATATAAATATTTAAAGTATGAATGGAAAATGTAAAAGTTATGACTCGTTTTAAATAATTTGTCTTCTGGAAGAAAAACGGTTCATGATGGTTCAAAAATTACTGAAACGTTTACAATTTCTT
The DNA here is from genome assembly GCF_005508785.2 of Acyrthosiphon pisum. Classification (NCBI taxonomy): domain Eukaryota; kingdom Metazoa; phylum Arthropoda; class Insecta; order Hemiptera; family Aphididae; genus Acyrthosiphon; species Acyrthosiphon pisum. The sequence continues at coordinate 26,480,431 of NC_042496.1, forward strand.
TAAGCGCTTCAAGATAAGTATATTTGAGGTGCACATTTAAATTTCGTACACGCTTAATGTTTTTTTGGCCGAATATACCTGCAGCCGTTGGCATACCTGTATATACTTAATGAAAACAGCAAGTGACACATTCATAAACATTTGTTGGTCCGGAATAATACGGCAACATTACATAATAAACTATTAAAGTAAATTAAATACGAAATATCGACAGTAGACGATAGGTATATTATAAATTCATAACTACTCAATTATATTAAACAGTGCAGGCGTGACCCAAATTTGTATTATACCCTACGCCCGGAACCGCATTTATGCCACTGTAGTTATCTGTGGTAGGTAGGTAGGCTACTTGAATATCCTACTAGCTGACAGCATCAGTTATAATGTGGTCAGAATGCACTTGGAGGTCATTGCATAAATTCACAGGACCATGTGAAAAATATTCGTAATGGTGTAATGTACTTACAACAATGCTTTAATTACGCACAATATTGATAATGTTATTGTTATAACTATAGTAATACAACCGCGTGTTGGAGCCATTGCATTTGGTTTTTATGCTGTGTCGTTTTACAAAGTTTTAACTGATTACACACGCGTATTTTATTTCTACAGACTACAATATTTGTCAAATTTTGATATTCCAATCTAATAAAAATTTTTTTAGTAAATCGTTAGTATTATTTTTTCTCAGACTACTGCAATTTTTTTAAATTGAATGATTAGAAAATGTCATCAAACAAGAAGATTGCGTACATTGTGCGTTCTTGTTATAAAATTGGTTTTCTTTTAAACTGAAAATTCTATTCTTACAGACTTCTGTATCGCGAAACTAACCAGTAATATCCTACGCCACTATCAGAAGTCTCTGTCCGATGTCTAGCCGATCCAAACAGTTATCCGCATTCATATGTATTACCCTGTTTCTACTTACTATTTCATTTTTGAACAAAAAATAATAATATAAGTATATTTTATTATATAATATAATACAATAATTTATAATAATATAAGAGAGTATTACCGGGTGAAGAATATAATATAATATAACATACAAATGTCGCGTGTATCACGCCAGTTTGCTCACGTATGTAATGTATTATTATATGATATATTTATTATATGATTGTGTAATAAACTTAGGGTAGGTACATACAATAAATACTCAAAATACTCGTATGAAGCTGTCGCATAATAATTGTTGAACAATATTATTTTATAATCGATATTTTTGGTTTAATATTATTGTTGAAATAGTGTGGTTATAATTAAATATATATTAGGAACTCAAATGGGTAGTGACAATTATTTCACTGTCCATTTAAAGTCTGAATGGACTCAACTCGCCAATTATACTTTTAAGTAACTAGATAAGCTCTTTAAAGTGTTTTAAAACACTCGCGTTTATATCCATTTGTATTGAAGGTTTATTTAATTTGCATAATGTGCGCAACAGTCGTCATAGCACAGTATTCGAAAACTCACAGTCTGATACACGCGCTTTACATACATAATATATAAATATACACGATAAAAGATACGTATAAATCGTGTAATTGAAAGGAAAAACTCACGATGACCGTAGACAATTTTTTAAGAAATTGTGAGGTCGATCTGTGTACCCATCATCATAAAAAGTGTCCATCCTATTTTTATTACAGCTCTTTTGTATGTATTTATTTTGAAAAAGTATGTTAGAAACACATTTTTTTCATATTTTCTTTGATTAAATTTTGGTTACGTAATGGCATGGATCTCACCCGTACCAGGTTCTATTATTTTCATTATTATAAAACCACGATTGAAGATAAGATCTTATCTTTAATCGTGTATAAAACCATTTTATCAAATATTTTCTCCACTACATTAAGTACAAATCGGCTGAAAGTTATTGAATATATGTATTGAGTGGTTTTTATATTAACTGTGATTCGTATGTTACCATATTGAATATAGCGTTGGGTTAGGTCTGTAGTACAACTGTATCCACTACCTATACTGGATCATGGAAAATCAGAAGACGTATTCCCCGATGTGCCTTATTCATACTTAAAATAAATATATTCCAAAAGTCCTTGGAGATATCGAATATAGAAGGGACCACAAAAACTCTGAATTTCTGATAATTTTTTCCTATTCTGTTATACGGTTCTATCATAGTTTTGTGCCTTGTACATAATTTAGTATATATTCCATGGTACTATCTGGTTTTATATAGTCTGTGGTAAGACTCTGGTTTCAAAAACAGCTGTAATAGCCAATAATTCATAAATGGAATATAAGACTCTGGTTAGGTACTGTTAGTACCCTTCCTATTCAAGCTATGTAATTCTCAAAAATGTAAGCAAATCATAACCTACTTCAAATCAGTACCACACTAATAGAGAAAAGGAGTTTTAATGAGAAAATATTGTTTATTAACTACGCATCGCCATTTTAGCATTCGCACCAAGGTGGATTGATATAGTATTAGAAGTAAATGTGTTGTATCGTATTTCATATGTGACCCTACTGAATTGACGTAGGATTTAGTTATTAGTAAATTCAAAAGTGCACAATCTGGTTTTACGTGCACTGATAGGTAGGTACTATTTAACATTTAAAACTGCAGTTCAGTATAATAAATATAATATTAATTGGACGTTTGTGGTTTCAATATACCTATATGTTTGTCACGAAATTCATGGTTATTGTTGTTATACCAATACTGCCATCAATACTGAAATAGACTTCAAAAATTGTTGTTACAGAAAATAAAATAATAAACCAGTGTTAAGACTAATTGCTATAATCGTAAAATATTTTACGTATGATAATTATTAATACCTATTTAAATATTTCTTTTGTTTTTAATAATAATTATAATATTATGCTCTTCCATAAAAAAAATAATAACAAATACTTACTAACATTTAATTATTTACTTCGTATTCAAGTTCATTTTTTTCGATGAAATGCAAATATATAATGTAATTCAAAGATTTCTAAAGTCAATAATTCGTCTGTGCGGTACCTATATAGATATGGGATACTTTACAAATTTGTTTCATCTTTGTTTTTCTTTTCCATTATATTATAATTGCAATATATTATCACAATTTGTATTTATTTTTCTAACTATGTATGCTACCTATTTCAATTTACATTGTAAATATTTTAATGAAAAATTATTAGTAATTACTAGAGCTGGAATTTTAATGCCCTAAAAATCATAAAAAATGCAAAAATGACACGAAAATGACACGAAAATCTTAAAAAAATATATTACAACTGTATTTACAATAGTATTTTAAATAAGTATTAGTAGTAATAGTATACATTTAAAAAAAAGTTGTTTAGATAGCTGGGTCTCGTCCACTTTTACCGTAGACGTCGCCTATAGACTCGTTATCTAGGTTTTGACATTTAGACTATTGTCCCATAATATAATATACGACCTTATTATATTATATATGATAGTACCTTCTTTATCTATAATCTGTGATATTTATATAAAAATCATAAAGGTATTAAATCTTTTAAATAAAATGTCTTTGAAACGTGTAATATCAACACATAATATTATAACTCTAGTTTATTTTTAAAGGAGTACTGCAAAATAACTTAAATACATAACTTTACGGGAAGCCATTCTGAAAACTACATACGCATAATATTACAATGTATAATTTAGTAACAAGTCAATATAAAGAAAATTTAATACGTAGTGCCAACAAATATAATTATTGTGAAATTTGAAAGGAAATCTATGGCTTTTATGCTGTGTCTTTTGTATCCACACCAGCGCCCTAAGTAACAAAACAAACACAATAATGCTACATAATTTGTCTACTATTCAAATCATGAATAATAGGTATATGTATTTTAGAAATATTATCATTTTATTTTTTTCGTGATGGGTGCTAAACAAATTTAACCCAATTTGTTGGTTGAGGTGATTAGCAGTTTGTCATAGATGAAAAGAAATGTTCCTCTATCTGGTTTCTCATTCTTTTATTGTGAAAATATTCTCTTCGCTGGAATTGGATTACGTTCAACTCCTACCAAATTATCGTGGTAAATAAATAATAAAATTAATCGAAACTATAATATTTTCCCATAAGCCAATGTCTGAACTACTGAAGTATAAATATTACAAATCTAATATTGTGTATACCTAATAATAAATTGGTGCAATATACTTTTGATTTATTAAGTATACAGATTGCTTAAATATTGAATGTTGTGCTTACAATTCCCTATGTTTGTTTTCATGATAATATTGTGTACAATTTGTGTGACAAAATATATAACAATAACAAAATAAAGGTTTAATATGCAACTACTAAAATTCCCTTACCGCTTTCTATCTACTTTTGATCATATTTCTGAAAAATATTTGAATAGCTACATAGTAATAATTTGATGATTGGTTTTTAAAAATAAGTCAGACTCAGTATACACTTTTATCGTATTTTACCTTTAATTACATGTTTTATAGGAATTAGGATTGAATATTTTATAATTTATATCTTTAGAACTTCAGGTCTTCAGCATATAAATTATAAATGAAATCAACAAGTTTACCAAAAATATATAACGTAAGCTTACTTGGCCAGAAAAGGTTGGTCAAAACTTCAAAAATGAACAAGTTTGTTTATGTTTATTAACGTTTTAAAACAAACAAGGAGTACCTAACATTTATATAGTACATCTGTTACGGTACATAAATATATTAATACATGTGTTTGTATTTTTAATCAGTTAGTGTGTTGCGATTTAATTAACACGCATGGTAATATTTAATTGTTGCTCTTTTATTCGTTGGAGTTTTCACGTATATCTCCTTCAAGTCACACCATTGGAATACGTGATTGATATTCATAATATCTATACAGTATAAAATTAGGTGTATTCACACATCATACATAATATGCAACTATTTCAAACGCACAACGCTTTATTTATTTATTTGTTTTTCTCGTATAATTTATGACTTTTTAATCGACGATGACTATCTGGACAGGACGTGTGCTCTGCGTGTAAATTAAACCTTATTGGGTACGACGGTGGGTTTACATTTTTAAACAATTATTTTCGACAACAGACTCGCTCGCACGAGCGAGAGAGAGAGAGAGAGAGAGAGAGAGAGAGAGAGAAATAGAGAGACTGAAAGATAGACTGAGAGAGAAAACGGCAACTACTGCGAAGGATGTTCGACATATTATATCAGTGCACGATGAGAGGGCATTGGCAAACTCCTGCGGGACACGACTACAAATCGTCAAACATCGCTTTTGTTGATTGCAATATCTACGCGCAAATTCGAAATTCAATACGGCATCGGCCCGCGGCCGTGGAGGCTCGTCTGAGTAGCACACATATATTAATTGAAACTATTGATGACTCGTGACGACTTGCCACTCGGGCTGCACATCCGAACAATAAAGTACCTACCAGTAACACAAACCAGCAAGATATAACTCTATAGAGGTTTAACACTATATAGGTGCCTACCGAAATAATTGACACACCATACAATTTAGATCTATGCACGGAGATTTGTCTAATATAATACAGCCGTAACGAATTTATATTATATTTATATCGTATACTTGGTGTGTATACATTATAACATAGGTACCTATATATACACCATAAAGTGGAAACCACTGCAAAGGTGCGGTTTACGCGATTATCCGACAAGTAGATTAATTCCGGTAATACAAGACAGAAAACAATATTATTCAAATCTCGGTGTTCTACTTCAAACTTTATATTATTATAATATAATAGCCATTTGCATGCTGTAATATAATTGTTTTTACAAAAATAAAAAAAAATGAGATAACTTTGTAATATTTTTTTTTATAAAAACTTCGACACTTAAATGCTTTAAAATATCATCAACAACAATGAATAAGATATAAACTTTCCTAAATATATTTTTTAAACAGGTTACAATTTCTCCGTTTTTCATTATAATAATATTAAGTATACCGTATAGATGTTCTTGTTCATTTAAATATTATTATTGCAATACGTTGAGAGTTTTTTTTTATCGATTGCAATACAGTTATAATAAATATTAAATAATAATTCAGGTTTGTCGACAATGATCTATTGGCATACTAATTAGAAGTTTTTTTTTCAACGTTTATTTATATGCTTTTGTGTACGTCGATATATACTTTAAATAAAGTAGCATAGATATTAATTGCAATAATAACAATTATTAGTAGCGAGTTTTAGCGAGCGAAAATAAATTGCAGTCAAAAGGTTTTATACTATGAAATAATAATATACACTGCGCATAGTGATGAGAAGTTTACATAATATTATTTTGTACGAATCAAAATAAAGTTTTGTCAACGACGGCGTTGGATTTAAAATATTTGTTTTTTGTACGTCGAGGCTATTAAAAAATCGAAATCGAGCGGGACGCGGTGTCGTCGTGTGAACGGTGAAGTCGAGATAGGATGTGCGATGTATTCGTCGCGTTTCCGGCTATCGAGTTGTCGTAAAATGATCAACCTTAACGATACGGACGAGCCACTGAACCTGACGTTAATTTTCCAGGGACGACGTTTGGTGCGTGGTTTTGTGCATACGCCTGTTTGGCGGTCTTCGCCGGATTTCACGCACCGCGGGGCGTGGGCACAATAATTCCTAGTGCGGAAGTAAGCTCGGCAATAGTTGCGCATCGCGGAAGGAGGCACCGTGCGGAAGTTCAGATTTTTATTTTTTAATTTCTGCGAGATAACACACGATTCTGTTTTTTGAAACTACCATCACGCGTATAATAAATCGACGGGTAGTTCGAAGGTGTGAACTTTTGTTCGATCCAATGACGAATTTTATAATGTATTGCGATTAACTGGGATGACGTATGTCAAATAAACATAATTTATTTTTTCGCAGGTTTTCTTCCCCCGAGAGATGGACTATATTTAAAAAATATACCATTGAACAGCTACCTTAAATAATCAGCACTGTGGTTTATATGGTTAAGAGATTTCATATCTAAAAAAAATAATAACCAATACAATTTTTTAAAGTATTAAAAACTTTATGAAGACAGAGTCTGTATTAGAATCATATAATATAATAAGTATATTATATATCTAATAATACTTTTTTTTTTTAATTTTTGATTCGGAAATGTTTTCAACTGTATGATATATGAATATAAACAAATTAATATTTCAATAAATCAGACCCAGCAGATTTTTAACCAAACAAAATTGAAATAATCTTGATTAAAAATTATTTCACATATTTGTTTATTATAAATTTATACGTATTAAAGTAATATTTAAAATATGGATTCAAACGTGCTCATAAAAAAACCTAAAATATACAACAAAAAATAATTCAAGATTAAATAATAATAATTATAACTTGTTATTTATTACTGAGTTACACAATAGTTTATTAAATATTATTTTTTTTATGAAAGTTACAGTAGTATTAATGAAATGTGGTGGAAAACTAGTTGGCCAATATAAATAATACACCGCCGTGGTGTATAATACTGTCTTAACAAAAACAAAAACTTATTTCTTATAGTGCAAAAATTCACTATTTGCTACTTTGCATAAATCTTCAGAAAAAAAAATATCTACGTTAAATAATTGAGTATAAGATATATACCTAGAAGATAAAAATTTGTTTCGAATATATAAAAATTAAGAAATATGCAAAGATATGCTTTTTAAAATACATTGGTTTTTAAACTTGTCATTGTGTATAATGAATTTCTAGCTTGGGCTGCTATAAATCTAGAGTAGGTATATGGCATATGTATATAGAAAAATATGCAACTCTTACAACTTCTGAGTCTTAGACTTACATTTTATTACAAACAATTTTTTATTTAACAATCGAATCATTAAATTATTCTATATATTATATGCTATGGACTTTTAAGCATAATATATGTGTGTGTATAACAGTATTATAAATTATAATTTATAATAAAAAATAACATTACAATATAATACATAATATTTGAAAAAAAAACAACTGTTATATCTTATGTTTATTTCAGTTTCTGCAATAGTACCGTTAAAATAAATAAATATTTCTTCACTGACGACAGTGTTGCTGATTACTGATTTTTTTTATCACGACACACAAGTCAAAATATATAATAAATGTCAATTCCAATCATATCCTACGTGGCTACGTCCTAAATAACATGATATTGTACCAAAAAGGAATGTAAAGATCGTTTATTATAACAAAATAAAATAAAAATGTTGTAATGAATTACTTTGTAGAAAAATTTCTCTTTAAAATTCAAATGTTATGCATTTTTCAGTAGGTATGAATTATTTTGGGGGGTTATTTCTATATTTTTATTTAATATCTTCTCAAGAATATTTTATTTATCTAAAATGTTTTTGTACACCTACTACACATTTCTTTAATAGTTAATAATGTTATATTGGTTTGTATTTTTATTGCACTTTTGACTTATTTATATTTTCACGGTGCGCATCAATCTGTTTCTAGTATTTTTCCGTAGTTTGTAGATATCTGAACAACTTATCTACAACTTACTTTAAGTTGTTATTGTATTGTCTCGTTGTTTGTGTGTTGTCAATACAGGCAAGTGCTTGAAAAAGTTTCTGTAATTTTTTATTGGTTGATTATAGGTATAACTGTTTATTGAGCTACCGACCGTGAATAACTCCATTATTAAAGCAAAATTAAACAAAAATGTTCAGTTATAATAGTTTGTACATTTACCATAATAAAATCCAGTGACGTGTATTTTTAGATGTACTGTTCTATTTGTTAAATTATATTGTATTATTTTGAAATGTAATAATAAAATATATTAACAGACTCGTAAAATTATAGAATGCAATAACATAGGTTGCTACTGTAAAATGTTGTTAATTAATTCATTCAATAAAAAGTAGACAGTAGACAGATATAAAATATGTAGGTATAAATTACTTATAAATGTATAACATAATATTTATTTAAATTTATTTACGTTCATCAAATAAAAATACTTAAATATGACTACGAAATGTGAATTTATGGTCCTTGGTACTAGTTTTAATATCATAATGCAAATAGTATTTTAATATAATTTTATAAATAGTTTTTTTGTTAATGTATTAAAATGATATAAAAAAATTAAATTATTAATATAATTTGTTTGTTTTGGAAATGATAGATTTTCATAAATAAATAAAAACGAATCGTTAATTGTAAATAAATAAAAACAAAACTATTTAGGTATATTTCAATCGTTTTTATCGTATTTGAAATTACATGAGTCGGTATAACCGATATCATTTAAATAAAAATTTTAATTCGATATTATTAAATACAATTCATATACTTAACAATATTCTATATTATACTTGTTTAATGTTTTATGAAATAATTTTACTCCTTATCCCTCCTAAATATTAAAATTGTTTTAAAATTAAATATTTAATTTTAGATTCTAGGCAACTCGACTTGTGTGAGTGAACCTATTGCTGGTCTTACCGAAAGAGCTTATTAACTTACATTTTTTTAATTTTTTTTTTTTGTCAACGCTCTTTGGGTTACCTAGCTATAAAGAAAAACTCATTTCTTACAGAGCCCCTTTATGAAAATTGAACCAAGATTGAACTTAAAAGAAGTATTTTTTTGACTTTTCCAGAATAGTTCTAGGTATAAATTCTTAATAATCACAAATATTAAAAATGAGTGACTCATTCTACTGTTTTATAGTAGGTTTTGAGTACCAATCGTCATTATGTAGATCACTGGAATTAATATGCTTTAAATTCAATGATAAATAATTGCATACAAAAAAACGTTTCTGGGCGAAAGAGACGGAATGATTTTCTACAAATATTTCTAGTATTTTCATAATTTGGTACCTAGGTTGAACTAATTTTACCAAAAACATTTACATTTGAATTCAATAGTTAGTAGGTACCTGGTACACTAACCTACCGTAGAATATATTCATGATATAAATAGCTTAAAATTATTTTAAACATTTCAATTTACGTTATGTATAGAATATAGAAAACTATAATACAATTAATAGCGGAAAGTGTTAATTTTTCTTCAATACCTTACATAAAATAACTAGCTGCGTTTGAGGAAAAATCAATATTTTTCGTTTAAATAATTAACTTTTAAAAATTTTAACTTAAAAAAATATTGATATATTTTTAACTATTGGAAGAAAAACTTACTATTAACCCTTTATTATAGTTTGTATTCAATGCTATAAAAATTTAATATTTTTTGAATTTTACTTCTAAAATAAAATTACCAAACTTTTGTAATGTTGACAAATTACTCATATCAAAATTTTGAACAAAAATTTTACGATTATGAAAAAAAAGTTTAATTTTTGAAATTTTGAAATTCCGTAAAATAATTTATGATGCACCTTGTAATAACACCTTAAATAATAATTTAAAATAGATTTAAATAGCACAAAAAAAGAAATTTTAAATTTTATATGTTCGCGTGAAAATAAATTAGGTACTAACATATAAATATTTAATGAACCTTTATAGTACCCACGGCTATTCCATAGGAATAATAACAAAAAAATAAAATTGATTTTCTTGAAAATGTGTGCTTTGTAAATAATTCCATTTTTTTTAGTTGTTCCAAATTTTACTAAGCAATGTACTATGAATTTCTTATATGTTTAATTCCTTAAAGCATGAACTAGATAAAATTTGTTACCGCATAAACCATTTCCATAGATATAGGTACACCACGGAAACTGCCTATAATCTATATCGAAGATGACCCGGGATCGCGATCGTCGTCATTATATAGTACTAGCTGTTCGGGCACGGCGTTAACACAACATAATATTATATTATATAATATCACATAATATCATAATATTATATTGATCGTACAAAAGAAGATGTGTGCGCTTCTCGACTGTCACAAATGTCGATAAATGCGTTTCCCGTCCCATTGGGCCGATATAAGCAATTTCATATTATAAGTTTTTTTTTTTTTTTGGAAACTGTGTTATAAACGAAAACAAGTTTTGGACGAGAGGAGAACGGATAAGTTATGCACGGAAACAGAACGTTATTCAGTCGACGGTAACACCCCATTACTACGCGTTATATAATACATATAGTGGACGGTGCAGGCTATCACTACGGTATACGGTGCAGTATAGCAATTTATATTCTACACGCTTCAAATATATATATAGGGTGAAACAACATATTTGTAACTGAAAAATTCCATAACATAATATCCAATATATATCCTATACATTACAATACAATAAATGTTTAATATTTAATATATTATTGGGTTCACTTTAACTAAAGATAAAAATGAAAAATCCAAGTTGTCGTTTTCACTGTTTTAAGAGCTTAGCGACTGTAAAATTGTTGATAGTTAACTTGCACATCTAATATATATTTGAAAAAGTTCAATCATTACTAATTTCCATTAAGTATTCAAATATAGTTTCTACTGAAATCTTATAGTAGGTGGACAGGTATATATTAAGATAAAGACGATGAGATACTGTAGGCAACTACCAGCTAGGTACAGACATTTATTTTACGCATTTAGGTATGCTAATTTACTAGGTACCTATATTGGCTATTGTTATTTAACGACGATAAATAATACAATATTGTGATTATAGGGTTTTGAAAAATTAAATAATGTACTACTCCGCAGATACCAATCTGTTTCACGTAAAAAGGTAAAATATAGTATAGACACTTAATATAAGTTTTATTTTACATTAAATCTTTTAAAAAATATTAATATTAGTACTTGAGTTAGTAGTGACCCATGCATAAGTATGAAACAAAATGAGATATTCGTTAAAAGTTAATATGTTAATCATCAAAATCCTTACTGCATAATATATAATATTTTATATACAGTACAAATATGTCTATGTTAATGTAATATAGACATGTATTATATGTATGTATAGTATGTCCTTATCTAAATAAACTGTTCTATTGGCTCGGACAACACCCATTGACCATCAGCACTCTCCTTGCGTATTTCTCTATATGTGGCTATGCTTTGAGCTATGTATTTAGTATTTTAGTATAATATTTTGTATCTTTAAATATTTTCTTTCAAATAGGTATTTCGAATATAACTAGTGTATTCGTGTTTAATATTAAATTATAAATACTAAACCTATTTCGTATCCATTTGTTCATAGAATATAACAAGTTTGCAGTATTAGGATAAGTTAAATTATTATATAATTAAATCCTTATACATATGTATATAATAAGTAAATAATAGTGTGTATGTATTATACATAAATAAAAAATTGTTCATAACTAAAAAGGTAAATACGTATATTGTGCACACACTCTATTTTTAAATTACTACAATATATATATATATATATACATACAATAAAGATAAACTATATGGAATGATGTTATTTTATCGTTCGTAAATAATTATAAATAAAAAAAGTGAATGTAGATAACCACCCTGCTATACAGTATATTTAGGTGTCGAGATATCTCATCAGTCATCATTGAGAAAGTCACTGTAATCTATGGGTTAAATTCAATTCCATAAGAAAAGCAATTGTGAGCGAAGACCACGTCAACCACTCAGCCTATATTACAAAGTACCCATAATATTATATTTGTATGATGTATATTTTATATTTCCATTATAGTTATTTATTATACTATTAGTAATAAGGTAGGTTGAATTAATGTTTTCCAAAAACATTGCATTTACATTATTAATATTGAACTATTATAATAGTATATTAGTATACCTATATTGTATATTATATTTTATTGTTGTTAACTTTTGAGTCGATACCAACTTACCGTTGTAAAAACATATAAATTATATTCACAATACAGACGTAATAAAAAATCATACCCTTAAAAACAAAGGTTTTCATAAAAATTGAAAAAAATTGTTTGTCTTATTTAAATTTAATAAAAATGTTCAAAAACAACAAAATTTAACTTTCAATGATTATGGATTTCACATGTACATGAAAAGGTTATACTATAGAAAACGCATTGCACTGCTCATATAGGTACGATTTTCGTGAAAGAAACCTTGTGTTGCTGCCGTGTGCTGTGGGTTATTGTTTTTATATTTCGACCAGAGCAAGATATTTCTCGCATACACTTTTCAACTTCAAAAGTAATTGCAGGTTATGTTATATGTGTATTATTATATTACTGAAGTTTAAACTACAATTTATTTCAACATTTTTATAATGGCCGATGTTCAATTCAAAATTCGACTGCAAACAAACTTCATTTTTAAAATTAGAACTCCCCTTTTCAATAGTAAATTATTCAGTCGATAATTTTTTTGAAAAATTTTACGTAACAGAATCAACATTTATACGAGAAGTTTTGAGTTATTTAACTTTGTGTTCTAAGGATAAAATACCCATGGTAATGTGTTTAGAAGATACCTATGGGGATTTGAACATTTTATTCTTTAATATTAATCTATCAACATATATAATTTGTAAAAATTACCCAAATTTAATAAATAATAATAGTTCCAATATTTCGTCTATTTTATATTTTTGTCCATTATTCTTAGTACAAACATTTTAATAACTAGGAATCTACTCATTTAAATATTGATTAAGGAAAATTTAGATTTTCAAATAAATTATTCTCTGAATAATTTTTGGGTTAATTTAATCAGATATTTTTAAATAAAGTGTTCAAACAATTTTATTTAAGAGGATAATATAATCTATTAAAAATCAAAAATGTAATGATGGGTGCAGTATTCAATAGTAAACTAATAAACAGTAAATAGTTTCATATTTTTGATTTTTTAAAAATACTTTTTTTAATTTAAACAAACAGAAAATTAATAATTAACAGATAGTACAAATCTCAAACACAGATAATAAACAACAGATGAGTATGTTTATACATAATTATATCTTTATTTGCACAGTTGTGCACAGTATTTGATTAAAATCAGAACAGTTTGAATCGTCGATCCCTCATGGGCTTATAATTCAAATAACTTGTATCATATTTTTTAATTAAAATTTCTACCTAAAGAATTTCTTGAGCAACATATTTTTAAAACAATTATACTTTTAAATTATCAAATTATTTTTTCATGTAAAATTTTACATTATATATTATTTGAAAGTGAATTTTATATTATGAATACATTTTATTTTATTTTAAAAACTAAAAAAAAAATCATCCAATTTTTTTCATAAAAATACGAGATAAGACTAAATAATACGATAATATTTTAGTGTTATAAAATTTGGTTATTTCTTGTAAGAAAAATTTTAGTTATTTATTTTGCTGTAAATATTTATTTAAAATAAAACACTTTGCCATACTCTGTATAAAAAAAAAGCGGGGAATATTATCTAATAAAATTTATAAAATGTTGAAAGTATACGCTACAATAATTTCTAGTTAAATTTTCTATAACTGTGTTGATATTGTTCAAAATGATTTCAAAACTACACCACTCACTTCTATGTAAAATTTCCAATTAGACTATTGTATATTCAAACTTGATTATTTAACTACAAAAAATATGGTGTGATTTGTCAAGAAATTTTTTCGTGCATCGAGTAATTTTAGACTGACAGTTAGTATTTTTTGGCTATATGTGTATTTTAAGGCACTATTTTTTCTTTCATACAATATTTATTTATTATGTTACCTCGTTATCTAACTAAACTAGAAAGATTATAAAATACATACGTAAATTTAACTATAAATAAACAAAATGTTATCTATACTTAAGTATAATTATCTAAAAAGCAGGTAAGCATTTATGTAAGTAGGTATGTATTATATATCAACTTATGAAGTAATAATATTAAGAATAAAAAAAGCAAGTAAGTGGATGTCACTCTGCTGTACAGTATATTACAAGTGGGTTGTATTCGACTTGAATTCATTGATAAAATATCATTGTATAAGAAAAACGATTCTGAGCGGAGACGGTTTGTCAGCCTGGATATTTTATAATACCTATAAGATAAACAAAGCGTTAGAATTTAAAATCCCATTTTTAGCGTTTTTTCGTAATTTTTCGGTGGTTTTTCCCGTGGCATTAAATAACTATTGAGAAAATCGGAAAATGACCTCTTTAAAGTACCATTTTGATCCAATTTGCTAAAAGATACTATATTAGGTACTATATTTTGAAATCGAAGCACTCCTTCTGGTAGAAATTTTGTATACAAGATATAAAAATAAAAAAAAAAATAAAAAAAACCATTGTAAAACCAATA
>NC_042496.1:26495727-26543457 GCF_005508785.2 Acyrthosiphon pisum
AAAAAGAGTCAAAATATTTCAAACATTATGGTGTATAGAAAATGAAAATACTAACATTTAGTGAAATTTTCAAATATCTACAGTCATTCGTTTTTTAATAACAATAAAATAAGAAAATTGTCACGTGACAAATCAAGCGAATCAAATGTTGTAAAAATATGGATTTCAAACACCCATAAAAATTTAAATTGACTTTCTTGTAGAAATTTTTTTTTTTTTTGATAAAGATAGACAATATTATGAGGAATCTTGAATTACATTTTCAAATCTTAGATTTAAAAAGAAAAATTTTTACGAATTCTCAACTCAAAATAATTTGCTAATTTTCGTGATTTTTACGTATTTTGTCAATTTTTGAACTTTAAATAAAAAAAAACTGTGACTAAGGATTTTTAATATTTTTCAAATGTCATTTTAACAATATAGTAGGAGCTTTGTATTAAATTTTCAAGTATTTTTACTAAACAAATAAAGTTTTATTGACATTCATAGAAAAAAAACTAATAATATTGGAAACTGAAAATGTCCATAAACAGCTCAAAATATTTGAAAAATACTATGGTGTATAGAAAATGCTAATATAAACATTGAATCAAAATTTTATGTACCTACGGTTATTTGTCTTAAAGTTACACTAAAAACCAAAATCGATTTTTTCGAAAACAGATTTTGCCTAAAAATTCCCGTTTTTCCTTAATTTTTCTTTTGTTTTTCACGGCGCTTTTGAAAACTACTGGGAAATTTTTACTTTTGACCCCCAAAGTACCAACTAGATTCACTTTTCTATCAGAAAAGGTACTGTTGAAGAAAATCCAAGCACTTTTATTGTCCTAAAAGGTGATGACTGACACAAAAAATAAATAAAAAAATAAAAAAAAGCCCACACATCATTGTAAAATCAATACATTCATCGTTCCACTCAGAATCTAAAATATAAAAACTGAAATATACTAAAACGAACACAGTCTATGCATTTAAAACAAAGAACTATAAATCCTAAAAAGAAGTTTAATGAGTGTATTTATTTTCATTAACATTCAATTAAATATTTTAAGTAGTTTAATTTAAAAATAACGATTACAATAATCCCATGTTTCTTTAAGATTAGGACCTAATAGACATTATGTCTGATTAAAATTTTCAAAAGCCCTTCAAAATATATTATACACTATCTGGTGCATTATTAAGTCATAAAAAATGTGCGAAAAAAATAATAAAATTAATGACCTTATTCGAAATTAATAATTTAAATTGCTTAGGTTCAATGTTTATACTTTTTTTGTACATAAGTTTCTTCAAAATAAATTACCCATTACGTAAAGACGTAAAGTTATGAATAAGTAATAATCAACATTATTATTACTCATTAAATTACAAGCTAAATACATTTACTTTACTTTGCTCAAAGTTAATTGTTACTTTACAACCATGACTATCTCAGATCAATAGATTTTTTGTCAAGTGGGTACTGAGTAGTATAATGTAGTTTGATTGAATACATTTATTATAAGCTTACTAATTTTTATTAACATAAATATTAAGTGATTTAATAGGATTTATTCATTAACTGTGATATTAATTACATATTATATAGCTGTTAAGAAAACCATTCAGAATCTTCAATCCTGTCTCATACGAACATAAACAAATGTCTGGTAGTCTTATTTATTTATTTTTTATTTATTTATTTATATAAAATCAGCGGGCCAAAGCCCTTTAACAATACTTATTGTGAACATCGCACAACTTCATGCATTCGTCTTGTATATAAGTTCTCACTTCTCAAACATTGGCTTAGAGGTACAAATGTACAATAATCTATTTAATTTATTTTATTTATAGTTAGTTTGTCATTTACTTTGATTTTTATAAACATGAACATAGCTGTTGCTGTTGATGTGTTGTTTAATATCCTGATTAGATATACTATGCATTATGCATTATAATACATAAAAATGACTTAACTAAATTTTCATGAAAACGACTAAATTAGCATTCAACAGTCAACACTAGTTTGGGCTGGATATTTAATTAAATAATGAAATTACGTTATCCGGTTATCGCGCCTATTTATAGATATTTGGAAGAATTTGAGGTTGTAAATCCGAGAGCTGATGTTATATTATTAATTATTATATTTATGAGTGTAAGACTCGTGCAGAAGTCCACAGATAGTGTGTTGAATGATGTTATATAGAGCCGTAGCAGTCATAATATGCAACGAACGGCCCATTATAACGTCATGTTATCGAGATGTTAAAATAAACAAGGAAAAAACAAGTGAATGGACAGAACATTTTTTTTTATGTTTCTGTAACTTCTAAATTATAAGGTGTTTTATATACTACCTAATAAACTATAATATGATTAAAAATACCTATACCTAAATTGTTAATATGATCTATATTATACAGATAAATCATTTTTATCGACTGCAAAAAGAAAGCCAGTCGTTTCTCGCAGAACTTGGCACCTAGGGACGGGTTGCTTACAATATTGCTTCACCGTTGACCACACCATACGCACTTACCATAAGATGACAGTTCGAGAGCGCCACTGTAAACAACCAGTCGCTTGATGCTGAGTCCTGTGGAAATTCAATAACTTGACAAAATTATATTTTCTAACAATTTATAAAGGCAATCTAAACACTATAGTATCTACATTGTGTGATTTTAAAAATCATATGACATGAATGTTGTATTTTTACTAGGTAAGGCACTAAGGTAATACATAATACCTAATGCTTTTTAACATTCAGTGTTAGATTAGATTAACCTTATTCGATTTTTCCGTAATTGATGAATGTTACTGGATACATATACCTACGAGACACTGTACAACAATAATATTGGCTGTTTAGAGTGTCCATGGTTACCACTTGGCACTTACCAAACTAATGTATATCACAACAAAATGAAAAAAAAAGAACAAATAAATTAACAATCGATTTGAAAAAAAGATTTATTGTCTTTTTTCGTATTGTTTGATGCGCTGTATCAAATATTATATTATGAACGCCTACCGGAAAGCGCAGTTATTGTGTAGTCTTTAATAATAACAGTTATATAAGGAATAAAACATACACATTAATAAGGTTCGAAAATCGGAATTAGGATTACGCCCGCTTTATATCGGTCTCTCCGTTCGTTATTTTAACACTCGTAGGTATAGCGACGAAACCACATAAAAGAAAATAAATCGTTTAATCGGGGAAAGGCGGAATGTGTCGCACTACCACCACCACTTTCCACCCTAAACATCGGCCGTGCGACGTTTAGCCAATTCCGCCCAAGCGTATATATGCCCGTAATAAGTAATAGCAATTCGTTTTGGAAATGGTCCTATTTTCTCATGTCCTCCAAACATAAAACATCGAAGGTCCCTTTAGACCAGTAGGTCATGCGTGGGAAATTATTTAACATGTTCTATGTTTTTGCTGAGAGAGTCCAAGTCTGTTAAGGAGCCACTATAGCTTCTCTGGGGTCCGTCCTGCAGTCGTAAGCCTAAAATTGTATTTACTGTGGTAAATATTAATCTGTCTTGTAAAAAAATAATTTATAATTTATATTAAATATGATATTGGATTTTGAGCGGAGCAAGGAAGCTATTGTTATTTTGAATATTAATAAGTATACAAATTGTTTTGTATGCCACCTGAAATTTATTTAGTCACTATGTATACCCCTCCCTTAACTGTTCTATTGTTTCCAATGTGTTATTATTTTGAATTCGTATTAAAATTAATTTCATATTTAAATAGTGCCTATAATATAATTAATTTATGAACACATGTACTACATATTTCTACAGGTAATTTATAAGCGACTTATGAGTTTTAAGCAAAATTTTAGAATTAGCCTTAAAATCAATCCAATGGATGAATGTACAGTAATGCATTGTTTATTAACAGTAGTTATTTATAATTTACAAAGTTATATATGTAAGTACCTATGCAAAGTTTATAATGTTTAAATATTTGTTAAGAACAGGACTATAATATTATATATTCATCGATGGATGCTGACAACCGAGTAGGCTTTAGAGTACTTTCACGGGTATAGTGGAATAAGAAATAACCTGATGATAAAAAACGTTTACGACTGTTCACATCGATAATTTTATTATTGCATTCGACGGTCTTGCCCTACGAGTTTTACCGATTTATTGAATCGGAATGTGCAGAACTACGAGATGATACAGTATTATATTTATATCGTTTGAAACTAAATATTCTCGATCGTCATGAACAAACATTGTAATATTTTAGAGTTTGTCTCAAATATAAACGATAATATCTTATTGATAATATGATTTCTTTAGGTTAAGTCACAAATAGAAACACAATAAACAGAAAGTGGTGGTGTTTGACAAGCTTATACTTCTATACGTTTACAATTATTTCCATATTATACTGCCTAGACTGCTTATAAGATAATGGACGAATTACGTTTCTTAAATTAACGTATAGTGTATAGGTATACTTGTTTAACAAAAAACCACTACTTAAGCACAAAGCCACGTAAACTCGTTGAAATATCATAATATCTTCTGAAACTTCGGCAATGTCTCACTGTGTCGACGGTAAAATATACTTATTTACCATATTTTATGCAACGCCACGCGCTGTGGTTTAGATCGAATAATTAATTAATTATTTTTTACGGCGATTGATTTCGAACAAATTTCATAATGCTGCAGGACGACCAGCCAACCTACTATAACCTAGTTTAGACAGTGTTCCACGCCCGCTATGATTAAAATGAATATTGAAGATTTTTATTTTCAATTTTTTTTGACTATAGTGATTTTCAAATTTAAAGATGGGAGAGTTAAGATCAATTACACGTCATAAAAGTAAGGAGGACTTAAAAATATTTTTTTATCGCTCAAATAAATTGTTTAACTTTTAATATATAGGTATTTTTACCTTTTTAATTTCTATCGAAAGTGTTCTCGTAGGAGAGATTAAGCCCTAAACCACCCCTCCCATCCATTTCTGACTGTTTACTATCCATAATATTCTACCTTCGTCCACAATATACAAAATCAGGACATAATGTTACATTAAAAATATACCGTTCTGGTACGTTATTTTCACATTTTAAAACATTGAACCAGACTGCTGCATGACTGGACGTTAACTGTTCTATGTTAAACTATATTTGCTTTTCGCCATTTCGTCTGTATAATATGCAATCAAACGTTTTGTTCTCGTGTGTGCACTTAAACGCAAACACACGTGAGTGGCATTCGTGAATATATTATTTTGCTAACACCGGTGTGGGACCGTAATGGCGTTCGGCGTTTTTCGAACAGACCACGAACAATGATATACGAGCGATGGTAAAACTATACTTTTATAATTTGATCTATTCAGGTACTTGTATAATATTATGTACATGGACAGGTAGGTGTACATAACAACATTAACCCGATCGCTCGGTGAAATATCAAACGGTTCCTAAATTTCCACCTGAGATTTTCAACCGAATATTATAATACGAAACCCCTTTCTCGACAGTAATATTATAGGTGAGCGTAGGTATCCACTGGACACCACGCGATTGATGGTCGCTCGATAAAGTCTATAGGAGCTATATTGCGCGTGTCCTATGTGTCCGTACAAATAAATAAAATATTATTTCATTTTACCGTGCAAGGGTGCTTCCTTTAGTAGTGCAGTTTAAACGGTTTTTAGACGTCAAAAGTTAACGTAGATGTTTGATTTAATACATCACACATATTATATTATTTTACACTTGTATAGTTATTTATATATTATAAAATATGTATATCATTGTCTTATGTGAACTAAAGTGTGCAGCCTCATTATGATGTATCACTTCTGTGTTTTATTTATTTGCAATGAAACTATGAGGGAAATAACCACACCATAACATTTAATACGTATGTTTAATGATAAATAGTTTCTTCGCGTTTTATGTACATACATAAACTGTTTTTTTTTTTTTATATGATTTACAGCTAATTTATTCTGATTGAATTAAATTGTTATTATAATATGAAAACAAAATATAGTACCTACGTAATAATACGTAAAGTAATAACGAATTGAAACTAATGTTTTATCATATTTTCGTTTACATCATCAATCATTCTTTACTTGCTGTTTAAATTTAAAAAAAAAATTGATCTATCAGTTGCATGAGAAGCCGAATTGTATTTAACGCCATATATGCTTCAATATATTAGTGTATTTATCAAAACTTTATCGTTTATTTCACACGGTTCGTTCAAAAAAATGATAGGTTTTCTATCAGAGTAAATAACTCACTCAATAAAATAATAATATATACTTATGTGCCTACTATAAATGATACGTACATTCCTGCTCATGTAGCTTATAATATGCGTAGAGAGTATATAAAAACAATTAAAATTTCGCTTTACCGAAATGTAATAATGTTTGTTCAATAATGGTAAAGAATGTACACTAAGACGTTATTATGATGAGTGATTAAAAATAAAAATCTTGCCGCTGTATTATCATTTTTTCTTGCTTTATACGAAATTATTTTCTTTTTCAATTCCGCCGATTTAGTAAAAAAAGTTTAGTCTGTGTGTATTTTTTTTCAGCACATTGAACAATTTATAATTTAGCTGTATTTTTTTCTGGGTTTCTATAAAAATATCAAAGAAAAAAAATAGTCTAAAAAATATATTTCCAAACGATTTTACAAAAATACTACCGTGCTCTTATTTTTTTATTTTTGTTTTATTTTACTTTCTCGGCTATATGAGAAATTTAATATGTTTAATAAATAAATATTTTTGACCCGGTTTTTTCACCTAAAAATACTAAAAGTATTTGAATTAATTTCAAGTATAAACAGATGAGGGTCTTGCAACCGTAAAATGGCACTGAATGGTGAACTATCGAAGCACAAGTGTACAGAATTCACATATTATTATTGCAACAAAACTTTGAGAAAAAAAAAATCAAATGTTTTTTTAAATAATGATTAATCATCTTTTTAAATTCTGAAATATCGTTTATTGTATTTTGTTTATTTTATTACATTGATGATTATATGATTGTGATTATTTATAATTTTTTCATTAGATACGAGTGAAACGTATCTATATTTATTTTTTTTTTTTTTAATGTTCAACGTCATTGCCATCGCAATTTGAGTCATTGACTGTGGCGAGAATTGTGATTATTATTAATAATTCGTTATTCAATGGAGTACCAATGGACATAAAACCAATTCTGTAGATCCTTTGATCCGACAATATTTTTTTTTTTTGTTATAATATTATAAATAATAATGTATATGACGCATGTCTTATAGGTACTCCGATAGTGCAATTTAAATTCATAATTAAATCATAGCGCCCCTAAAAAAAATAAAATAAAAGAGGAAGTTGATCCGCTGTATTGTTGGTGTCGAGAGTACCTCATCACAAGTAGGTCACTGTAATACATGACGTGTTAAATTTAAACACGATTTATAATAACTCATTACACAAGAAATACGATTCTGAGTGGATACAGTCTGTCATCCTAAATTTCTAAGGATATTTTTTTATTTATTTAACTTACAATATTCGTAACTAACTTTTCTAGTAGAAATTCGGCAGGTTGAACTAATTTTTGTCAACAGCAAATCACATACGTTATAATATTATTATAAGGTACCTAACTATTACAATATTGTAAACAATAAAGTCAATACAGACGTAGAATGGTATGAATTACCTAGGCTTATCGTATAAATTATAAATAGCTTAAAATTAATATAA
The DNA here is from genome assembly GCF_005508785.2 of Acyrthosiphon pisum. Lineage (NCBI taxonomy): Eukaryota > Metazoa > Arthropoda > Insecta > Hemiptera > Aphididae > Acyrthosiphon > Acyrthosiphon pisum. The sequence continues at coordinate 26,503,498 of NC_042496.1, forward strand.
ATATTTTGAAAATTGCATTGTGTATTGTAAATAATAATATATTAATTAGTAGGCAGTGAAATGTTGTAAATACCTACGAATAATATACTTGGAATTACAACAAAATAACTAAAATCAATAACCATTGTTTTTCGTTTCAATATCCAATCATCATCGAGTGGACTATTTTATTCTGCGACCTTCTATTCAGTTGTTGTAATTAATTTATATACTATAAAGTGAATTAGTATCACAGTTTTCAATGGGTATACAAAAAAATAATTGACATTATTATTCACTATTGAAAGCTACCTACACTTTGTTCTATAAAATATTTATAATTTTTCCAATCGCAATATAGTTTAAAAGCTTACATATTACATAACTTCCAATTCGTCATCATGATCTTAAGAAAATCCGATAATTTAAATTTGCTATTTTCTTTGAACAACATTTTAATGATCTTGTGAAGTGACTATGTGAGTCTATCTGTCATTATAAGATGAAGTTATGCATAATATCCACGAAATGAGAGCTCTACTTAAATATTATAATTTAATAGTAAATGAAAACATATTGATAAGGATAGATCGCATTTAAATATCAATAGCAGGGACTGGAACCGAACCTAAAAGAACCAGTTCTGGAACCGGAACCTTTAAAATAGTAAGAACCGAAACCTTTATTTTAATATAATAAAGTACCGGAACCGAACCGGAATTTTCAAATTAAAAAGGTACTTTAAGGTTCAAAAATAAAACAATTTTATTTATCATACTTAAAGGTTATACGGTTTTGTGTATAACCTATATGTATCTATGATACATTATGAGTTTTCTAATATTTCTCATACCTCAATTAACCTAACCTAACCTCAATTATACCCACATTCTGGATGATTATTTGAAATTATTATACTTTTTGGTACCGAAATTATCTGGAACCGGAACCTAAATTATTTGGAACCGGTACCTTTATTTTTTTTTTTCATCAAAGAACCAGAACCGAACCGGAATCGTTATTTTATTTTTGGAGAACCGGTACCGACACGATACCGATAAATTCAAAAGGTTCCAGTCCCTGATCAATAGTCATGTAATTGGCAATGGTAAAAAAACATACCTTTAATTATTATTTATTTAAAAATTATGTTTTTGTTCAAAACGTTATGTTTGTACTAAAATAATATTAAATGTTTAATGAACGTGACGCGTCTAAAATATATTTTTTTTTCAATTGAATAGATAATATTATTTTATATTATTAATAGACCATAATTTTTTTTTCTGAAACATTGAGTTTGTGTGTAATTTACCTATACTACGTTTTTAGACAGTCCAACACAAAAGGTTGCTATAAATATTATATATAGGTGAACGTTTTTACATTGACATTATCAAAATAAGTTCTTCGTAATATTTATCAATTTACTTTCATTTTAATATTATATAACACGTGCGATGTTAAGTTTATCACGAAGTTTTTTGTGTTGCACTTAAAACATTGTTTTATTGCACCTACCTATGACAGATATATTTCATAAGTATTCGAATGTATTTTTCTCGCAATAATGTTGTACATAAAATATCAAAAAGTTTTCGTCATGATAAATGACGATCATAAAACTCGACGCTTTAAAACTTATGATTTTATGTTGGACTCGACACAATTTATAAAATGTATTACCATATATCTATATAGATATTATTTATATCCCAATAGAAAATTTCTTTTAAACGTTTTTTCCTTTCTTCCGTCACTTAGATTGCGTGTGTTTTTATATATATTTTTTTTAATTACTTGTGAAGATTAATATACGAGAAGAGTCGTTATAAAAAAAAATCAAAATGATTGTTGCCGCTGTGCGAAACAAATTCATGAAAGGATTTAAAGACGTCGTCACCTTTGAACTCTTATGATTGGTATACTTAATGTGTGCCAACACAATGCTTTGTCGATATTGTTGTTGAGGAATTCAACCATCATCGAAGTTGCTCGTTTGTGTCAAGTACACCTGTACACGTGCACATACGATTCATCTGGAGAATTAGGCAATGGTGCGGTTAAATCGTAGCTATTTCCATAGTTATAGATGTCAAGACGCGTTGTTAATGTGCTAAATTTATAGTTACTAAATTAATTAATGCAGTTGATGTACTTATATTATATAATATACATTGTACTGGTCCCATATTTTAATTTATGGAGACCTGTTGAAACGCGATGAGCTGCATCTGGGCTGGTTTGATTGTAAACCGTTGCTTAGAATATTTGTATTTAATAAATAAAATCTGCATACAGATTACAATATTGTAATATTATTAATTATTATCTCTTATCCAAACTTTTTAAATTGTCAAGATATAGTTTTTCACAAGCGTTGTACCTAACATTGATTTGGAAAACATTATAAGGTGAGGAAATGTAAAACACAATTGATCAAATATACGTATTAGAAACTTGGCATAACATACGTGTAATACTAAAGTCGTTCCTGCACAATAAATATTGTTATATAGGTACTTAGGGAAACTAATCATCTCACATAATTGTAATTAATATCAAACTTTTCACCTATTAATACAGATAATTTGGACAATGAGTTTAATTTGACAATTGTTTTTTCTTTCACGCAATTATATTGTATTAAACAATTGTATCAACCAAAATTGTTATTTTACTCAGATAATAATATTATATAGATATGTTTTATGGGTAGAGTTTGAATTATTGATACTTCAGATATACATTTATATATAAACTGTCACTGGTAGTCGATATCATTTATAGTTTCAATATTTTGGATGGATTAAAATAAGATTAGAGGATAGCTCTATAATTACATGTTGTATCGCGTGTTTTTGAAATGTCGTGTTTGTATTAGTAGTTTTGGTGAATACGAGCTATGGTGACTTTGTCATTTTAAATTATGAATTGATCCTTGAACAAGATAGAAATGGAAATGACGTTTCTAATAAAATATATTTGTCAAAAATATAGAATATATTTTGTTAACATAAAATGTACAAATAACATAATATCTGAGTACTACCATGGGAGTATTCTGTGGTTGAGACTGGATGGTACCTACCTATACGGTACCTATTCCTGCCAATAATATGATTATTTTTCCTCGAATGCCGCTCTTGTAAAAATTAGCTTTTAATAGTTAATACCACCTTCTAAGCTTGTACTTATGATGCATATTCACTAAATCAGCCCTGGCACATAGTGCTTTACAAAATTCACAAAAAAAAAAATGATTGTAATTAATGTAGCTTAATTAATTTTTTACTATAGTTATACTGATTTAATATATAATTCATACTTTTAAGTATACCTAAACATTATAATATATAATCTATGACAATAAATGATAGGAAGTATTGTAATAAATTTAAAACTATTATAATAACAATGCTAAAACTTTATTGAACACATAATATACAATTTAAATTTAAAACATGCGAATTTATTAAAGTTTAATATAAACTAATGCAAAAAATGACTATATATTTTTCAATGCAAACCACATAAAATAATTTTATAAATACAATCATAATACTGGTTTGCAAACGCATTGGCGTAGTTGCATTTTATCTGCATAGGAAGTTATTGATTTACCCAGTGATGAAATAAAAAAACGTAAAAATAATAATTAAACCTATCATAGAGTATTGTGTTTACGTCTTATGTCAGCAAATACATTATTTTATATTCAGATATCTCATACAACAACAGCTTATAGCACACAAATATTTATTCACATTTTTGCAAAAAAAATACTACGTAAATAGTTTTTTTTTTTTTAGTATTAGCACCAAAATAAATTTTTTAATAATTGAGGGGTAGAAATCCAAAATGTGCTATTGTTAAAATTGACAAAATCGAGTTAAATATCGATATAAGAAATATTTTTATCCGATTGGCTTCGTCAGAGTAGATCAAAACGTACCATTTCCTGGTCAAATCTGTGATTAAAAATGACTGGTTAATTCTAAACTAACCTTTTCCATACATAAAAATTATAATTGGAAAATCAAAACGTACTTTTTTCAGTTTTACGCCATATCGTAGGTACTGTTGTCCATGTTAATAATAGGCACCAATCATTACCTATACCAAAATGAATTATTTCCAAAACTTTTTTTTTTATACTATGCCAAAACGTACTTTAACCTGTGTTGTAGATATACATAGGTAAATAAAAACTAAAAAGTTAAACCAAAACGTACTGAGATTTAATTTAAATTAAATTCAAAATATAATTTTAGAATATTTGACACATTTGAATCGTTTTAAATATAAATAATTTATTAATACCTTTTCTTAAAAATGATTTGTCTATTTATAAATGGTTTGTTTTTATTTGAGGTATTAAGATACATAAAACCACTTTTCCTGAAAAATCAGTATTTTGGCAAAAGTACGTTTTAGATTTCAACTTCTCAATTTATCTTGGATAGGTAATCTGAATAATTAGTACTTAATTTAGAATGTGACTATTAAATTGATAAAACATGAGTCATTCTTCAAATTATTTTTCAAACAACCAATATAAAAGTTATACAAATATTTTATTTCTATAGCTAAAGATTGACAATTGAATAGGTACAAGTAGTACTAGTTTATTCTGAAACCAAAAAAATTTTAATTTTTTTTTTTTAAATAAATATTTAAACAAAGAATAACAATTTTAATATTTTGTTCTAATTTAAAAAAAAATTATTCGTGTACTTGAAACTATATAACCTGTACTTATAATATTTTATGCACCGTGTACACTGTATACAATGACATTTTAAAATATAATGTTATCGGTAATATTAATATATCATAAAATAATAAAATATACTTAGCAATATTTGTTTTTCATAAATGCAATGTTTTATAATTGAATTCAAATTCACCATAATCTCCATTACAGTGACCTGCTCAATGATGAGACACCTACTAGTACAGCAAAGCGGTTACCTATACTTTCACCCTTTATTTATTTAATATAAATTATACATAATACATGGTAATGATGTAGTTATCTACAATGTATTGAATATATTATGATACAGGTAATTTATATAAATACTAAATAATAGTTGTTTAACGGTAAATAAAAAAAATGTTTTATAAATTTGAATTAGCTGGTCCTTGATTTTTCATAATATGTATATTGTATTGTGACAATATTATTGAAGGCAAACGTGATGAAAAATATTTTCGAGAGAGGGAAATTAATATTGTGGTACATCTAATCTTATTTACAAAATTAATATATATAAGACTTATAATACATATAAGTTTAAATGTATAATGCTAGTAGAAGGTACATACGTCATCAATTCATGTTTACATAATGCTATATTATAAAAAATAATCTATAACGAATTTATTACAACTCTAATAATTCTAAAAAACAATTATCTTCTTACCCAAATAATGCATTATCAATTGCTTAAAATAAGTTCACTTTATTGCAATATTATAATATCTGTAATAATAAATATAAAGTTTTTAACGATTGAGTATATGTATATATTTTAATGAAAGTATTTTTTTTACGAAGAAACCAAATTGTTTAATATATATATTAAGAATCTAATATTCAATGTTGTAAAATAATAAACTTTAATAAGAGCGGAAGTTTTTGGAGTCTTATAAACTTTAAATGGCTAATTGGGTCTGTATAAAGTGTATAATATATATCAACTTAAATACTCAATAATGTTGTTTTAAAACTCGGAACAGTAGTAACAGCTTTTCGCACTTAGGCATTCTTACTCGAACGCTTCTCAATTATAAATTATAATAATGCATAATAATTATTCTAAAATTCAAAAATAATTTCGTAAGATTAAAAAAAAAGTCATCAACCTAATAATTTTTAATAATTGCATGACTGTACAACAGTAGAACCATAAATGTTTATCAAAATATAGACTTAAAATATCCTAATATAGCAATACGATGCGTTATTACTATTTACTAAAACATATTTTATAAATAAAAATTATAAACACTTAAACCTTAATTAATCCTACGTATTATAGGTTACGCATAACAATAATAATAAAATCTTTTAAGTAATTATCAAGCAAACACATAAAACTACCGATACTTTTCTTCTACATTTGAGATACTTAAAATGTTTTCCAATTGTACCTAATATTTTAAAGAATAAATTATTTAAGGCATAATAAATTAACACAATTTTTTTTAATTATAATAAAAATATAATCTTGTTAGTGGATAGGAATTATCCTTAATTCGTGGTAGGTACAGAGAAATTTATGGAAAGTGAGAAGGAATCACATATTACACAGAAAAAGTATCGAATTTTAACCTTAACAAAATCAGTACATAAAATTCACTATTTTTTTTAGCCGAAATCTTTAAAGAGTAAAAGTCTTAAAAGTACTAAGTTACAGGTGCTTGTTAATCTACCAATACGATAACCATATTGCTCGTCATAGAAAGTAGTTGCTGACCGAACGATCGAAGTTCAAGACAAGGGTTTCAAATAGTTAGTGGATAAATGGGGAATAATGGCCAATGGTGCTATAGTTAGGAGCATAGCATAACCTCATATATATATAAGAGAGGTCACCAGAGTTGATAAGACAGGTGTAGTAGTATTATAGAGTTTAAGAAATGATGCACGAATTCTTGCAATGGTACTTTTGGAGAGTGGAGCCTCGAGCCCCAAATAAAATAACCCGTAAAACGCCATCTGGGCCAATTGTGCGAACGTATTATTTAAGGCAAAATGGTTCCAGAGACAGCATCAATAATCGAAATGAGACGTTTATTATTATAAGAAGTATATGGTGGGGAGGAGGTGGGGTTATAGTGTAGTGTGCTTAATAATACGAAGTCAGTACGTATTATTATATTATTACATTATTTATATATATAGGTACACAGTGAAATAAAAAGTACTCTAATAATATATTATAATGCTCCTTTAAAATGAACGATTTCACTTGATAAACAATAGTTTTGTTCCGGCCTCTAATACTCGGGAAAAAAAAAAACATTTTATTTTTCAGTGTACTCGATTTCCGGATATAACACAACTTTTCTTTGAACGTTGAATTAACAACTTTATTCAGAATTTTTTCAAACAGTTTAGAGTTTATTCGTAATTTTACAACTCGTTTGATACCAATAAAATAATAATTTGGTCTGTTGATTTTACAATAATATTGTGTATAAGTGAAACAAAAATGGCGTATAATACAATTTAATTTACGCATAATAATTTACTAATTTGTGTCTTTTGACAATCATTAGTCAAAATCGTTTGTTTCAACAATATTATACTATGGTATATAAAACTATAAAAGTCAAAATATTATATTATAAGAGTTATTGTTTATAAATTTAAAGTTTGTATTTTAATACTTAGGTACTACACTACTACATACAACATAATCGCGGTAAAATATTGAATATAATATTATAATGGTTCAAAGTTTTTAACATGAAAAAATAATTTAATGTTTCAACTTTCACAAATATAACTTGGATTATGTTAATATTATCGAATAAAATAAATAATGTATGGTGGTACGCCTGAAAAGGTTCAAAGAAAACTAATTTGATTTGATGAGTTTCAGAAAATATGTCATAATTTATTTATTAAGAAATCAAAAACTGAATTTGGCCATAAGCTCATAAATAGATTACGAACCATTAATTGTGTCGGAAGTAAAATAATGCTTTGAAAATCTGAATATTGTGATTTAACAATCTGTTGTAATTTTATTTTTCGTTATTTCAAAATGGTATTTACTGAATGATTAATCGTTGAAAATTGTATTGTATTATTTTATTATAATAAAAATCAAACCATATTTTTGAAGTTTGAATACCTAGTATGTTTTTTACTAAGAATACAAAAATAACAACAGTCATTTTCATAAAATAGATGTGTCATACTTTAAAATATTAACCACAAGTTACAACTACTACAATGAATAAAAAAAAAATCCTTACTATTTGAGAAAAAGGAAGAGAATTATAACAAAGAATATATTTAATATTCAGGAATATTACTAAAAGATGAGTTCTGACATCATAATAAAGATGAAATTTAAACAATTTAGGTTCACAATTTAAATTTATGAAAGTATGTAATAATGTAACAAAAGTGAAATTTGATCCACTTCAATGATATTAAAAAACGTACGTGAATGTGTGTATTTCGTGGTTATCACAAAATCCATTAACAGTCACTTCTTTTCTTAAATGAAAATAATTTTAAAAATGAATATTTTATTACATTTTTAATAATCATATTTTTGTAAAATTGATATTTATATATTATTATTTATTACTATTTATACTATGCATTTTTAGCAAATAACATTATTTTTGGTATATAAACTAAATACGCTGTAATCAATAAAATATCACCTTAATAATATTAAATTTGTATTTTAATGGTCTTAAAAAATGAAATATAATTAAGGTCATAAATTTCTCTGCCATTCTTATTTACTGGATTTGATTATTTTAAAAATAAAAGTATTAAAAAAATACTGGTATGCCATTATACTCTAATCAAATTTGACAGTTTTCCTTTTGTTTGATTAATTAAATTTTTTATTAAATAATTTTTTTTTTTCATGACAAAAATAATTCATCCTAAAATCAGGTTTTATCGATGACCAGTGTTAAAAACATTAAAGGCATGTTGATTAAAAGTTAGTAGTGTTTAAAAATTACAAATTAAGTTCTAGTGTTACAAGTTTACTTAAGTTGTATACATTCATATTACCCCTCACACTGCGCACAAATTATAAAATACATTGTAGGTTGATATTGTAAAATGTACATAATATTGTTTTAATTGTTTTACACACAATGAGCACACCCCCCTCAAAAAATATTATATAAGGAATGATTTTTGTATTTATTTTTCTTTATCCACTACTAAGCTTTTGAATCCAAATGTTTCTATAAAAGATTTAACAACCATCTAAGCACTCATTTGAATCCACAAATATTAGACCTCCACTAACATAATAGGTACCAGGTAAAAAAAAATAGTAATAATGTTAACTATGCCATATTATTGTTACTTTTATCCTAAATAGTAAATTCTTACTGTATAAAATGATACAGATAGAATATTGCTTGTGAAAATAAGTAATACAATATATTAAACGTTAATACGCAATGTAAATAATTTTATAACGAACCTATCCGAGTAAGACAAACACTCAGTGATGCTTAGTAAGGTGCCAATGCCCTAAATATAGAAGGCGTTAAACGTGGGCTACGTCCACGTTTGTATATTTATTTTACGTGACTCAAGTTTTAATATTTTAAATTAATGTTTTTATACAGATGTATAGTATCTAACGATATAGTTTTCAGAAAGTGCATTTACTTGCATAATACGATTAAGAAGGAAATTAGCTATTGCTATATCCCACATTCCTACGTAAACTGTATAATGTATATTTTTATTCAGATATTCACTCATATTATGATTTCTTTGTACCTAATGATTTGTAATTACAATAATTTATTTTAAACTTTATCTTTGGTACATATGCAACACACTGCAAGTATAGTGTATTACTCTCGATTATACAGTTTAAGTTCTATTATTATGGTGTTTATAAAATATACATAACTACTATAAATATAAGTACTAATTAAAACAGTACTTACTAAATATAAGTATAGGTACCTATTAAAACCTATTTTTCGTTGTTTTTTTTAATAGTTCGAAAACATTAGTAATGTAAATCATCAAGAATCCAAAAATAAAAACTGTTTTTGTATAGGTACATTTTTAATTATCTAGCTGTATAACTATTACCTGGTGATAAGTTCATCAAAACCTCAAAATCAAAAAGAAAAATAGCTTTTAGAATTTAACATTAATTATATTGTAATAACTAATAATTAGTAAAAACTATAATAACTTAAAAAGTTATAATTTCCAACCGCATTAATTATAATACGGTAAACTTTTAATTTTAGGTTTACAAGACGTATTCACAACACAATGTAATCAACGTTATTACCTTAAGCTGAACTCACTAAATTATTGAGTTATAATATTATATTGGATAACGTTATTAACTGCATTTTCAAATAAGGTTCTATACTGAAATAAATTCGTGTAAATTCTCTATTACACGTCTTATAGACTGTGAGACTTCTATGTTACAATAATGATAATAATCAACAGTGGTAGCAGGATGTTTCAAATAGAATAATAGGTATTGGTAAAAATTTGATTAAAATCATGGTCAATGGATATACAGTACCTGCGTCTCACACCTATACACTACTGGTGTAGCTACGAATACAATTTGTATGTGCAGACAGCCAATATGGACGCCAATAAGACAACTGATAGTGCCTTTGTTGTCTTGGTACTTAATTACCTAATTATAATAATATGATTTGGTGTTTGATGTTTACGCTAGTCGCCAAGGATATACACAATAGACATGTAAGGAAAACAATCGTATACGGACGATTTGAAATTAATTACCTATTATTTAATGGGTAATGAATATAATCTAGCGATATCACCAACACACATTCGTTATTATTCGGAATAATCTTCGTTACAACAATAATGTCTCTTATTGACTTAGAACACGAGGAAATTCTCGGAAATTCTTAAGAAACTACGGAAATCAATTATAAATTACAGATCATATTGCTAAATAATGGTATGGATCATTTCAATATTCTGTTTTTTTGCTAAATTTCAATTTAATAAAACAGTTATTTTGCTTTAAAGTATTTAAATAAAAACATTATGTTTCAATTGGGTATAATAATTTCACCAGTCCTGGTGAAATCGATGCTATATTGGTAGAACCGATTGGTCCTGTTATAATTATCTATTTTTTTATTACATTTATACAAAAAAAATATATCTATATATAAACATTTTAGATACGTACACTTATATAATAATGTAATCCAATAACTTTAATAACTGTTGAAAATAGAATTTAAATTGTATACAATTATTTAATTGAATCAACATATTTTATTTTTATAATATTTTAAACAATTTTGAACACCCAAAATCCTAGTGTTAAATAAATAGATATGATGGAACTATATTCGGAGATACCACAAAATATAGTAGTATAAATTATCAAATGATGCCATACGAAAACTGCATAATATAGCACTTATATAGTATATCAGAATTTTTCACAGATGATGTTTAAAATATAGAGTAAATTGATTTTTTTTACTACTAAACAAAGTGACAACTACTGTTGATTATTTACGTTTTTAGTTCTGTTTTAATTAAAATCTACTCTGAAACAACCAACGGATCATCGAAGCGAGCAAAACCAGATTTATATTTTATTAGACACGAATACAAGTAGGTACTTATTATAATACTAGGTAAGAACATATTATTTATACATTTTTAGTATTAAACGGAGTTAGGATAAGTTAACTTTTTGATGCTTCAAAAAACATAATCATAATATAATCATAAATAAATAATAATATTAATAATCATGATTAAACATAATCCAAATATATACTTATTTTCTATCTACTTCCCAGTACAGTTATTGAAATTTTATTTTTTTTTATCCATTTTTTCTTTAATTTAAAGCTATCGTAGTAATGTAAATATGAATATTCAAATTATTATTTTAATTAAATTATAAACAATATTTACATTTAAAAATCATGTAAATAAAAACACATTTTTTTTTTCGTATATTTATACTATAATATATTATATTATGGTATTAACTATATTATTCCAGTCAAATACTAAAATTGAATATGTAAAAGATCTACAAAGATCTGTAATGTAAAAAATTAAACTTTGCTCTGTATAAATATCAAAACAAGAATTACATTCATTTTAGCCGAAATAAAGATTTTTTTGTAAAATCAAATACCTATAACGAATCCAAACTGTTTGTGAATAAGTGTTAAATAAGGTTATCTATTTTGCATATTATTATCTAATATCTTGGTAAATACATGATACACTATAAGAATGAGTGAATTAAAAATTATATTTTAATAGATAAAGATGGCATAGCTTCTAATAGATGAATTTATTTTACATAATATTATTTTAAATGTTTGAAGGAATGGGTTTTTAATTTTAATTCGTAATGCGTTTTGCAAATGTTTCAGTAGAATAATAGCTATAAAAAAAACATTGACATCGCTTAATCCCAAGCTATAATGTAAATATAAACTGTATTTTAAAAGAAATAGGCAACGACTAGAATATTTAGTAAACCAGTTTTGGACAGCCCGTCATAGATCGCTATCGAATATTATCGGTCACAATATCTTTAGCTTAAAAATTAGCTGCTAAAAAACATACGTGTTTGGATGTTCCGTTATTATTTTTTGCATCATAGCATACTATTATATAGTTACAACTAGAATAATAAATTATTATAACATTATGCTTAAAGAATATTTTAATTTAGGTAGGCACCTATTATTTATATTTTACATTTGAATGTATTTAACTTTTATAATGATAAAATGCCGGCTCAAAATGCATTTATTCTTATAAATTTACTTCTTACAAGATGGCACAAACTATTGTTTTATCCAATAGAAAAAAACGTTGCAAAATAATTGTGTATAATATATTTAACTATTTCAATGATTTTAGGTGTTTATTGCATTCATATTTTCAAGGTTTTTGAGAAAAAACGCAGTTATAATATTAACTATTAATTATAATTTATATTTTTAGATATACGAGTATACAATATGCTTATTATATATAATTTGTATATTATACACAGTTCCGAAACTATCGTAGTCGGAACGCACCACCTGATGTCTGAAGGGCGCAAATTTAGGTTTAATATGTAACTTCTAAAAAAAATTATGTATTTAAAAATAAATTGTTAATAATAATTCGTATTACATTATTGTCAAGTAATATACTTGTACGAGTACTATATAGTTATCTGATAACAATCTATTTGTATACGAATACGAATCCATAACGGAAAAATCGCTGTCCCCACCCAATACCACATATTATCACGATAGTCAAGTCAAAATATTATACTTAAAAGTTTTATACAACTAAATATTAAACTATACCTATAACATTTGGTGTGACCGTAATACTGTCCACCGAAGCTGTCACTCAGAGGTTTGGCTAACAATTAATAGAGCTCCAACAAAAAAATCGAAAATTTCATTTAATATGTTTTATTTCAATTTCGTATGGCCGCTCGATATGGTATTACGGTAAAATAGTCTAAAATAAAATATTTGATAGAATTGTCTCATGTTTAAAATGTTGACCAACAATTTGAAACTTGGAAACTTCAACTGTATTTAAATAAGTTTTCAAAGATGTAGTAAAAATGTTTTGCACCTTGGTATTTTAATGCTTTCCCCCCCCCCCCTCCAATTTATATATTACAAACGTCAACATTTTATTATCAAGACACGTGATCTCAGAATTCAGGCCTCATATAACTTGTAGGTATACGCGCGTATAACAACAAGATTTACCTATAAAAAAAGTTTCCTTGCAAGATTACAATATTTGTTACAAAAAATTATAAATTCAAATATGCTCATACATAAAAAAGTTTCCCCCAGAGAAATCCCCCCTTAAATATGTTTCTGTTTCCAGTATATCATACGTATACACTAAGGAAATATTTTATGAACTCACCACACACCATCGTTATTCATTGATTCAAATTCTGATTTTTTGAATTTTTAAGAACACTCAAAATAATGTTTTTTTTTTTTATTTTTAATAACTTGTCGATCACACTATTATTCTATAAATGTTGTATTTAACAAGAAATTACACATTTATACATCTAATATTGTGTGAAATTACGCAACTTACATTGACATATCATAAACAACGTCTGTGGAGGCGTTCGTGTAGTAGGTAGGAGTAACCTGTGAATAATTTAATGTACTTGAAATACTAATGTGCGTCTGGACTTTTCGTGCTAGGAATTTCCTTGGGAAACAGGCGAGGTGGACCGGAAGTAACGAGTATCGCGAATATACAAAATTAATTGTATAGACTCATGCCATCGCTATGCACATAATTTTACTCACTCACAAAGTTGCAACAGTTGATAGTAAATCGAAAGGCACGTGGTGAACGTACCTATTACCGCGTTTTTCTCAGACCGACTAACTGACGTCATGAAAATTATCACGGTCACCAGCTCGCGAGTATATTGTCTTCGTATACAGCATAATAATTTACATCTGTTAAGGCGACGCTACACCCTCATGCGATGTCTCCGTCATCGGTCAGTGTCTCTGGTGAAATGGCGTTCGTCGTGGGCAGTGTCGAAAATAGAGGGGGCTTTGGGGGGCTTTGAGATTTGTGATTTGAGCCCCCCTAAACATTTTTCCTATTTGCGCCACTGGTCGTGGGCCTGTGTATTTACCACTTCCGTCGTGTCATTCGAATATCGATCAAACCGTTTTCGCCTCGTGGTCCGTGTCTGATGCGTCACCCGTCATTCGGCCAGCGAGGTGTGACACATTGATAATATAGCAGTTGCGCAGTACTTTTATTATGTTATTGTGTTGACAATTTTATTTACGACTATAAAATATAAATCGAAGTCACAGTTCTATGTTAATATTATATTTAATGAAAATGCGGGATGGCATACATCACACGTGATTCAGTACCGAATATTGATTTCAAATGATGCTGCGCCGTCGTCGTCAAAAACGTGTTGTTCCTTCGTACACTCGTAGTACTAAGTGGTACCGGTGTTTTTCACCGTGTCATGAAAATAATATTCATTTTGACTTTGTACGACCGTTTGAAATCGATTTTACGATCTTATGAACTATAGCCAGCCCAATACCTCCGAAGTGTAATGATGTGAAATATAATTTGAAAGTTTAAAACAAATGATTAAAACTCGTTGTAGACAATCTATATATGCTATAAATATAATATTTATATTATATAAAGGAATTAAAACCATAATATTTGGGAGGCTAATTTTCAACTATATATAGGTGCTAAGCCTATACGGCGTAAGGCCCTATAAAATATTTTGTGGCCTAAAAGTTATGGTTGCGACATTGCATATATATTATACATATTATAATGCAGTATTATATGTTTTATAAATAGTGATCTATATTATTGCACGCTTAAAAAAGCATAATGGTTATATATATATTATATGCTAGCTGAATATCCCAGTTTCGCACGTATGCAGTTTTTTTGTGACAAATCCTATATATTATAAATGCTATATAGGTGTACCTTAGTTTGAGTGTATCTCAGTTTTAATGTATCTTAGTTCATGGACAAATCTGTGTCAATGTACCTATAGCTTTGTGAAATAACTCGATCTAGATGGGCAACCACAAATCGTGGATTGGATTTAGCACTTGGTATATTTTTAACATGGTTTAAGCTACTTAGGTACGCTCTAAACTTTTTTGACATCTCTAAAAAGAACATTTGAGTATATAAGCTACACACATACATTTGGTTTTAAGATATAGTTTCTTTATTCGGGGTCATGAGCCCTGCAATTATATGCATGCTTGTACTTGATTTGCCCAAGTAACCAATGGCAACCATTTATATACAAAAAAATTTCAATTTCCACCGGGAATCTCAAGATCCCTGTTTGACCACCTCTTTAAAATGTGAATATCGGAAAATCCTTTCTTATTTAACATATTGGTACCTAGATCTTCAGAGGAATCACTATTCTAAATTTCAAGTTCGTACGTTTTGTAGTTTTTGAGATGTAACGATAAATGATTGAGTTAATGAGTGAGTAGTATTAGACTTCTAAATATATCATGCCCTCATCCCAACAAAAAGTACTGCATAACAAACTAGTTTACCGTGTTTATTAAAATCATTTATTTGGCATATATATGTATAACTATTAAAGAGCGTGGGTGATAGAGTAGTCCCTTACTCCCTTGAGGTACACCTCATAACATTGAAGTTTATTAACTTAATTCTTTATTTATTCGAACGTATTGTTTTCTATTTTAAAAATAAACATAACAAATTACAGGCTGATACTTTTTTTTATTAATAATAACTAATTATAACCAATATAAGTATTCTGTAAGCAATTTGTTTATCTACCTTTCATAAGAAACGCTTGTGTAAAGGTAGATGGCTATGCTTTTATATCTACAAACACATAACATTTACAAAAATAGAAATAAGACAAAAGGCAAAACAATGTCTTAATTTTCAAAATTCAGAAAAAAAAAATTTCATAAAGTTTCATTTATATTATACTATTATAACTAGTATTTAATCTAACATGTTTCTTAAAATTATTATTAAAACAGTTGAAATATGTGAGTCCCGAATAATCAACAAATTTTCTTTAATACCGAATTTGTTACAATACTTCACCAATAGTACATTAGTAATTGTATCGAATGCTTTTATATATCCAAATAAACACTTTTTTAGTTCCCAAAGAATTATAAATATAGCTAAGTACTTACTGATGCAATAGCTTGGGCTGTGCTTTTTCAAGTCCTGAACCGAATGGAGTGCGTGATGATAAATTATTATTTTTAAGATAATAAATTCACTATTTTACGTTTTAAACTTTTTTCAAAGGATTTAGAAATTTTAGATATTTGTAAGATTGGGTGGTAGTTTGTACAGCGATCAAAGGCATGAGCAGAGTTTCAAGTTTTGAGTATTGATATTACAACTGCAATTTTAACGACTTGTGGTATAATAGATAATGCCACTAAATCAAAAATGAGTGATAATGATTTAAGAGGATGTCAGTGAACTACTTATTTTCTCTCTTTGATCTACGAGCAAAATAGAATATTTGCGTTCAGCAGATCCAACTTAGTTTTTTTAGCATTAAAATATTATGAGGGAAATATCTTTGTTTACAACTTAAAGTTAATAACTTAAGGTTTTATTATCGGTCTTTGTTCGTTGGCTATATTAAGATATTACAATTTGAATGCAAGTTATGAGTAGGTATTTAAAATGTTACAATTTAAAAATGATCAAATATCGATGTAAAACTCAAATACCATAAAAAAAAGGATAATATTCTTAACTTTATAAGTTTGATAATAAATCAATTAACTTTCACTCAAATACTAAAGCTAACAAAAAAGTTCGATTTTCTGAACACAAATTCACTATGTTACGCGTGGGTCAGAGCAAGAAAACAAATAGTGTGCTGAAATTCTATTAATTTATTAAAAAATTTTAATTAAATTTGAGAATTTTCACTCTAATTAACAATATCTACCTTGAAGTAAAATCATCTATAAGGGCTTTTATTGCCTTTATAATTTCTCCATCATTAATTAAATTAAATTTATCAAAGATGACGTCAATGGTAGAATGGTATTTGAATTTGGTTGTTTACTAACATTATTAGTACCTACGCAGTATGTCCAATGTCTATATTATTATGCATAATTTGTATCGTATATTTTATATTATGGTTATAAATACGTGAGACGTTTTGTATTGCGTTTAAATTATAATTAAGTTAATCAATCGAATATTTTTTTATTCATCTTTAATTTTTATTAGTATTTTTGATTGGTAAATTAGTTTTAGATGGATAAGTCACGGTTTTAATTATTTTCTGATTTAGTTTAGACTGATTTCCGGCTTTATCTAGTTTGAATTTAATATATATAATATAGTTTATTTTTTCCGCTTTTATCGTGCACTTAATTCCTATATTTTAAGGGAGACAGTTTCAGTTTTTCAAATTTTCTGAAATTCTATAAAATTTGAAAATTACATTTTACATTTTAGTTGCCACTTTAATTATAATACGTTTCCACTAATCTACTACCCGGATATCTATTGATTGGGGTTGATAGGGTATATAATATCGAATAAAATTACTTCACGGCAATATTTACAAGGCTTTGTAAAATTATCGGATTTTCATACCTATTTTTTTATCTGAAAGAAGAAGACTTCCTACAGGTCACATTGAACTCTGATTTTTTATTTTATTTTATTTCAAATAATGGTAATATAATATGATTTATATAAAAAAAAAACCTTAAAATTATATTATTTTTGAAGACATATTTAAGTTTGAGATTAAAATATTAAAACGGAGTTTGATGCGGCCTGTAGAATATTACCATATATGAGTTTAAAAAAAAAGTTATTTAAAAAGAAAATACTAGCTAGGCTTAAAACGTGAAGTGAGCCTCAACCCCTAAAACCCCACACTTGTATTGAAAGTTCATTGAATATTACAACGTGATTCTACGGATCTCAGTAATTTTAAATTTGAATAACGGTTTTGTGTATAGATACAATTAATGTACAATACGCCAAGATTTATTTTGTTATACGTGTTTCATTTTGTTACCTTTTACCTACCCTACCACATTTCGTCATTATAATAATTAATAAATAGAGTTAGGATGTTGATGACTTTTGCATTTTTTTTCCTTTTATTCTGTACAATGCTATCCTAGCTAAAAATTTGTTTCATGCTCCCTTGTTGCAGAATATTCTAATTTTATTTTGCACTTTTTTGCATTTTTAGCTATAAATGCATTTTTTTGTTTTTTAACGTCATTTTTTCATCTTTTAGGGCATTTTTTGTACTTTTTATACAATATGGGACATTTTTCACAAATTATAGATTTTAGGGCAAATGTTACACCCAAGTTTGGAAACAAATTTAATTTATTTAAAATCTAACTTTGGATTTATAGTTTTAGTAAAAAATAATTTTAATATTATTATTGTGGGGTTTTTGTTGTGATTACATTTATCACGTTCCGATAAGATTTACTCTTTGAGTGTTATATATTGATAAAACAAGTGCTCTTTCAGACATACGCCGACCACACACGCTTATCGAGTATTATATTTATAAATTGTATGGAATAAATCCGATAAACAAAATTGACATAGACATTTTTAGTAATAAAGAAATTATTTTTAATATAATTTTTTTTATTTATATTTTACTTTTTAATTTATTTTTAATATTGAAATTTATTTATAAATTATTTAAATGCTTCTACTATTACACCCATTATAATACCCATATCTCTAATAAAAATTATTATTTATAAATACGTTTTTTCACTTACTTAATTAGTATCTTAGATAATTTTTAAGGTAATTTTTTGAAGTTTTTAGGGCATTTTTGCACTTTTTTAAGGGCATTTTTGTGTGTTTTTTATGTCATCAACATCCTAACTCTATTAATAAATAACGATAATGAAATATATTATTATATTATTTTTCTTTGTATCGATTAAACGCGTTGACTATTACTATTAGATAAACTACATTCACCTGTAATTCCCGAGGTACAAGAGTGTACGTAATTGAGCTGGTACGTTACATTTGTGTAGTGATATTGAGTTTGAAAGCAACGATAAATCATCACATTTGAAAATTGTTTCTGGGTGAAGCTTAACACACTAAATCTATTTTATCAACCACAATATTGCTTAGTGTACATTTCTGTAGTCTATCTTTACGCTAAAAGAAACTACCAAGAATATCGTAATGACTTCTTTTAAGTGTCAATTTTATGAAATTTCGATCCAATAGGTATTTGGAACTATAGATATATAATTTTAGTATCTATAAAAGTGTCAACAGGAAAAAATCCTCTAAACTACTTCTTCATCGCACTAGCTCAGGATATACAATTTAAAATGTAATAGGTACAATTTTTAAAACGTCGTCTATTTCAAGGGTTTTAAATAGATGAATCAAAAACAATTTGCAATAAACCGAATAATTGAAATTCTCTTTCCTAAATTAAGGAGACAAAACATATTTTGATTGGAATGTTTTTTTTTATTATTATTAAAGAAAAATATACTTACAATCTATAAAATATGATAATACAGTAAGTAAGTTTGATAACTAATAATATTAATAATATTTACGATCGAAATAGGAAGGCTCTCAGCAGTGCCACATGACAAGAAGAATGTCATATTATAATCATAATGTATTATTGTAACAAAATTAATTAATTGGTTATTATAAGTTTAAAAATAAAATGTTATTAAATGCGTATAAATTATAAATCTAGATCTGCTTGTAAATTATAAAACAATATTATTATACCTACTATGTAACTAATAAATGGCCTGTGTTGTTGATTGTTTATTTACGATCAATACAAATTTAAAAAAATAAAAAAATATTCTTATAAATTCAAATAACAGTTAAAAAATGTTCTTATCTTAAAACTACAATAAAATAGTTAAGTAAACTATTATCATTTGTATAAAATTATATACTATAATTGTAAATATGGTACAAAACATAAAATTCCCGATCAGATAATATATTAATTTCAATTTAAAATGATAAGATAGCCTTGGACCAAATTGTAATCCTACAATTAGAATTTACTTATTTCAATATATTATATTTTACTTTCGTTCATTTGTTTATTATTTTTTTTTTTGTTAATTATTTTTTTATCTGGTTTCAATGTTTCATGAAACCCACGCTCTCGACGGTGAAAAATCAGGTATAACGTCGTATGCATAAAACAAAAAGCTATGTAATTTTAGTTAGATTTTAAAAGCTAAAATAAAAGATTAAATGTTTATGTATTATATTTTTGAATTACATAAAAACAATTAACATCACAAATATCATAATATTATAGGTAGGTTCCATTTTTACCATCATTGTTTTATGAACGTTAATATTTTTAAGTTTTCAATGCATAGCTTATATAATACTAAAATATTATTAATTTAATAAACGTTGATACCTAATATAAAAACAAAATGCAATTGTATACAAATATTGATAAATATTAAATTTTCGTTTTTCATTTTAATCAAATGTATTGATTTTGTTTATTTGTTTATTTGTATACACCATATATTATTAAAACTAAAGCTTATTAATTGAACGATCAAGGTTTCGAGTTTATCTTTTACTCTTCAGGATGGTAAGTATAAAGCGTATCATATTATGAAGTATATTTTCCGTGATATTAAAAATAATAATATAAATATATGACAACAAAAATAGAAATGGATAATCGCGTCTTGAGTTTTCCATCAATAACAACTTATATTATAATATTCATGTCTGCACACCCGTTCTAAATAATATTTACGACACAATTCATAGTTATAAGGATTCCAATGGTTACAAAAAAAAGTTTTAATTATTATTATTAAATTATTAAATATTTGCATTATGCGTGTACAATCTAAAACACGTAAGGAATGAGACTGATCGATCATTCTATCAAGACATTATTATAATAGGTAGGTATAAATATATAATAATATTATAAACCACGGTAAACTAGTCATATTTATGTTCTCAACGACAAGTTGAATTACAGTTATAGGTACCTATATTTATCACCCCACACGGAACACTTAATTATTCATTTGAATTGTATTGATCACAAATACAGGCTACCGATAACTATTTACATTTAACAATATTATTATTTATTATACTAAAATATTAAATATATATAAATATAGATACCTATATAGCTAATATTTACCTATACATATGTCATGTGTATTAATATGATACATAAATATTATTATAATCCATTTCTTATTTTTATGGGGGTCATTGATTCAAAATATATACCTTAGTAAATACATTTTAAAATATTATAGATTAGAAAATATCACCTAATTGAAGAAAAAGTCCTACACGACCGTTTTAAAGCTTTGTTCGAAAATGAGATACCTATCCATACATTTTACATTTAACGATCAGCAAAAATAATCAAGCCCAGAGGATAAAATATTGAACTAAATATATATATATGTGGAAAGTATTCCATTTTAAAAACATTGCTTGAACACGGAGTTAATTTTTATACGGTTTTCATGCATATTTTGTGTTAGTTTATTTATTTTATATTGACAATAATAATTGTAAAAACTAAAAATAAGTAAACAAATTTGTTTTAAAATAAAACATAGGTAATTAGGTGTATAGGTCTTACAACAAGTATAACATTTCATTATTTCTTTTTTTACTTAACATTCGATATAGTTACCTATCTTCTATCTATATAATTTAAATTATATAATTTTGTAATATAAATCCATAATAATCAAATTATATATTAGCTGAGACGTGCACAGTCTGTTAATTATTTTTCTTGTGGCAGTACCAACCAACATTCAATAATAATCACAAACTTTTGTATCGCTAACGAAATTGATAAATATTATTAGCATTATTGATTAGTGATTATAATATTGTAATATAATTGTATTATCTGTGTTGACAAACAGCGTTGTGTATTCTTGAGCTCTCAGTAAAGCGAAAAAAAAAGAATATATTATTATAATATAGAAAACAAAAAACAGTAAATCCGAAAATAACATAAAATTTACATAACATTGAACCGAATGGAATTAAAATTCACGACGAATAGCACAATAATAATAATAATAATAATAATATTAATAATTGTTCGATTAAATGGTAGGAATACACACTTATCAACACGCACGTGAACTTGACAAATGGTATAATACTATAATGTGAATGCATGTCATCGTTTCATAAATACTACCGTATAATACAAAAATTCGATTGTGTTTGTAAAAAATGCAATTCTGAAATAGACGTTTGATTATTATTATTATTTTTTTTTTAATGAATTATTTATTTATGGTGGGTGGGTGGAAAAAAATAATTCACGTTGCACGCCGTGGTTAGAACAATAATAATATACGAACACATTGGTATACGGTCTTAACATTCCGGTTAGGTACGGTAATCGACAGATGAAAATACGAGGGATTTTCTAGTGGCGCGTAATCGTATGCACAACTTTCCGATGCATGCGATGACGATTGTACGAATTAATTTTACTGGTCGGGAGGAGGGTTTCGGTGTTTCCCGACTGATTGAAACAAACTAATTCGGGTCGCGTTTGTTTGTTTTGTCCGTAACGTTGTTATTGAATTACGTAAGGATCGGCCGAGCTCTTCTGGGACATGGACTCGAACGCGCGTGTTCCTTTTCCCGTGTAAAACCAGCTCGCACGTCTCCGGTCCTTTGGCGGTGGTTCGTTAAAATTAAAATATGACCAAGTGGTTTCGATGTTATTTATTTATTGTTATTTTTTTTTTTTTTTTAACTATATACGAGTACAAAATTCCAAACAACCTCCATAAATTATTCGTTTTCTGGAAAATAGCTTTGACTGCAAAACCACACGAAAAACTCGCACAAGGTCTACTAATGGTGCGACCTCAGAACATAATATACGCTCAGTATAATATATACCTACAATATATAAACTATTTAATCTTATTTTTTTTACACCATCGGTCAAAGCCCCCCGCTGAACGTATTTTAAGCGTTTTCGAGCACACGAACGTTATATAAGTACCTACCTACCGCATTAAACCATAATGTAATATTTGTAAGTGTCGTATAATTGTACACACGCAGTTTCAGTCAAATTATATTATATAAATCCAATCGCATGATGTACAAAACTAATTGATTATTAATCCAAACTTTACGAACAATATTGATAAACCATTTGTTTCGATTTTATACAAAAATAATTAGCAGGAACTCAATTTTGAAAATAGGTAGGAATTATTATAAAGAGAAAAATTTTAGTTTTTATTAATGATGCGCCACGTTTTAAGTGGAAATAATATATTGAACCAATAAAAAAATAAGACCTTTTAATTTTATCTTAATACAACATTTAAAAAATATTCAATTTAACTGAAATTTCGAATAACAATATCAATCAAATATTTTATAACAAAAAAATAAAAAATAATGAAAAATAAAAAATAATGAAATACTCTGTTGTATAGTCGAATGTATCTCGTCATTGAGTAGACCGTACTGTAATGGATGTCTTAAATTCGAGTTCGGTGATAAATCATTGCATACAAATAACGATTCTGAAAGGTGAGTGGTGACGCTCCACCAGCTTATATTGCCAAGTATATATTCTTATGAATTTATACTGGTATTAGTAACTTATTTTACTATTAGAAATACGATAGATTGTATTATTTAATCAACCCATTCATTATTTCAGTGGTTATTGTAATAGTTGAATTTTGAATTATATTATGTATATTATATTCGAATAATAATTTATTAATTTTTGAGTCAATATACCGACTAATTATTTAACGGCGTGAATAGGTAGTGATATAAATAGGCAACAGCTTAAAATTAATCTAAACATTTTTAAAATTATATTATGCCTTGTAACTTATAAGGTATACCTAATACTATATAAATGTTGAATATCGGAATAAAAGAAAATCGTGGATATATTTTTTTTTTAATGCTTTTAAATGGTGATAAGAACAACTTAGGTATATGGGGTATTGTTATTGTATTAAATGTTTAAGCGTCTTTACCGAGCCTAAATATTATATGATCAATCCTTTTAAAAAAAAACCAAGAAAATTACAAATGCCTATAATTATAAATAACATAAAATTAGTATAAATATTTTTTTTTCATTAAATCTAAAACTTAAAAATATAACCACCTGTATAATTATATTTGTAACCTTTAGTTTATACGTGACTATTGAACTGCACGATGTAGTTTTTAAAATGCTAAAATTGCAATGTCCTTCGGTTATCACTTATCTGCCAGTATATTTTTATAGTTGGAAAAATTAGGTTTGACATCGAGATGCATAATATAGGAAATAGCTCCCAGTTATCTAATCATTTAAAAATGTATTTGGATTACAAACGAATATTGTGTTTCAGAACTTTAAAAAAACTTTTTTTGGTACAAAATGCTGAAAAAAAATAATAAATAATAAAGTAAGTATCTATAATTATTCTGAAAATGACTTAAATGCAATTATAAAGCTTATAATAATATAATATGGCCAAACAATCAAAATAAAATTTTCATTTTTAATACTACGGTATATGAAATTAATTTTCTATTTAAAAACATTGATTTAGAGCTTCCAAAAAAAAATGCAATTTGCTTTGAAATCCACGTCTTACTCACAACCTAATAAATAATATTTTTTCACTTATAACAAAATTATTTTACTCCGTTTATTAGATAATATTGTGTAGCTCAAATAACCTACAGCAGACAGCTTATACTTTTTACACAAAATGTAATCGTTATTGTTTCTTTTGATCTTTTTTTTTTTTTTAAATTGACTTTCCTTGAAACACATATTTTCTTTTAATCTTTAAAAATAAATGTTTAACAGAGTAGTTGAATTAAAATAGACAATATTTTTAATTTCCTACATCCAAGTATAACTTAAATGCCTATTCAAAGTAGCAGGTACAATGTCCGCTCGGCCACTGCGTCCCCCAATTTATTTAAATATTTTATGTTATCATATTATGTTATTATATGTGTATAATATTTTATAAAAGTTATTGTGTAAATATTATACATAATGTTCTGTATCTTATATTTTAAATATTATATTATAAGTAATACAATTATAATAGTGTTTAAACTAAATTTAATATTATTATGTGTGTATTACTATAAGTTTGTTCGAAATATTAATTAGCTAACTTCACTATTTGGATTTTTTTATTCAAAAGATTTAATTACAAACATAAAGACCTACCTGGTATAACTACGTACATGGTAGATTTCAATACTTAGAATA
The DNA here is from genome assembly GCF_005508785.2 of Acyrthosiphon pisum. NCBI lineage: Eukaryota > Metazoa > Arthropoda > Insecta > Hemiptera > Aphididae > Acyrthosiphon > Acyrthosiphon pisum. Next base: position 26,529,108 of record NC_042496.1, read on the forward strand.
ATTTTTTTAGACTTAATACAATAAATATTTCTAAGTATAATATGTAGGGACCTATAGCACCTATTTAAATACAATTTCACATTTATATTTTGGGTGTTATTCGTATGTTTGGTATAGTCAAGTAGCTCGAGTAGGTATTTATTATAAGTGAAATATCATAACAAGTACAAAATCAGTACAATTTCTTTCTATTAACGAACATTTGAATAAGAACAGCATTATAATGTATTTTTAATACTCATTGCATTTACATTAAAATAAACATTATTTAAAATCATAATAATATAAAGGAGTTTCATATGGTATCATTTTTTATCTATTTGATATTTTCATTGGAAATTTTTTTTTTAAACAAATTTAATTTATTTGTAATCCCAGATAATTTAAAAATCATAAAATATAAAATATAATATTTGCTTTTATCAATCTGAATGTTTTTGATATTAATTTTAAATTGCTCATCGTGCATGATCAAATACTATATTTTATAGTATTAAAAATCTTAAATTATTATAGTAACTGCTTATAAGTTAATATAATTTTATGAAGTACAAACTATAAATCTTCTCTGGGGTATCATAATAATAATTTAAGTATATTTTATAATTTTTTACATACCAGTTAGTTTTTTTATTTGTTGAAATGACATAATAAAAAAATACTCTTTTATAATGCTGTTCCTCCGTAATGGGTAATTTATTTTGAAATCTTGTAAAATTCACATCGTAAACCAGGAACCTTAAAACTTTTTACCGATTCTTTTAAGATTATAATGTAACAGAAGTAACTATTATACAATGACAAAACGTATTTCACGTACGTGTCCCAAACTCCCAAGTCCTCACATTCTTCTTAAATTCAAAAAGAGACTAAAGGCTGGAGATTGGAGACACGATCGTAAATATTCCTGAAGAGGTGTTTTTACTTTTCAGTTGCCTAAATACACCATTTTATGTTATCTCTATTTTATTTTTTAAACCGAAATTAATATTGACAAAAGTGGTTGGTACTATTACTACTTGCCAATTATACTGCATGTAATATAATTATCGACTACTGTATATTAATTTAAATTTAAATTTTAAAGACATTGGACATTCAATTTATCCACCAATAATTTTTGTTTTTGTTTTTTTTATTATTTAAAAAAAGTAAACAGTAGAAACTTACATTTTTTTATAAATTATCTTACATAGTATCTACAATGTTATCTAAATTTGAACTTAAAACGCTATGACAAATGTGATTTACACACATTTTGTTTTTTAATTTTTAATATCTATAAATACCTAGCACAAAAAGAACCTATATATTTTGAAAATTTATATTTTATCTAGAAAATGCTAATATAAATATTTTTATAATATCTGGTCTTTACTATTACAGTTGTTCATTTTTGAATAATAACGAATAAAAAAAACTTTCCTTAAAATTGTTTTTTTTTTTTAAATTATTTAAAAAAGTTCTTTTATTCAAACACTCTATTCACTTCAATTTGAATACAACTTAGACTATGAAACATATGATATTAATAAACACGTTTTATTATAATGGAGGTCAGATGTCGACGATTCTATTTTTAAATTATAAATATATAGGTATGGTGCACGTATTAAATGAATTATTGATGAATAATTGGGTGTCCTGTGATCACCCATCGGAAAATAAGCAACCGGTGAAACAGTTTAACTTCTTGACAAGTGACAACTGGTGTTCGTTCACTCCAGTCTTCCAAGTTTCAACACGTCTTGAACAAGCTAAACTTCATTTCAAATGAATTTATTAGTTTATATTTATATTTTATTTTATTTACTTATAAAATGTTGTTATTGAAACTATACGTACCTACTTATTTAACAGATATTATAAAATATGGCTTGAGTATTGAATCTATTTAAATAAAATATTAACGTTTACTTAATAGAATTGACCCGTTGTACGGTATGGCAAATGTATTGTTGTCATAATAGTGATTTAGTTAATTGATATTTTCTTTTGTCTTAACAATATTTGTAAACACAATGCAGATGAGGGTATATTTTATAGATTATTGAACAATGTTTAATTATAAAACAACACTATAAAGCTCTTTATAATTCTGTTTTAATTAATTTAAAATGCTCAAATTATAATTACAAAATAATTTTAAACACGATCGTAGAATCAAACATTAAAATTTGTCAAACTCAAATATACAGACCAGTTTTATTTCTTTGATAAAATGTCTACGTAATGAAACTGTGGATACCTCTAAATTTTTTTGCTATACAAGTTTAGAAGTATAATTTCAGTGTTGATTGTTTTTTCCATTTCACTCGTTTCTGTATTTTAGTTTTTTTTAAAATAATAAACATAATATACATTTATTGTAAATAATTATTTCAAAAATGTATTATATTTTTATTTATTAAATAACATAATAATATGTATGCAATTGATTTACTTACATAATTCTAACTAATGTTGCATATCATGTTACACAGTTACACTCCAAAATCGAATGTTAAGCAAATAGGTATAGGTACAGACGTACAAAACTTTTTAATTTTGTCTTTTAGATGTATAAAATAATGAAACATGTTTTCAGATTCACTAACATATTCTAAGAATCTTATAATATAGTATAATAAGCAACGACTATCGGATCATATTATATTTTAATTAAAAAATATAAATCGTGTTAAAATTAGACATACCTACATTTCTGTATGTGAGTATAAAAATAATAATAATATTATGACTTATTTTTAGTAGATAAATAAATATAAAATCTTTATCAGGATAATAACGTTAGAATTTCATATTACGTATTTATGTTCACATTTTAGTTGCATGTATGATATTGTGTCTAGTACTTTATTACTCATTGGTACATATTATACCAGTATACCACCATCATTCCATACGTGTTCAACATAATATTGACTGTGAAATATTTCAGGCAGCCTCGACCTTTTTGATTTGCTCGGGTGGAGGACAGAGCCTTCAATTTACTGTGTCCAAATTTCGGGTCACGCGTTTCACACGGTGTGTTGTAAGTTCAGAATTTTTATATTGGAATCGTGAGTGCGATACTTCGCTCGATACTATTCGTCCACGTCGTGTTGTTGGGCTCCTGTTTAGTGTTTCTAAATCGTAAAGTCTTATGTATCCGTTTCACGTTGAAGATATCTGTTTTAAGCCGCTTAAACTTCCCAGAGTTGCTTTGCAAAGGTTTTTTCTCGAGTTTAAACTCGGAAAACCGTATACGGTTGTACTGCGTTCATCCATTGCTAGGCATATATACATTATATAATATATATATTATATAAGATGCCAGGCCTGCAGTCATATTTTGGATCAGCACTACATTTATTTTTATTCTTACGATCGTGTTGAAAAATTTTTATTTTATTAAACGTGTTCTTAACATCAAAATTGAACACGATAACGGTCTTTTTAACTAGGTTTTTTTTTAGCAGCTCAAAGAATTTCAGACTATACTAATAACATTTTCTTCTGACATATCTTGAGTATAGCGTATATTATAGGGAACTCAAATAATAAATTCTTTATTGGCGAATATGATCTTTAGAGTTTCTGTCTATCATTCAATGACCAATGACCTTTCTGTGTTCTCTTTTCTCTTTTCTCTTTTCATTCGCTTACAAGTACAGGTAACAATATTAATAATAAGTCATGTTCGTCTACTTTGTGAACTCACTTCACCAAAGACGATCAAACTTTTGGTTATTGATTTGTTCCAAATCATATGAAATTGTCAATATACGAGCATACCACTCGGCTTATCACAGGTTAGAGCACCTTTAAGTATTATTTGGTAATTTAATATAAGTATGTAGTACAATAGTACAATAGTACTACATACTTATATTAAATTAGAGCAAGTATCTCTTTGCCATAAAACCAGTATAAAATATTTTTTTATAACACGTGTTATGAGTGCCCAACACCCATTGAACATTTTTATTTATTGCTACTATCATATAATAACGGTTAACTATAATGCAATGTATATTATAATAAATTATTATTAGTTATGTAAATATACGTATATTATTATGTTATATACCTAATATCAAACTATTATCATTTGCAGTGATCGTTTTCTGGTTGAAGATTGTAAGGTAAATCGGGTGGTAAACAGGCGGCGAAGGTCCATCGCACGCGGTACATAATACATATACAATCCCGCAATAATGTATAATGTTGTCGAATAGTTTGGTGACCGCCAGCCATGCCGTTCAAACTCCGCACGGAAAAGTATGGCGAAACTAAATCGGTCCGGTGCAAAATGTCACGGGTTTCGTTTTCCGACCGGTCTTCGCATACTTACGCGCTATCCCGAGGACCGCATACCACGTTAACATTGTTTATTAACCAAGTTCCCGGGATAGTTATGTATTCGGTGGTGGCGTAGGGGCAAAACGTTAATTGCCAAACACGGAGGGTGGTGGCCGGAGGAGTCAAACAGTTCTCAGAGACTCGAACGCGTGGGTAGGACGGAATATGTATAACTGCCGCCTGTAGGAGGATTATTATTACTATTATTACTATATAATATTATACTGTTACTACTATTATAATAGTACTATTACTACCACTAGTACGCGATACCTACGTGCAGAAATTACACGCTCAATTAGCGTTTTCAGATGTGACCGGAAACCACGCGTGCACCAAAGATACCACAGTGTGGCGTGGTGTACTATACTTATATATAACATTATGGTATTGTTATATACTGTTGCGGTCGACAAGGCCGTGTCCGGGCGGGTGTGCGGTTGATTCAATAATAACGTCCGTGTTTTATAATTGTGTTATTATTGCAGTACGATACAAAATGATTAATGGGTGTGACGAGAGTGATTAGCTTAAAAAAATATTTACTTATACAATTAATGCATTTAACGCAGCTGCTATATAGTACAATGTGCTACGGGTAAGATCCAAAGACTGGTCACTGGTTGTCCAACTTCCACCATCAATAAACAGATACAACAAACAAATAATTATAAAAAATTTTAGTTTTCCTCTATCGATATCAATATCTGGGATGGGTACTCCAGCATCAGTAATTTATGATATTTTTTAATTTACTTAAATGTTAATTATTTTGTTTGTTCTAACCTGCTAATCTCGACATTAGTCCGTCTAAATACTATATAGTATCGATGGTACCTATACGTTATATATATTTGTTGACTTGTTATGTTATGAATTCGTGAATGCAACTTAAGTCGCATTAGTGTACCACACTACTATCGTATTCGTGTATCATATTAATATATGTATTATTATAATATGCTATTTGCACATGTTTTAGAATAAGCGCCAACGACTAGGCCAATATAATATATATTTTTAACGCGCCACACCTATTGGTATATGTATATCTGCGGACTGTGACCTGTTCGTAACTGATCACACTACATTAATATTGGGCAATATTATATAATATGGTATACGTTATTATTTATACAATATGCATGTTTTTGTAAATTAAAGGCATTAGGAACTATGTGCGTAATGTATCAAGTTCGCGTTGCACCTCCGTCGAATTTGTCAAAGTCAATAAGTCCAAAATAACCAGTAACGATTTATAAATAATGCACGTCCAGCAAACGGGAATATTATTACCTATACGGCTATACAGCTATACATAATATACTAAACGCGTTGAATTAACTAATAAATAGATGCGATTAATAACGCGTGGCGCGGTGTTTCGGTTTGAAATATACAACATTATTTTAATAAATACCCAACATTCGTCAAAATAAAAATTATACTTTAGTGTACGCAAAAATTATGGTCAGTTATCCCGTTTGCTATTGGTCGAGGACAAAAAACTAGAAAATTGTATACCGACATACGTCCATTAATATCGCTGATACAACTGTGATATTCGAGAATAATCTAAAGTACAAGTACCTATAGCACTGAATATCCCATTCAAGTGCATATCACACTTCAGTCTTCGTGCTCGTCATCCTTTGGCCGGAAACATAACACTTTCTCTGTCGGACCATATTACTGATAAGTATTGTATGCCGCGTTCCCTGTTAATTATTAAAGTAAACAGTTCGTACTTTCATAGCTAACTTTTGGAACGCGTGGCTCTGCAGAGTTTAGCCATCGAATAACACGCAACATACTCAACGATTGATGTGATTATAATATTCTTGTCTAATCTTTCACACCCCACGTGCCCCATATGGATGTAAGGTTAACGATTTCGAAGGAAACTCGTCGTAATTAATTATATAATATGTAAACGGACAGTAAGCATTTTAGCTGTTGACTGTCATAGTCACTGGCGACAATGGCCAATGGGATAGATATTGTTCTCACTCTCTTAATAGCGGTCGTGTTGGCTTTTAGAATGTTGACGGGGAGCTATTGTTCAGCCGAGTCAATATTATATTATATTGTATTGTATACTACTATATAATATATAATATAGTATATATACATTACACTTATATCAATATATATGTTATTAATAACATTCAAGTATCAGTATATCACGTTCACCAGCCTTAACAATATTATTCTTTGATGTTGTCCATATTTTTTTTTTTTAATTTTAGGTAGTTAGGTATTTAACACTAAATTGAAATATTTAGTTATTTAGTATTTACGTACATATCAATTTTGATTTAGTTTATTGACGTTAATTTAAAAAAAAATAATTTTAAATATCTATAATATAAAATGTATACAGAAAATCATTGGGTTTATTTTAATACGATTTAAATTGACTAGGTACCTACTTTATCAATTTACAAAAATAAAAACATCCCGTGTTAGGTATTACATTAGTTAAGTGTACTAAAAAAAACATTCAAAATGTACAGGTATAATACGAATATTGAAATTTTATATCACTGTTACTAGAGTACTAAAAGTACTAAAGCTTACGTAAATGCGCTTATATACTTTTTCCCCATTAACGTTTAAAAATGTATAGAATCATTGATTTGAAATATTGAATGTTGTTTAATTGTACGACATAATTTATCTATGAGTAAAAGGTTTGTAGTTCGTGAAGGCAATCTGGACAACATAAAAATATTTTTAATAAACAATATTTACGGATGGCGTATATTATGTATTGATTAAAATGCTATGTGAATATTATAATATAGTGTTAAAGATTTATGAACAAAATGCAAAAGACACGTGGAATACCGACCGATTACGAAAAAAAAAAATCCTAAAAGGTTGGAGAGCGCAAAAAAAGGAAAAACCCGTTTTTGGAAATCATTCAACTACATTGAATTTGGAAATGAGACGGAGGGGAAAAAAGGTTGAAAATGTTTATTCAAACGTCGATTTCCAAACGTTTTACACGTTTAACCCCCTTTCTTGGCATAAACTCTATTTTAGCCTTTATTGAAACACGGCCATACGTGTGCACCTTGCAGGTCGTTGGCGTAGTTGCCTCGAGGGACTTCGCGTGGGATCATGGCCGCGGAATAATTGTCGTCTGTCCCCCGTTGACAATTGTCACTCAAACTGTCACCCGAAAATATAATATAATACACCATATAATACTGCAGCACCCGCCCGTAATATTATACGTACTTAGTAGCTATACCTACCTACGTGTATTTTTGTCAACACATTATTCACGCATCCAGTCATTGTATATACGCTCTCTTTACCGCGCGAGTCGATAATGTAATCCTATTAAAATAAATAAAAACTGTTGGTATTTATCGTCTACCTATAGACACTAGCTCTCACACATACGCACATTCAATATTTCAAAATCATACAGCGCCACCCCTCGGGAAGAGCTCCCTGGAAGCGGTCCAACCACATATCATATTCTTTTTATCCATGTCTTTTATCATTTCGTAATATAATAATATAGACCTATCGGTGAGTGCGGGACGGGGGGTCGTTGTGGAGAAAGCTGTCCCGCCGGGCGACTATATATAATATTATAATATGTACACACACACACACACACATACACGCCACAAAAGTAGCATATTATATTATTATTATATAGTATACGCCATACGGCATAGTAGTAGGTATATAATGTATGTATAGGTTAGTGCGTGTCAGGAGGGGATGAGGGTGAGAGAATAGCGTATAAATATATAAGTAAAAAGAAATAACAAAAAAATCCAAGAATCTTCGCGCGTTGCTTTATCGCCACGCGCTCGTAAAATATTCCGGTCACGTTTTACCCGTGGAAAATTGTCCCATATTTCATAATGCTGCAGCAGCAGCCACGGTGTTTCTGTCCACGATGTCTTTTGCACATATAGCCCTTTCCCGTGGCCCGTAAACACTCCTTTATTATTCACGGTGTGCCGACAACAATACTGTAGAGCACACACGCGCGCACACGAGGTCTTCTCTGTGTTTTTCGATTTCACTCCACTCGGCGGCCCCCGTTTGTATACTCGTGTGGTTCGTGTGCTTCCAACACTCGTACCTATCATAGGCCATAATGACACACATTTCATTTTATTGCTTAGTTGCGAATTATATTATAATATAGGTCGGGACGTCGGTTATAGATGCGAACATAGGTGAAAATTGATAAGCGAAGTAAGTACATCAGGTTTCCCTGAGATTATTTCGCAAATCTGCACCTGTAAGCCATTGTCGTTCGGCTCTACGAGTTGACAATTTGTGGGGGCCGGGTCAAGTCTTTCACCTAATGCGTACCGCGCTTTATGAGTCCAAAACCGTTAACATGTTCACCAGTCCAAAACCGTTCACCAATGCGATGTTTGAATAACACATAATATGGTTAATCAAACTGTTAATCTTGAATCGTCAAAAAGAAATCCTGTACCCGATGGTCAATAATATCGTTGTTACTTGTTGTTATTGGAGCAATGGACAATGCATATATTATATTATAACATAGGTTCTCCAGGGCGTTTCGATGGTTTTTCCTACAGGTATTACGTAAGTCCTCCGCGTTTTTACGATATCACGATGCAATGTAATTGATTAAAACTCTCCCGAGTGTCTTGGGAACGGGTTCGTCGGTCGTACACTGCAATCAAATTAAAAATAGATATCTTAACCATGTTACATACGAGTAACTACAGTTAAAGCAACACGCAGGATTACATTTCGAGTAACCGACTAAGTTAATTCCCGCAAGTATAATCAAAACTTTTCGTTCAACTTTACACTGTTGGTTTTGGCCTGCTACCGAAGTATATGCGTTTTAATTTTAAAAGGTTGTACGAATTAATGAAACTTTTTACGAAAAGAGTCTTAAGTCTTTTTAACTAGGTACACATTTAGTACATTTGAGAATTAATTGAACTAATTTTAAAAACGTGTAGGTAAGTACTACTAAGAAATCCCACACTTATTAACAATTTAACATGTTTTATTTATCTCTTGATTACATGCTTTTATAAAACGATGAAGGTTAGGAGTTGATACGCTCATTTTATAATATGGTATATTAATATATTATAGCGGTAGTCTTGTAAAAATAATAAATTACCATTGGCAAGCATTTAATCATGAGTACGACATATCATTATGGAAATATTTTGCTAAGCGAATAGGTGCTGTATTTATTATGATAGCCTAGTTTAGGACAAATGTGGGAAAATAATGTAATGTGTACAGTCATATTATTTATTATATTCACTAATTTAAATTCAAGTATTAAAAAAAAATCGTCAAGAAATTATAAAATGGGGGGGGGGGGGGGGTATGCATAATACGCACATCTAGCACGTATTAATGGTTAATATATAATAAATATTGATATTATAAAATAAAATGTTCAGATATTTATAAATATTTGCATATAGTCAATTTGACTTTACCATAACTTACCTATTAATAATATATACATCTAAATAAAACACACAAATTATATTAATTCAAAAAGTTGTATTTTATTAGGTACATAAATAGTAGTGAGATGTACGAGTACCGCGATATTATATTTACATAAAGGGAGATTTTTTTTCTTTGCAATCGAATATACTTACATAATATTATTATAATATTATACATGTTTTAAAGCGATTTAATTCAATATATTAAAATCCAGCCAACAAAATGTAAAAATCAGACTTATATATATTAATTATTATATAAAACCAAATAATCGAATGAATATCTTATATTTATAAATATATAATGTATCGAATGGGACTTGTCTATATTTTTGCTAATGTCAACAACAATATATCCTGCAATGAATGTATATAATGTTATCTTTTCTTTTTAAAATGTGTCTGTATTGACAAAACTTTAACATTTTACAAACAAATGAAAACGTCGGTGTTTTGTGTTTGACAACTTATTGAATACTGACATTACATTGGTAAAAAAAAAATGATTGATTAAATACATATGCTGAAGAAAAAAAATCAATTACTTTTATCATGATTGTGAGTGTGTATTTTAATAAAACTATTAAAATTAATAAAAATGTATTAAAACTGTTCCAAGCAGTAACATCAGAAAAATTATCCAAGAGAAATTAACTAAAAACTAAGAATATTAAAAATTATCTTAAAATTGTAAAATCTAAAAGTTATTTTAATTGGTGAACTAACCTGAAAACAAATTATAAATTGTTTTAGTTATACTCATCCCTCGACAATATTATTATACATTTTATAAACATTTTTAATACACTCATATTCAATACATTACACCAAAAAATATCTACGATTATTTGTCAATTGTATACTAAAATAATATAATGATTTACTGTTATTAATATCACTTAAATTAACATTAACAAATTTAATTATTATGAACAAATATATTAATAGAAGGTACTAATACACAGAATTTGCCATTTAGAGTGACCAATAATTGCAATAATGCGAGTACAATAGTACATAATATGTAATATTTTTTATGAAATAAATACATAAATCAGTACATACAATTAGTTGTTGTTTATCGATATAGTATACAGAACACGGATACTGCAGGGATATGAATTGAATTTTAATCTTATCGAGCTTAAATCGAATTTAATCCATTAATCATCGTATTTTTTTTATGTAAGCTTGAGAAGAAATAATGGAAAATAGCTTGAAACATGTCTGTCAATTTGTTAGATAAGTGGTTCTCTATAGTATATTATAAAGAATGTGCGATTTGTGAACAATCGCGTTTTCTGAGTTAAATAATTTATTACAAAGTTCAAAACTATTAATCTAACGACTAACATAATATTCACTTATTATTCTTTTTCAATTTCTTATTTCGTATTAGGTACCTACTTATAACAATTTTACAAAAATTAGATATTAACTTATCTAGCTTTAAACTTCAATGCTTATCTTGAATTTGGGAATTTTATAAGATACAATTTAAAGAGTTATAATGAAGAGAACAGTTTTATAAATTATAACTAGGTAAGTTATTAAATATGATCAAAGAAACAAAATACAAATTTCTTACAGTTACGAAAATTTATAACTAATGAAAATAATAAGTATCTATATTCATTGACTAACTTCCATACAATTTTGTAGTCTAGTGGAATTGTATTTCCATTGGGTGAAATCATTCAATATATTTTATTTTTTGTTTATAAATCGAAAAATATCTGTCGAGTACACCAAAGTATTTCCTGGAAAATCCGATTACTATAGAAGTGGGAATGTGAAAAGAAAATATATAATAATCGGATTACCAAACAAACGTATTTTATTTCTCTATAGCATAGTGAAAAACATATTTACTTTTTCCTTTTTGCGTTTAGCACCATTTTCAAAAAATAACCACTGTTAACTTAAGCTGCTAAACAAAGACATATTCTAAGCTGAGAAGTAATATAATAATTGGCAGTGTTTTTGAAAAATAATGCTTTCAACGTATAATAAAGTGAAACTAAAACACTAAACCATATAAAATTTTAGAATACACATATTTATATTAACATACACATTATACCTACTTAAAATGTGAGAAATTATTTTATTCTATTTTTAAACATTTGAGTACTTTTTTAGGTAAAACATTTGTTTAATATTTTTCATTTTGATAAAACTAAAATGATTATGTAATATTTATAACACTAAATAGGGTTATTAAAATTAAATATTTACGGGTTTATTTTGTATTACACGGATAATTTATGAAGTACCTAATAAAGAATCGATAAGCCTTAAGACAATGAATTTCGTTCTATAATAAAACAAATTTTAGTAATACATTAGATTTTTCAAAAATCAAGATAAAAGCGTAATCAACTAATTTAAATATGCGTGCTAATCTATAATTAATATACGTAATAAATTGTAGAATTCATCAATAATGGGTTTTTACGTGATGGAAAACGAATTAATTTATATTAGCCAAACACATTTATTACGTAATATTTTGCTAACGGTGAAAATTGTGAATATATTATATTGTCTATACCTGACCAACCTAAACGCCATAATCACTGTAGACCTTTAACGGAGCTACGGAAGTAATATTTTAGGAGGTATCTGAAGTAATTTAGAGTAACGTAATATCATATAATTCGTGTTTAATTTCAAGGTTCATCTACTGCTGTTACTGATGAGACTTAAGCGCCAATAATATAATATTTATATCACACACATTTTAGAGTAATACTGGTATTATAAATTTAAAAAAAAAAAAACCATTTACAATGATAAGCTTTAATGTAAACATTATAATGTCAACACTAACATTATAATAACTAATTGATCAACTAGGTACTCATATTATAACAATACTACACCTTTATGATGACTGAAATAGGAAGTTAAATACAACCATATAAAATAAATTATTAGTATAATATTTACACTTAATGAACAAAGTAGGTAGGTAACTGAAGGAACATTATACTAAACGATTATAAATTAATACCAGGTTCGATCAGTGTTATACAATTATTTTTGGTGAAACTAATTGGGGAAATCCGAAACGTCTTTAAGTATGCAAGATGTGATGGATTTGATTGTGTTAATAGAGACTAATGATGGGAGTAGATTAATTGGTGGTGAACGAAATTGGTACAATACTAATTTATTACTACAGTTTTCTTATTATCGACATTACTTAAATATTTTTAAATAATTAAATGTGTTTTATTATTTTAACTGTACTATTATAGTATTTTATTATTATCGATTTGGGAGATATTAAATAAATGTTAATTTTATACATAATAAATAAATTTCGTTAGTAATTACATGCTGTATTTTTTAATCCCTTAAAATTTAAATTGATATAAAACCAATAAAACAAATTACTATACTTACTATTATTAAGATTTTCATATATATATATGAGTACCTGTAACATTATGTCATTGAGCTATTGGAGGTAGTTTTAATTTGTAGATAATATTCTCGAATCCTATACGGGGCCGAGCTTGAAAGTACTACCTATACTATATTCGTTTTTCAAAGTTAAGGTGCTGAATTATTTTCAAATTAATTCTATCACTCTTGTACAATGTACAAGCTTAACCCTTGGGTATTAAGAGCAAAACAGTTTTAATCTGCACCCCAAACTCTGGCACTGACGTATTTAAGGAGAAGTTGATTAATAGACGAAAACGAAGAAATGGTATCAGGGAACGGGAACCAACGCGAATAAACGGGCGATAGCGGTGTTAGGGTGTCGGGGACCATGGAGGGGTGGAAGATCACCTCCTTTTTTTCGATACATAAAAATTGAGATTTATTCACAAATGGCGACGGTGTAATCCTACACGGAGAGGCATTAAGACAGATTTGGGATTTTAAAGCGTCTGCAGCAAGTTTATTGTACACTTGGGAACGGGAAGGGTTGTAGTTTCTTAATACCATCACTGTATAAGTAGCATTGGCTATAGTCGTTGTTCGAGTTTACCGGATCGTTGATGAATTCAGAAATAGTTTATTATACAGTCGGCCAAACAGTTCAACGGGCATAGTCCATCTGTTTTTAGACGAGTAAAAATGTTTTGAATCAGCAGACGAAAATATTTGGCCGTTATCAAATAATTTGATAACGGCCAAATATTATATCTCCCGTATATGACAACATTATCTATGATTTGCAACGTAAACTAAAATTACGACAAAGTCAGTACTACAATACAGTAGACGCCGCTTATAAGACTCACTTTGGGACCAGCACAAAGTGAGTCTTATAACCGAATGAACCTTATAGGCGAAGTGGAAAAAAAAATTAATTACGTATTTATATATACATATTATTTATTTTTTACTTTACTACATATTTATTATATTATTATATTATTTATTTTTTATTTTACTACGTATTTTGCTTTGATTTTAATACATTAAAATAATTAAACGTAAATACATATTACATATAATTTGTAATTTTAGTTTGTTTTTTATTTTTC
>NC_042496.1:26543792-26546922 GCF_005508785.2 Acyrthosiphon pisum
AAAAGTTGTTTTCTACTATTTATTTTACGAAATTTGAGTCTATAACCGAAGTGTTGAGTCCTATAACCGATTTTTTTTTAATGTATTTGGATACGTCCGGACCGTTCCAGACGATTTTGAGTCTAATAAGCGACTGAACCTTATATCCGTGAGTCTTATAAGCGGCGTCTACTGTATCTAATATTAATATACTGAGTGGTGTTGGTGATATATAATAATATCTTTTTTTATGTTTGCTTAATGAAATCCATATATATAATTTTAGTGTGAATCCCATTATCCCAATAATAATTTAAATAACAATAACAATAGTATTTTAATGTTATGTAAAATATATCACCGAGGCATTATTTTGCTATTTTACAAATTATATATTTTTATTAATTATTATTTTTTTAAACTAAGATTTAAAAATATATTAAGTGAAAGTCGTAACTCATGACTTAAATTTAAAAACATTTTTTTTACCATTTTATTGTAATTGTATTGTTATATTTTTAGCATTAATATCATACTCTTTCCGTGTAATTTTTATATTTTATACATACAAATTGTATACGACAATTTAAAGGAAATTTATTTAGTTAAAATTACATAATTTATTGCAAGATTAATAAATTAAAAACTATAGAATGGGTTTAGGCGATTTTCTGTTTCTGGAATAAGTGCACCTGGCACAAATCCATTATATGTTTCCTGAGCATTGTACGCGTATTTTTTAACTAAATTCATTTTATTTATAATGATGTTAAAGTGAATTGTATGCATTAATAATATTGCATAATAGTATATTATATTTATTCTCAAACGTTGGTACAAGTATATTTTTACGGTTCCATAGTTTGAATTCACATAAATATTTAGTTCAAACAGCCAAAACTATATTGTTATATTTGTTTGACTATTAACTTATATACCGATGCCTATATAGACTATAATAATCATATTTTAGTCATAGGTAAGTGCCCTAAAGTTGTGACTTGTTATAATTTGTACAACTTAATGATGGTACTTATATAATATTCAAGCTATAACAATTGACTATAAATACAACTTACAACTTACAAGTAACTTTGGTATTATTTATATTAATGTTTGTAATATAAAACAAGAGTTTGTAACCATTGCGGGTTATAGCTTATAAATAGTTATAATACATTATACATTGTATAATATTGTGTCTGTATTTTTTGTCTTCTTAAGTGAAATTCATAAATACTAACAATAGAGTTTTAAAATGTATGTAGGTACATTTTTTTAATGAGCTTTTTCAAATTTAAAGTTTTTTTTATGTGGTTATGATTTATATAGTTGAGAATGTTGTTACTTGTTCTTACGTATTTTTGCTGTTGCTTTTCAAGTAAGTCTACTTACATTTTATAACGTTTTTACCATTTTTCTTTTCTTTTTTTTTAGTAGGTATTAAAAACAACAAATAATATTTTGTATTTGCGATAATAAGCGTGATTATGATTTAGGTTCGCATTATAAATGCAATTAGAATAACATTTTAGTGTCTATATAAACCGTTTTAGTTTAGTTTATAAATGTCTTTCAAATGAAAACTATGGCTTTTACGAGTGAAATGGCTCCCTTTTGTATATTAATTTCTTACATTTGTACAAATGCACATTATTTTTTATACCTACATATCTAGTCAGGTGTATTAATAAAATAGATGTAATTTGTTTAGTCAATATACATACATGCCCATAAAATATGTGGTTATATTTACACGCTGCGGGTTAGTGGTCAGTCAGTTCTTTCAGGTTCTGAGTTTAGATTTCCGTGTGTTCATTTTATACATTCTTAATTCTTTATTCTTCAACTTAATCAATCTACATAGACATTACATTTCTCTATAATAAGATCAAAGAACATTTATAGGGAACATAATATTGTTTCCGTTTACAAAATATTAAAATATTAATATCAAGGACATGTTGTAAAACATTATTAACTTAAATTTAAATTTGTACAGAATAAAATTATTATATAATTTCGAAAAACTATTATGTAAATAGAAGAATAATATTGTAATCAATAAATTATAGTAAAAAAACACTTCTGAATCCTTTTGTTGCAATTGTCCATAATGATCGTATATACCCAAAAAGGCAAAACGCGGGCAATCGTACTCCACCCGCCACCGTACCAAATAGTGGCCAACAGATAGGTGTGACAGGGGTACTAGAACCCGCTGCCACATCCGGTCGCCGGACTGCTAATGTGTCTAGCGTGTGTGCTCATGTGGTCGCCTCCCACGAATATTCCGCACTCTCCAGCCGCTGCTGACGATGATGGCCGTGCCGGAGTGCAACACAAGTCAGAGCAGTTCAGCGACGAATACCTACCATAATATTGGCACTTCAAGTCCTGCGCCATTTACCATCCGATCGACATGTGTGGGTCGCTGACTCGGTGATCTACCTGCACTGGTTGGTTGTGTGTGACGTCGCCAGACGACGCTAGCCCGCGATAATACCTACCCACTCGAAAATCGTATCGCATAAGATGTAATAATTTCTTTCGCGAAACACACAGGCCGGATAGGCGGAAATCCACCATCAACCAATTCCAATCCAACCCCACCAACCCCCTCCCCTAAACAATAAAATAACATTTAGGGTTTATACTTAAGCGGTATATTATCATTATGATACAAATACGTCAAAAATGGGTCAGGATCGCTTATGCGGATAATATGTAGACAATATTATTCAAAGGTTTGCATCATTAAAAAATCGAAGATTGGACTTTGTATTATAAATTTATATTTTTTTTTTTATTATAAAGAACAAGGCCTCTACTACATAGGTCATTGGCCGCTTAAATTTATAAATTATAACATGTATATTATTATTATATTTGACTCAATAAAAATTTTTTGTTTTAAGTATTAAAATGTTATTTTTTACAAATATAAAAAAAAGCCCAATTCCCGTGTCTATTAATAGGATTATTGTAGTTGTAACATTACTTTTTAAAAGAATTTATATTTTAAAAGTGGGTGAAAATATATTTGCCCCCCCCCCCCCCCCCCCGCAAAAAAGATATCAGGGACCCCATGTATTTCACGTACCTACAGCATCAAATATCATTATGTCGAATATTTCCGTTCAAGACAAAA
>NC_042496.1:26549026-26558854 GCF_005508785.2 Acyrthosiphon pisum
CACAAAGTACACAAAATAGGTAATGTCCGTTTCATGAAATCGATGTCCATATAATGTATTTTCGTAAAAATTCACGATCTGGACAAATTTCACTATCTGGATATCCAGTTCATGAAATGAGTGGTTTCAGTATGTGGATGAGACATATACATTTTCAAAAGGGTTTGAAACCCGTTTTTATTATAAAATAAAACATTATTACAATTTATAGGTTATACGTAGTCCTTCAACGTTAACATGTTCACTAAAAATATCAATTGAGTATAGGTACCTACTCACATATTAATAATAAATTAATTCGTAATCCATTTTTTTTAATATTTAATTCATACTTTATAGTTTATAAATTAGACATTAAATTAAGTTTTAATATTATTTAAAAAAATTAATATAATCAACTATCAACATATATACTGATATTGATAATTGATATGTGAAGTTTATTATTAGTTCCAGAATTACACCCACATTGTTAGATGATATTCATTTTTTTATACCAAATCATAAAATTTATCATCAAAATTAATAGTACTTTATATTTTATTTTATTGTGATAAAGGAACAGGAGAACTTTCTGATAAGATTTCTATATTATGTTCTATTGTAATATATACCTACATAAACAACTATACTTTGTGCATCGCACTTTTGTTCTCTGTTCAATCTTAGAATTATTTAAATATTTAATTAAAAGATCTAATTAATTGTTATTCCGACTTATTCGTTTAGTTTAATATTTTTATATAAGTACCTACTAGCTATATATTATTCAGATTATATTTTTGTGTAAAATATAAGCTATTCAGTTATTTCAGGTTCAGCAAATAGTTTGTTTCTTGTTCATAATATCTAATAGACCATGTTAATTTAAATTTGGTTTTTCAAAAATATGTATCTTTATAATTTAATTTTGGTTTTATACAAATGAAAAGATTAATGTTACCAAAGCATATTATTGGATTTTTATTGAGAAATTGTTATTATATTGTCAATATTATATACTATATAGGTAATATAAAATTAAAATTATTTATTCAATAATGTTGTTTAAAATAATTATTTCGTGATTTCATATAAACTTTTGAGATATTTCTTTAGCCTTACAAAGTTAGAAAATACTTATTTTTATGCATGTGTATGGAAACTATATAATACCATACATTTAAAAAGTAAAATAAAATTATGTACAATAACTATAATAGATTTGAAATCTTAGAAGCTAACATGTAGAAAGACAAAGGAATTATAGAGCGGAAAACATGTATATGTACATGAATCGGTTGTGTAAATGTTCAATGCAAATGTGGCCCAATCGTATGCAGAGAGGACGAAGGCGCACATAATTAAGATGCGATTTTAATTACTTTTCAACCCAACATAGAGAGACGTTTGAATTTGAAATGACAATTATTAAGTATAGCAGTATATGTTTCCTATAAAAGAGGTAAATTAAAACAAAATTAATTTTAATATATTTACAATATTCTTTTTTAGCCTTCTATAAAATATATTCTCCAGCATATTTAATATTTACAGAGATAATAGATTTGCTTTATTTCTTATTGTATTTTATATGAATGTCTTAACAAAAAAAAAAAAACTATTTTAATTAAATCGTTCTATAACGACATTCATGTTATAGTAGAACTAAAAATAAAACTTTACTTTTAAAATATGTTGTACCTATACATCATACGTGAACTAAAAGTTAGAAGCTGAAAGTAGTTTGTAACAAGAAATAATAACAACGATTGCATCAATCGAATTATATCATGATAACATTTTGCTACCACATTACGACATCGTAATAATATATTTATTATTCTATTATATCAATATATATTATCCTCTCGGGCTCCAGCTCTCGTATAATCTCGTTCCAATATTACGGATGCGGATAATTTATCTCAAGATGCAATTAAGCTTTAAACACAAATTTTGATTCTTTACATTAAATATTATAATTTTTTAAGTTATAAATTATATTATAACTATTGCTACAATAAAACAATTAATTAATTGCAATACCTACCTACTATTACAAATATTTAATAGATAGGGTCACACTGTCACCCTTTCAATCATCGTTCGACAATCTGTTTAGTATATAAATAAATTATGATGGATAATATTTCCACAACAACAAATGTGTAACAAATATATATTTTTTAAACTATTAGGTTTTAATTTTTATATTAATCAAATGTAAGCAAAAGGAAGTGCGATCACTGGATGGTTTCTTCTCTCACCATATTCATGTTATAAATTTATTTTAGCACATATTCTTATTATGCCTTAGTGTATAGATTGTATATCCTGTAATGAAAAATTTTAAAAAAAAATATTAATCAAATAAAGGCGTTATTGACATTATTAACACTATATTAAGAATTAATTTTAAATTTGCATTGGGTATTTTCACCATTTTAATTCCATTACACGGACCTATTGACATTGAAAATGTTCTCATTGTATGTATGAGTTGAATATACCCACGTCAATATTAGTTTTTATTTGCTTAAATCATATTGAAAAAAAAAATAAGTATGGTTAAATAAATATTTAGTGTTTCTATTCGTGACCATTCGTTGGTTCTGCAGGGCCAATGTTTTAAATAATTTATAATTATCAAATATTAAACAGATTTCGTATATACCAGCTATAGAGTAAAATAAAATGTGTCTACAATATGTATACTAAGGGTAGTCAATATACTATTTCGACTTTTAGTTCTTAGAAAACATTAAATAAAAGATTAAAACAAAATTGATAGTTACCACCAATAACAGTATATTAGGTACAAAATATATTCAAAATATAACTATTGATCGAATAAGCAAATCGATTCCTCGGAAAGCGCGAACCACTGTCGGTGCCAAAAAAATTTACAATCAACTTAACTATCTGCTCGTCTAACAAACTCTTTAAAAGAATGTATTTGGCAGCTACAGAGAAATCTGTTGATTTACTCACCACGTGCATTGCGCACGGGCACCTATATATTCAGTTTATTGGATTGGTTATCTATAATACATAGCAGTAAATAATCGAAGAGGGATTATTGCTTGTCATTCGAGCTCCCGTGGCTTTTTTTTTTTTGTGAAAAGGTATCTTTATTTAAAAAATGTATAAACATATTATTATAATGTAATGTTGCACGGAAAAAAAAAATAACCCTCTACATTTGGAATATATAAATAGGTTTTTAATACATCATGATGCACGCATCAATTTTAAGTGAATAATATTTTTAATATTATTAAGGTGCCTATGGCTATACATATTATATAGACATATTGGTACCATGACTAACGAATTTTGTTTTTAAAGTTTGATCGAAAGAATTCTTCTATATAATTATCTATATTACAGATAGATAAATTAATATTATTACAATATTGTATAAGGTACCTTGGTATACTTGGTATACTTGTATAAAATATTAAAATGAGACGTAATTTAGTTAAAACTATTTATAAAAGTTAATTTTATGATGACTGTACAATTAGTAGTTTAGTACTGCAATATAAATTATTATACCTACATCTATTATCTATACTAAGTGGCGGCTATTGTCATTTACTATATGTGTATCAGTCGGTATTCTTGAAATATATATAGGATAGCTGCCACTGTATAAACTAATAAGTAATGTGTATTATGTATTATAAATAATTATATTTAAGTATTTAACCATAATAATTATTAACTACAGCGTGCGTTCATACTACATGCCTTATGTTAACATTATTGCATGATTAAAATATTAAGTATTAATTTTATAATGAAATTATATTTTTATTTATATTATATTGTAATATATAAATATACAATATACATAAATCATCTAACAAAAATCAATGGAATTTTACTTCAAAATAAATTATGTTTTTGAAATATTAAAACTCAATCGGATAACCAGACAACTTTTCAAACAGAATTTTGTTGACATATAATAATAAACTAAATGTATGCGTTTATAATATTATCATGGTTTATGGTTTTTAGATTCTTCAAAGTTTCAATTAATTTTTGTTTACATACACTTTTTAAATACATAAATACATTTTTCAAATACCATCAGATTACAGAGAATTTATTAATTCTTAATTTAAAATTGAAGTAACATTTATAGAGCCAGCGCGAGGGAAGTGTAGGAATTGCAACCGCACAGGGCCTCACGCTTTTTTTATGGGGCTTGAGAGTAGGGGGACGGAAGTTAATTTAAAAAATACATATGTTAGTTCTTACACGGTAGAAAATCGCATAATATATTTTATAAATAAAAAGATGATAATATTTTTTCCACCGTATAGGAACTTATATATTATACAATTTTTGTAGAAACTAACGTAATTGTTTAGGTACACCTGTTACTCTTGTAGGAACATACTATTCCCCTGTTTAATGACCTGTTATTTGATAAATAATCGAAAAATTAAAAAAAAAGTAGATCGCAGTCGGTAGGATTCGAACCTACGCTCCCAGAGGGAATCTGATTTCTAGTCAGACGCCTTAACCGCTCGGCCACGACTGCCCTGTATTGGAGATGTGAAAAATACCATTATTTAAATAGTTTTATCGATTTTATCACAAAGAATTTAATTTTAAATGTTAAATATATATATTCCAAGAAAGTGTTTGGTAAATACTTATTAACTATTTTGTTTAAAGTGTATAATTCTATTATACAACTTAACTGTAACAACATTTTAAATTTAAATATCCACTTACTGAAGACTTAAAAATGTTAAGTCTCTCATAATATATTATTCGAAAATATGAGTGCAGTTTTATTTATCCATCTATACTAACTACTTTACTTAGAATCGTTTATCGTGTATAATAAATAATAATTTATTGAGTTTATTGAATTGATTAAATTAAACTTAGGTACTATTCATCAAAAGGAAGCTCTCCATTTGTTTTATAATTAATTTTTAAAATAATGGCAGATGCCTGCTGTTCACGCAAGCAGCTCACGGAACATGAAGAATTGTTTTTTTCAGTCACATTATTTTCCACTTTTACTAAGAAAATATTTCATTTATAAAGAAGTACTACACCACTTTTACTAAGAAAATATACATATTATAGTAAGTACCTACTTTGTATTAAGTATTTTCTCATTATATTTTCTATAGACATTTTGGACAATATTTATAAAAGCAAAATATATTACAATTATTTTTCATTTGTTTTTAGGGGCTAAATTAAATAAAATTTTGATCAACCTAAGACGCTATAATCCACTTCGCACTGATTTTCACAAATTCACATAGATGAAATATTTGCAGTCTATTATTTTCAAGAGTATATTTTTTAATCTCATCTGAACTTTAGTATGTACATGATGGTGTTTTTGCTTAGGTGTTGTAGTGTTGTGTATTAAGATGTGTATTTATAGTATTAGGTACGATGATTGTTTTTATATATTTTAGCATTTTATTGGTGCTTATAAAATTAAACCTTATAATTAAATCCCCACATGAATGACAAATTTGGGAATCAATAGTTATAGTAGTTTTAAGTCCTTATATACCTATAATATAGTAGAATCGATGAATCCGTTACAGTACCTAACCCACTTGTAACATACTATATACAGAGGAGCGACATCAACTTAGCAGCTTTTTTCTAGTTTAAAAGCCATTAAAATAGTAACAAATTAACATAATATTATTAGTACTATTGTATTGAAGTATTTTAAGTAGATCAAAA
Source organism: Acyrthosiphon pisum (assembly GCF_005508785.2). Taxonomy (NCBI): domain Eukaryota; kingdom Metazoa; phylum Arthropoda; class Insecta; order Hemiptera; family Aphididae; genus Acyrthosiphon; species Acyrthosiphon pisum. The sequence goes on from NC_042496.1 coordinate 26,554,748, forward strand.
CGTAGATAGGTAGGTACTAGATATTAATATACAGGTAACCTATAAAACATTATTAAGTAGTGCATAATGCGCATAAAATGTATAAGAGTTTGATACATTTAAATATCAAAACGGCTTTCTATATTTTTTTATATTTGATATATATAGGTATGTATTTTAAATTGTAAATAATTATGAGTTTTGATAGGTAGATAATTGGTATTTATGAATTATCATAATCATTTATATTACTTTGCTTATAAATAATAGTCATCTGTAATTAAATTATTTGGAATACAAGAAGATAAGTACTATAATCTTTAAATTAACTGTACCTATGCCATAGTCATATTTTATGATTTTTATAAACAAACATTTTGTACCTACTACGATGTAATATTTTATTTTCCAATAAGAAGTCATATTATGAATGAGAAACACGCACATGAAAGGCAGTAATTTTTAGATTATTTGCAATAACATAATTTTATTCGAAGGGTACAGTAAGTTTATATAGACTCGGATAGTTGGATGAAATAAATTACTTTTGTATGGATTTGAAAATAATATTCCTTCATAAAACTTTTATTCTAAAATTTTCTAGTATAAATTTCAATCACAAAATTGAGTTTTCTCATTTATTTCCATAAAATATTTTATTTTATTCTTTAATACGGCATAGATACCCTATACCCGATTTGAGTGGTTAAACATTCAATTTTAAACTTGAATTTAATTTTACAGTTTGGTCGCTGTATAATAATTATAAACTATATATTATTTTTCTAAATGTTATAATAAAATACATATATTATTATATGCATTATTAAACTCTCTATTCACTGGATAATAATTGATATAACATTAAAAAAAACCAAAGACAGTAGCGTCTGAAAACTTTTTAGTTATTAATTTATAAGCAGAGAACTTTTTTTTTTTTATTGATATTAATCTCGCATTGATGACTTGGTCATTAGCACTACATAAATTTACGTTATTTTAATCACATATTTATATTGTAAAACTGTTGTGCGAACTATGAATAATAAATGAGAAAAAAACAACACTTAATTTTACCTATATTATATTGTGAACAAAATTAAATGTATTAAGTTGGATAATATTATGTTTATATTATATGATATAGGTACAGCAAGATGATTCACTAAGCATGCTTCCTACCATTTTTTCTTTAAAGTTTAAGCAATAGGTACATTTTTTCTGTTTATTGGTAATTATTTAGAATTTGTTGTACCTACATGTGTTGTCTCCTACAGTCCTACTTACTAACTAGGTATTATAATATTATAACAAAATGTTACGTTCAGAAGATATTTTGGTATTTTTAATATGATAATGAATTGGTCTATCGTACAATTTTAAGGTAAATATTAATATTTAATATCTAGGGTTCCACGTAGGTTTTTTATGATGTTTTAATTTTGAAGCAATTTATAAGCATTTAAAAATGTGTACATCAACTTCATCAACTTTTAAAACTAAATATGTTATAATTTATATTTAACTTTTTTCTATGCCTATAGGCTATAATATATATATTGTTTACTTTGTCAATCTTTGCTATACGCACCAGAATTGGCGTTCTAACCTACCTAAACGATTAATTATATTTTTATGTTGTACCGCCACACCTGAAGAACCGTGTTAGACGTTAGTGACGGTAGGTTTTAGTAAAAAGTAACGACTATTTCTTTTGAATAACATTTGTTTGCGCTTCCCCCAATGTTGATTGAACGTAAAACATTGTGTACCTGGTACTTAACGTTAACGAGCTTTTCCATTAGAGGGAAAAATTTAATTATTTCACAATTATTTGCACAACGCTAACTGTCATTAACTTTGATTTATGAATTATCTTTTGTGTCCACACTCTAGGAGGCGTAAGCACCGTTTACAAGACGACCTGTCGACACTGTCGTTGTATCGTGTATTACATAATAGATAACATATTGAGTCATATGACTTGCTCAAAAATTCCATACTTATTTAATATTATTGCGTTTCATTTTATTCAAAAATATTTACCATTGGAAATAATTTTCAACTGATGGGCATAATATATTATATATAATGTACACAACCATTGCATTAAAATATTAAATTTAATCACTATATGTTCAAAACTCGTACCTATCTTTATGTGACAAGTTAGCGAGTACATGCTCTATTGTATAGTGGACTACATTATATTTTGTTACAAAGTCCTTTAGTATAAAATAGTTATATATCTATGCTAATGGACTGTGTGTGTCATATTATTTACCATCAAATTATACCTCGGGCAGCAATCGATGATTCAATGATTGTGCGGTCCAGTAAGACCACACCCCTCGATAAATCGATTTTCGTCACCAGCTTCCATTGCCGATAATCGGCCGCGGCCAGAAAATCGCTTCACCGTGTGAAAGATACCAAAATGTAGATAGTTGGGAGATTGGGGTTGTGGCGTGTTTATGTGTTATATTGTCGATTGTAATGGTTTTAAAAAATCACCGTTCTATAAATGTTGAACTGCAATCACACAGCCAACAGGGAAAAATAACACTATAGGTAAGTACAGCATTTTCAATTTTTTTTCATTGACTTAGATGGATAAAAACTCCGTTTTGCGAACTTATATTATCTTATCACGGATCATAGTTGATTATTACTATTTCTGATTATTATATTTTAAAACCTTACCTACCCATACTATCTATAATATCTGTATTCTATATTATACTGTTTATTATACCTTTTTTTTTTATTGAGCTTAAGCCCGGCAATATCAGCCATTAGTTATTTTTGTTTTATTTGTAGGTTTTTTTTTTTGGTATGGGGTGGAACACGTGTGTGTTTGTTTTTGGCAGAATTTTTGATTTGGGCACTTGTAGGTATCTGCTATGCCCGGGTGGGGGATATAACGGCACTTGTTCTCCGGACATCGTGACTTGCCTGAAGAAAAATGCCACCCATAGCCGAGGTATTGAACCGGCGTCGGTGTGCATCGCAACCGACGCCTTAGTCCGCTCGGCCACTCCGTCCCCCTTATTATACCTTATACGACCATAAATTGTATTTATTTAATGTTATGCATCACCTAAATCCATTCTAGGTTTCTCATTCTAGGTTCTAGGTTTCTCTAAAGTATTATTGATTATTAATGTAAACGATTATCAGATTATTCTAAAATTATTGTTTTAATATGAATAATATTATTGTGAACTTTTTATAATTATATATAATAACACAATTATTATAATAATGCAATAAAAAATTGAAAAATGTCATATTCTGTTTTGGAATACTTATGTACCTATATGAATTTCAGGTTGCCGTTTCAAATTCAAAAATCTTATAACAGCTCAATGATAAAAAAAAACCAGGGAAAGTCGCTATATGTACACTATATTATGTACTTACATCGTTATTGAGTAGGTCATTTTATATAAATGTGTGACATTTTAATTCAATGATAAATCATTGAAAAGAAACATCGATTTTGAGTGTTGGATATACTAATGTTTTTGGAATTCAAGCTTCCCATAATTTAAAAAAAAAAACCATAGTGGCTTATATGTATATAACGATTTGTTTAGGTGGAGAAAATATAATATTTTTGAACCATAATTCAGCTTAAAAACGATGTATTTTCCGGACACAAAAAATAGAGTTTTAGAATGTTTAGCCATTGCCATTGTATATGAACTAGTGTGCCCCGGGGACGTTGTTCACTAAAATAAATATAGATATGCGTTTTTTACTTCTTTAAAACAACGTGATACACGACTATGGTCTGAAAGTCATGAATCTTAAACGCAAAACTATCAAATCCGTTTTTTATGTATTGAATAAAAACGCAAGCAATCTACAGTAACTAAATATTTTTGATCATACTATTTAGAAACCATACCCACACCACACTGCACACAATTTATATAATAGATACGGATTTTATGACTATACCAGCTATATCTATTGATTATATTTCCATCAACCAACTATAGTAATGTACTAGGTATTCCAGAGGTATATTCATAGGCGGAGAATTTGGCGTTGGGTTTTCGAAATGTATGAACGTATAACATTCGAATGTAGAACGTGCTCTGTTATGGATTTATTTTCACG
>NC_042496.1:26558904-26586908 GCF_005508785.2 Acyrthosiphon pisum
AGAGGGCTTAGCACACTCAAGCCCCCCTAAATCTCCGCCTATGGGTATATTATATCCAAAAATAAGAATATCATAAAATTATAGTCTTGAAATGTATAATAAATAATCTCATATTCTGCTTTGAAATACTTATTAGTAAGACATATTTTGTGATAGACATATTTCAAAAAGTAAAAATCTAATAACAGCGCAAAATAAAAATGAGATTTTTGGAGAAAAATAGATTTATAATGGGTAGTTCTTAAAATGTGTTCAAATTCATTAAACACGTATAATTTATCGAAACTACAAAATTTGACTGAGATAAAAAATAATCTGCTTAAAAAATTCTCCTAGCATATTATGATTGATAAGAAAAAGAAACATTTCTCATATCCCATTTAAAACTAAAAAGTTAAAACATTTGTTAGATAATTAGAGTACTTAATTTAAATTTAAATATATATTATGTTGAAAACTTTTACTAAAAATTGTTTACAATAATTCATTGTTAGTGGTTATTATTATAGCACCTAATTATTTTGATGTCTACTTACCCATAATGGTTCACTTTTTTAAGATTCACTGATAAATGATAATATAATAATATGTGTTATTGTTTTTAGGGTTCCGTACGGCGTAAAACGGTACCCTATTACTAAGGCTCCGCTGTCCATCCGTCTGTCACCAGGCTGTATCTTATGAACCAGGAAAGTTAGAATGTTGAAATTTTCACAGATTATGTATTTCTGTTGCCGCTATAACAACAAATACTAAAAATCCTAGAATATATAATATAAGCAGTGTTGCCAACATGTTTATAGCTGATGATGGTACGGAACCCTTCGTGCGCCAGTCCGACTCGCACTTGGCCGTTTTTTTTTTTAATATTTCAATTATTTTTAACATTTCACAAAATACGTTTGCAACAATAATATAGGCCATCAATTCAAATAAAATGTGAAAAAAGCCAGACATATAGTATAGGATAGTTGCACGGTCGTAGTTTTATTCTTACGATTATTATCATGATATTTAAAACACCAATATGAGTGGAAATTGGTAAAACTGCATTGTTTTTTCAAATGTTTTACGGTGATCAGCATCTTCCTAATTTCCTTACACCTAACCTCCTAGATAAATAACTGAAACATAAAAAAAATATCTATCTATCTATTTAATTAATATCAATACTATATAGAACCTTCCCATTCATTTGGATGTATTACAATTTATAATATTTGCTAATTACTACTACCAATTAATTAGAATATTTAGATTACTTGTGGATATTAGTAAATAATAATACATTGTATTTAATATTTATATAATGTGAACAAATTATATTGCTTTTACAAATAAAATTAAGTTACATAATATTATTCTGGCATTTATGAGTATAATTGAGGAATTTTTATTTTTATTGAAAGTTGGGGGGGGGGGGCTAGATTTTTCTAAATACGCTACTTCTTAAAAGTATAAAAATATTATTACAATATATTTTTTAAATATACATCAAAAAATAGTCACTTAATTATAATTATTTATTATACAGTTAGCTATAAAGAACAATTATGTTTCTATTTAAGACTCGTTAGTTATTTGTATAAAATGCTTTGAAAATATCAATAATAAAGAAGTACTGCGTTGATAAAGATATTATTATTCAATGTGATCTGTCAGTATAAATCAACTGAAAAAGTCATTCGTATAAATAGACGTGTAACCACCACTCCCAAAGCACATTATTGTCATTGACTCACTAAAATAAAAATAATAAAAACAATAACTCTAGACGTGATTATAGCAGAAAATAAAATTAGAAATGAATGAATACATGTTCAGACATTTATTCTAGTAATTTGAGCTTATAAAACTTTTTAATAAAGTTTTAACGACTTTGACATAAAATATCATTTTTAAAACTACGCAGACGATGATTTTAGGTGAAGACAGTTTATTAATTTTTGGAATTTAAACTTAACACGACTTTTTTATCAAACCTTTATATTATAATTATTACCTACAGTGACTTAATAGGAAGTTAAAAGTTTTTTGATTCTTTACTTTTCAAACCAAGAAAACCATTAACCAATAAATGTTACTTAATAACACAAAACACAAAATATTAAAAAACTTCGTGAACATAGTCAAATCGTTCGTTTCACAAAAATGTACAGATAAAACTTACTATTTATTGTTTATTTGACTCCGCTTCTTAACGTAAGTATTGCTCTTGATTATTTTCCACTAGCCATAAGAAATGGAACTGTTCTTCAGAAAAAAACCTTGTAACGATAAAACAACGTCGGATAACGACAGGCCGATTACTCACCAACATCATTAGTGAATATATTTTCAAAAGTCCGACATTTGAGATTTTTAAATTATGTAAACTACAAATTTCAATTTACAATATGTTACATTACAGCGTTCTACTATTTTTCGTGTTACTGAATTTGATATTAACAACTGTTTCGTAAATCAACATAAGATAATATAATAAATGTTTTTTTTTATTGACACATGATACATCGAAAGCTTTCAATAAGTGTATTATATTAAGTTCTTCTTATTTATAAACTTAAAACGGTTAATATTAAAATTAATGTTTGTATAAATTAATAATATTTAACGAAAATACAATCGTATATATGTATAATTTCCTACAAAATCATCAAGTAAGAATCAATTAGATAATCAATAGATCTTACATATTTCTGTTTGAATTCATTAAAGCTCAAAACTAGACTCATTACATTTTAATATTTCATATACCTACACTATATTTTGCGAACAATATAACAACTAACAAGTCAATATGAATCTTGTGGTATTGTATGTGTCAATTGTAAATCTACAAAGCTATATACATGACGATGACATCTCTATTTTATGTAAACATTATAACAATTTATACGAATAAATGTCTTTAAAATAGGAAACTATGTGTGGTAGATACTTGTCACTTTTCATCAAAGCAATATTTTTAATTTAACAATGAATTTCTCTTTTGGCTGTCATCAGTTAAATATATTGGATGAATCTGTTGGATAAATCTTGGAATTTTAACATAGTGGTAAAATACAGTTGTACCTACAAATTATAATTTATTATTAGTTTACGAGATCATTATTTTATGTTTCATATATTCGTTAAGCAATAAGTAACTCTTAAGACTTAAGAATAAAGTATTACCTTTAAAGCACAGTTAATACAAGACTGACTAGGTACAATTATTATTATATAAAATTATTGCATACACTTAAAAAAAATATCATAATCCCACCTCACCAAAATATTCCTTCTCTGAAAACATTGCCTATAGTATTCTATATACATAATAGGTATTACTTATGATTATGATAGATATTTTACTGCATTAGAATAACTAAATAGTAAATACACTATTACTGGTTAATATGCATATTGTATATACTGCGTCAAAATTAAATATAACTTCTCAGCCTAAAGAACGAAAAAATATTTCAATTGATAAATAAACTTTTAAGCGTAATTTAACTCAATAATTTCTAAATTGTTAAACAAGCTATAATGAAATTTATTTAAGTATATAATATAATGTACTTATGAAGTTAATATTATTATGTATCAAATAAATAAACTTCAATAACTATTAACAGTTAATTGTTATAGGTTCTAAAAATATTATATTAAAAATAAATTTAATATAAATTACCAAAAATATGATAATTTTTAGACTACTTTAAAGTAAATTGTTCTTCCTTATATTATTTTTTTTTTTGTAAAATATAATGCAGTTATTCATTGAAAATTAATTTTACTTCAGTACTAATTAAACCAGAGATAAAAAAGTGATTACTTAATACTGACTTTCAATCACTTTATCAGCGTACCTATCAGATACCTACATAACGGTAGATAACAAATAACATTGGGCTGAATTTTAATACATTGATGTCCAGGATAATTTGAACAGATTTTGGTCTTTGTATTAGTTTCGACTGAGTGACCTTTGGGAGATTGTCTGAAGTGAATTTAACCGGAACAACTGGGCCAGACCAACAAGGTTTTCATTTTAAGTTTTAAACCTTTTACAATGTCAAGTAGTATTGGTCAAAAAAACAATTCATGGACAAACATTTTCCAAGTGAAAAACATTCCAAAGGATGAAAACGTTTATATAAAAAAAAATAATATTATTACGTGTGTGAATTCAAATATCCATGCTTTTGGTGAACAGGCAATTCTCAGCAGTTTATTACACATTTAATAAATTGCAGTATAACTTAGCTAGGGACAACAATAAATTATAATGTACATTATACATAGACACTTTTATTAGTTCTTTGTTTTATTCAGATATTTATCAAAAATAATGAGAGAACGACTTTATCCTCAAAATGGTTCATTTTTAGTTGAACATAACAATAAGTAATCGATAAAAATATAAAAATATAACTATTAATTCAGATATAATTTATATTGTTAAAGTTTCGTCAGAGAAAATGTATTTACAAAAATATGATCATGTAGTTAAATACATAAGCTATGTATGTTTTCCTGCAAGAATACATATTTTAAAACGTTTTAAATTGGGTTGGAAAAATGTGTTAACTTCAATAAAGAAAGTACCAATAACACTCCTGCAGTGTACATTGTACATAGCTACATCACACATACCAAATGTTAATTTCATATCAACATTAAAATATGTATATTATAAATAATTCTATAGGACAGCTAGTTCAAAAGCTTTTTTGAATAATTACCACGTACGTAAGTTATATTTTTCGGATGTCGGTTTATACTTTATAAACGTTGCTCAAATGTATTCACTATTTTAATCATATTATAATACTTTTTACACAAAATATAATACGTTATTTAACCATTTATTTTGAAGCAATGATATTTACAATCGCCTAAAGTCATAAAATGTTGGTAAATATTTTCACAAAACTGTTCATATTATGATAACTTTTGTGTAATGCTTTCATATTGTATAGCACTATCGGCTAACAAATTTGACTACTATACTGTTATTGTTACAGAAATGTTATCCTTATCGTTTTATTTTTTACAGACATATATTTTATACAGGCAGTTTGTTTAGAAGTACGTAATAAAATTGCATTTTATATATTTTAGACGCAATGACACAAACTCATAGCCTATAGAAATAAACAATAATAGAATAAGCAACAAAACTATTGAAAAAATAAATCTGGACAAGATAATATTATAACCTATAGGCACGAGATGTAGTGGATCATTGTTATCATATATTTAATAAAACGATACGTTTTCACATTCACAACAAAATAATACACTAACTGTTGGTTAATTAATATGGTGTTTACTGGACTAATTAAATATTTTAAGATATTTATAATTAATAAGATTGATGAAAATGTGTGTATCAACTGACTTAAGTAATGATTATAATATATTAATATGCAGCATATTGAGTAAACACAAAGGAAAACTAATCAGAAAATCAAGAAATATCTTGAAATATCAAATAGATAGGTACAAATATGTTCATTGGTTAATAAAATAATGAACAGATAAAGGCAAATGAAACTTGAGTAATCCTTCTTTACTTAATTAAAATATAATATACAAAACTTGAAAACTATATAACTATACAAACTGAATTTCTCCAATAGCCAATATCGTCCATATATTTATATAATAATAACTATTCTATCGCTCATGATTTTAAAAACGTTCATGTTTTACATTATCTAGTTTATTTAAAATGTAGAAGTTTTATTAACTTAAAAAAAAATTGTTTGAGTTCATGAAATATTCGCTCTTCAACATACTATTTTCCGTTCACACTTGTATATTATTCAATACCTACATTCAGTATTCTTTATACCTCGTCATTATAGTTTATACGTAATGTATCGGCAGCATATACAGTATTAAGTCTCTTCATCCACCCCCATATATTATAATAATATTCAATAGTATACATTATGTGTTCTGAATAAAATTGTCGCATTCTAGTTTATAAACTTAAAAAAAAAAAAACAAACGTACTTATTTTTTAAAATAATTTTATATTCCTGTCAATAACCGCAATACATACGTATGCCTTACTATGTATTATGTATTATATATTATATACAATACGCATATATGTATAGCTAGCGTATGTGTACATTTATTATACTATTTTTTTTCGTTATATTTTATATAATATCATTATTCTTTGGAGCGTAAACGATTCACGCCTCTGCAGCGTTTTGAAGATATTGATATTATGATAATGTCATTCCGGCTTTTCTCCGATATATTGGTTTCAATCCACGCGCGGCTCTCTCCCAGTTTACGTAAAGCATATAGACATATATACGTGTATATAGTAATACATATACACACCTTAATTCGGTTTCATGTTTCCAGACGTGTGGATTTGTTCCACAGTGGCAATATTCATTTATCTCGTTCAAGTACATTTACGTGATATGATTCAAAATATTCCCAACGCATAAACAAAGCACACGCATCATGCTTATATTCGTACATTCCATCCACAATAAAATACTTGTTATCTCCTTCCGACGACTTGATGAGTTGTTATCTTAAATAACACGACGGGAACCTTGAAGTGTCCATCCGAATTGAATTCAAGCCAAACAGACATTAATTCGCTACCTATTCCTACGACAGATTCCTTTGTTTCGCTTTTGCGTATACACGTTTAATTTTCGATTATGTTTCTGCAAGACTTTACCTTAACTTCGAGATAACTGAATAATAAATTCACTTTTTGTATGAAAACAAACCACTTGCAGATATTTGAAAATAATAATAATATATATATATATATATATATTATACCAACTATAGTTTTAACTTATAAGCTATATATTATGTAGGTATACCTACTAACAAAATAAAATTATAAATCTTTTTTAATGAATATATTAGGTACATTAATTTTTACCGCTAAGTAGGTAGAATAATATACTATAAGTAAGAATGATGGTTTTTTGTAACGATCATACTGTTTCATTTCAGAATTTCAAAATTATATAATAGATATTTTTAATAGTAGGGTTAATTATAAGTACATATTAAAATATATTTGTATACATATATCTACTTTTGATGACAATTTTAAAAACAAATGTTTTGTTTATTTGTCAGTTCTTTGGAAGTATCTGTCTACTTTTTTTTAATTGTAAAATTAATTGTTAATGTATCAATATATCGAAAAAACTATAAATAAAAACTTAACAATGAAATTATATTTTCTTGAATACAGAACCAAATGTAATCAAATGTAATTTATTATGATTATATTATATTTGTCTACCTACCTATATGTATATAATATTTTAATAAGTTTTACATGTTTTTTTTTATGTATTCGTCTTACTCAAAACATTTTTGATATCAGATTACCACATTACTGATGTAATATAAAATACAATTATGATAATAAAATCAAGTATTGATATTCTAGTTACTTATACTATTTTTTTATTCTAAATTCTAACGAAACACATAATAAAGTAGGTATAGATAATATTATACACTTATACATTTTTTTTCAAAAGATTATCCAATTATATTGAAGAAATATTGAATTTTTCTTGACATTAAAATAGGTATCCAATAGATTTAGATAATGTTTAGAACTATTTAATAACTATTTATTAATACCTATTTTAATTATTTATTCACATAAGAAATTATTTAAATCAAAACATAATTTTACTAAATAATTAGGTAAAAAAACAGACGTAAACGAGTTTTCTTCTATTTATCAATAACTAATAATTACTCTACAATTTAATAAGTTATCCAAAGTATTAAAACCAAATTTGATAATATTATTTTGAGCAAATAACGTATACAATTTAATTGTTATTATTTTAACAAATTATAACGAATGTTATGTTTCTAATAAATGTATAGTTCACATAAAAGTAAATATTATAATATATTCATACAAAATATTAATTTGTATAATGAAAAAATACTAGATATTTACCTATATCATACAATCCATGAATATTATTTACATATTAATCTTTTAAATATAGAATTTTTTTTTTAAATGTTGTTTAAGGTTTCATTGCTCTTGACTCTCAAGGATACAATAACCTTTGAATTTTTAGATTTTTATGTTTAACAAAAAAAAAAAATCTTGATCCTTTTATATAAATTATAAATATAACTTCAAAATTCCCCTTTTTATGAAAATCGTTATAAAATATTAGGTGAGTTTGCTTTATGTTATGTAAATCACTATAAAAGTTCGAAAGCTTTTATTGCAAAGACTTGTTGGTCATAACGAAAAATACAAAAGAAAAGAGTAGGTAAGGCATCTTGTAGTCGTGTCACGGCATGTTAGCTTTCTCCACCCAAAGAATTATATTTAACAAGCATCAAGAGGAAATAAATTGTACATATTTTTTTTACTGAATTATTAAATGAAGGATATTTAAATATTTCATACAAATACGAAGTAACGAACATATTTCTATTAATCGAGGACATTGTACATCAGTGTAAAACTGTTAATGCATATTTTAATTAAAAAAACGAATTACGGCAGTACCGGATAAGTAGGTACCAATATAGTTTCTAAACATGTACCTAAACCTGGAAGAATACATAATGGGATTGAAGTTACGAGTTGATGTCACTGGTCAATTTGTCTGACAGTAAAAAAAGCTAAAAAAATTTCTCAATACCTGCGGATATTTTATCAGAAATATGTGAAATAAATTGTATATACTCGAAATATAATATAACATGTATATGCATGGACACGTAATTATTTGTTTTTAAAAATGTATGATGGTGTTCGGATTTCATCTTTCCTCAATATGCTTTATGAATTTGTATTGTATTTTACTTCAGAATAGTGAAAACATTTTTTTTTCATTTTTATTACTCAAAATATTGTTGATAAAATGATAATGTACAACGGTTATCGTGCGTCACAAGGTTACTCATATAATATTCATCACTTTATTTAATACATTTTGAAAATCTTTACTCGTAAATTGTTTTATGGGCACTTAAACTTGTAAAAATGTCGTACAAACACTATAATAATAAACCAATCCCCGCTCAGTATGGTCTTTTTTTTTTTAACAAAATGATTTGTCATTGCTTTAAAGCTTAAAATAATAACGTAATACTGGCATTTGTCGGGGTGAGTGAAACAAAACTATAGTGCCCGCACCCAGTTATCGTGTCTTGTCCATTCGTTTATTTTTAGCGCTACTTTAATTTTTAACATGTTCTACAAAAATTATTTAGTTAACCAAACCTGCAATTTTTGCTGATAATCATTTTTTAACAAGATAATATTTTTTCATCGATTTTAAATAGCAAATATTAATCTAGTAGGTATATATACTCTCTCCAGTAGCTGTAGCAATGGCGTAGCCAAGGGAGGGGCTGAGGGGGCTGCAGCCCCCCCCGAAATGTTAAGAAAATTTAAAAATTATTTTAATGGTCTATGATAGATGTTCAAAAAGTCTTAAATTGTATTTAAAAATATTTAAAAATGTACTATAAGTATTAACACTTTTCAACCATCTATCTGTGCTAGTACGTATTTAATGTGTAAAAGTGGAAAATTGATCAGCCCCCCCCCGAAAATAAATCCTGGCTATGCCACTGAGCTGTAGCGTAAAACTGTAGCATTGAAGTATGTGAAGCAAGATGAGTGCTCATCCGTACAATACAGGCAATTTCCATATGATAGAATATATTATTTAAGTATGCAAGTGACTGTAATTATAATATGAAACTAGATGATTTTTTAGGGTTCCGTACGGTAAAACGGGACCCTATGTCCCTATTACTAAGGCTCCGCTGTCCGTCTGTCACCAGGCTGTATCTCATGAACCATGAAAGTTAGAAAGTTGACATTTTCACAGATTAGGTATGTATTTCTGTTGCCGCTATAACAACAAATACCAAAAATCCTAGAATATAAAATATAAGCAGTGTTGCCAACATGTTTATAGCTGATGATAGTAGGAACCCTTCGTGCGCAAGTCCGACTCGCACTTGGCCTGTTATTTTACTTAATAAAAAGATCAAAAACTAATGGATTTATATTCGTTACTACATCTTTGACAACTCTGTGACTAACTTCATTGGACTTAACAAAATTATCATTGTAGTAGTATTTGTATAATAATATGATAAAACTACTTTAATATTAACATTTTGTATTTATTTAAAAAAAAAATATATATAAAAACACATATTATGTTGATCAAAGCATGTTATACACGTACATTTAAATTAGTTTTTACTCCACGGAATGAATACCAAAACATAGTAATAGTTTCTTTACTGTAATAAGTTTTTCACAAAGTAAAGAATACGTACACAGCACATAATATATATATATACCTCTTTTCAACGGTAACATGACTTTTTTTATCGGATTCATATCATTATTTCGTTATTTTACATTTCGTTCGGATACCAAAATATATGTAAATAATATGTGTATACACTATACAGACCAAGCATATTGCGTATTGTTATTAGTTTTTGACTTTGAGATACAGCACAATTCAAATATAATATATTTTCATTATAACAATTTAATTCACGGAACTAATATAAATACGCACAATATAAATAGTTTTCAAAAAATTTTGTGAATCACAACTATGTTCAAAATACTGATTACAAAAACCAAAAAAATTGTGTTAATAGGTATTACTCATTAGTCATTACTCATTACGTATAAGTTCAATTGTCTTGTCATTCATACATATTATATATAAATTGTCTTGTACTGAAATTTTTACAGTAGTTTAAATTAAAATTTTTTTATGCAAAAGTAAATAGCTTTAAATAGTTCCAAGAAACGTGTAAAATTTGATAATGCGGAACGGTGAAAAATCTCAGAAAACCAATAGCCTATGAGTATTAATTTATGGTTTAGTCAGTACAAACTACAAAGTACAAAGTGTCAAGAGTTTCAATATAATCGTCATTAAAAATTTTTCTAGTAAATATAAAACTTTGTAAAATAATTTCACACATAATGGTGGTAAAAATTTTGTAATAAAAAATTATTGATTTATATTATTAAAAAATAATAATTGTAAAATAAAAAGGAATTAATTAGAAATTGACTTAATTGACTTAATTCAAAATCCAAATAATATACCAACGAAAATATACCTTAATATAATTCATATATTTTTGAGTTTTTTTTTAATAAAACCTCATATTACAATCAAGTATCTTCAATTATTTATTATTTTAGCCTTTAGGTGCGTAAAACGTATAGTAACTGAAAAAAAAAAAAAAAAAAAAGGTGGACAAGTACGAGACGAGTACGTTTTACTGTTCAGTAATTGTCGAGCATTTGTTCCAATATATGTGTTATATTTGAATTCATAGATAAATCATTGCATACAAAAAACGATTCTGAACGAAGATTTTGTGACGTCCTAGCATATTTGTATAAATAATCTAATTTAATAATTTTAAAAAAATAATAACAATTGAAAATATCTCATGGCTATAAATAGTGTAACTTTCCGGTTAACTTTTTTTTTTTGTTGATAGAGGTAGAAAAACTTGTGTAGAATCTTCAATTAACAATTTTAATGTTAGCTATGAAAATAAAAACTTTTATACATTTCCAACTGAAAAATCATAATTTTTTTGGATTGATATAAGTTTATTTACGTTTATCAAATAATTAAATATTTAAAATTACAAAATGTACAAATCAAATTTGATTTTGATTAAATATTATCCGTTTCACATGATAAATAAATTGTACTGATAAAAATTTGAAGTGATTGGACAAGGTAACTTATTGTTTTAAATACAATTCCTTTAGAAAGACCATTTGTATGGTATTATGTTTTACAAAAAATATATAAAATTAATAATATTCAATATTATACTTACAAACTTTCAAATTATTATCTCAAATCCTCTAACATAATATATCCTAAATGTTGGTTGGTAGTTACCTTCATGAAGATCTAAACTTATATATATATTTTAAAATGATGTAATAGTCTAAAATTCTCAATAACTAACTAAGTAATTTATATTTAAATGAAAAAGTTTAACAAGTCTTAAGCAGACGTGTTATAAGTTTTGAAGGGTACAGAGTACAGACTACAAATTACATTTATTTATGATTTACAGTTATATTTATATAATTTTAAGAATGAAGATGTGTCTAGATATTCAGGTTTCCATATTTCTCAATGTAATATTGTCTTTCTTGCACTAAACGTATTATATAGAACTTAATTAAATTTCGACAGAACTAGTAAAATGAATACTTGTACATTGCCCAAGACTTGGCTTATATTTTTCTTTCATTATCTATTTTGGTATTTTAATTTTATTATTATTAAAATGCATGAAGAAGTCGTTTGCTGTTACAAAGTTTACAGCTTTAGGTCGTAAAACCTGTCAAACTCGAAGGTGGTTTATTCCATCTAAACATGCAGGCAGGGTTATACGTCATTACACCGTTCCATATAGTTGCATTTTTTCTTTTTGTATTTTAAAATGACAACGGTAGTTTGTTGAAGTATAAAAAGGAATTTAGAAGAATTACGTTATTATAATATTCTGTTGTTACTGAAGTTTAAAGGTTAAATTCCTGGCTGAGATTAATTTATAACTTTTTATCCTTTCTTTACTCTGTATAATGTATGCTATAAATTATCAACACTTAGACAAATTTTAAATTTGTACAAACAAATAAAATACAAATTATGTTTATTTTTAACCTGCATCAGTTTTTTGTTTATCAATAACCGTTTATAATAAAATAACACAGAAAATAAATTCATATATTTTCCAGTTGCAAAATAATTGTGAAAGTATCCTATACAATATACGTACGTAATTATCATTGTATAATTTAATATAAACCAACATGAATGAGCCATACAATGTAGCCAATGTTCATGTATCTTCTAAAAGTTCAATAACCTGTAGAACATAATTAACAATAAAATATATTATATTTATAACTGAATGTCGCCAATATAACAAAGACAAGAAAACTATATACTGATCAACTACGTGACATCTCGGGACCACAAATAAAACTACAAACATAACTACTTTTAAAACAAACTGATTTAGATAAATTAATATAAATATTAAATAAAACAATGTAGAAAAAAAAATTACAAAAATGTAAATAGAAATTATGGCTAATAATCATCAATCTAGTTGAAGCTTGAAAATCAATAAAAAAAATTAAAACCCATAATTAATATGTTATTTGTTAATTATTTTTATTTTAAATAAGTATTTATAAGTAAAAATAATCCCCATCAAAAACAAAGCCAAGTAAAAGATAAATTAACAACAACAAAAAATCAGCCTGTTGCATAATACAGGGTGTAGCAAAAGTAAATTCAATAATAATAAGCAGTTTTTCGATAATAAAACATTGGGAACCGACTTATGCCGCTCTCTGTATAGTGATATATATATTATATACATTGTGTCACACTACCTACTATTTATTTAGTCCATAACCTCACATCACTCCTATATTTCATTAGCAACAATTCGCTTTTATTCTTATTGTTTAACACTTTGCACGTTTCTCAATTTGGTCTCTTATGTCTAGTCAATAAAAAAAAGATGATAACACTTTGTGGTACATGTACATTAGGTGTCTAGAGGAGTCAGTGAGTCACTGTAATAGATGTATTACCTTTGAATTCAATGATATAAAATCGTTGTATATGAACAATTGTTCTGAGTAAGATAGTCTGTCAGCTTAATTACTACTAACTATATTTTGTGATCAAAGAAATTAATTTTACTATTAAGCATACAAATTTTTAAATGTTATTGTGTGTATTTACCCAACGTCGAAAAAAATTGAAGTTCAAACGCTCATAAAAAATTAGTTTGACTTTCCGGTAAACTTCTTTTTGTAAGGGTGGATAACTTATGACTATAAAGTATAAACAGATCAAAAAATAGTCAAAATATTTTGGAAATTGAATGGTACATAGAAAATGGTAATATAAACATCTGGTGAAAATCTTAAGTAACTACGGTTATTAGTTTTGTTCAAAAGAACTAAATCGATTTTGTCAAAAACTGGTGTTTGCGTGAAAATCCTCGTTAGTCCTTTTTGAATTTCCTAACGTTATAAAAACTATTGTGAATTTTTCACTTGGACCTGTCATAAGTGCCGACTAGATTCACTTTACCATTAGAAAAGATGCTGAAGTTGAAAATCGAATTACTTTGAGTACCTACTTATCGTGATCGTGTATACATAAACAAACAAAAATAAATGACACACATCATTGTAAAATCAATACATTTATCGCTCCTCAGCTCAGAATCTAAAATGAAGCATAAAACAGACTTAGTCACTAGTCACGATGTATATATCTCTATTTTCATAGGTTGACTTTTTTAAGAAGGCGTCTTAATTTTTTTCTTTTCTTCTGAGTTCTCTCTTCTTCATCACAAGCTCGCTAGATTGCTAGGGAACTATGTGGTTAGCAATAAACATAAAATACATTTTTTGCCCACGATAGTAGGAGTGAAGTGAGGTTATGGACTAAAGAAAGAGCAGATTTGGTCAAAATAGAGATAATATCACAACTATAGTAAGCCGAATTTGTTTGTCAAGAGGTCTTTATCATGGCCTTTTTTAACGGTTAGGTTCTTGAAATATTTATTTTCGTATATCATAAACTAGTTGAAGAGTATAAAAAATATATAGCATTTTATTTTAATATTAAAAAATGTTGATTACAATCAGGAATAATAATATATTTTATATTTCAAATATTTTTCACATACAATAATAAGGAAAAAATATAAATTATATGGTTTTCATTTTTATTTGGTTAGTGTTTAAAGCACTTAGATATTTGATAAACATTTAAACACGTGTATGGTTTGACTCGACTTTCCCACCAGAATACAAAATGACGTTGCGTACCTATATGATAATAATATTATTATTAAATATGCATCATATCATGTCATGTATACCTACGTATTTTCATTCGCGTGCTATTAACACGATGAATATAATATATTGCGATGATATTTTAAAGGCAACATAATATAGATAGCACCGCACATAGGGGCTTTTGTACAAAATATTCCTTCGGGAGTTCACGGGTTGAGCAGTACTCAAATATATATGTATATTGTATAAATATTATACCTAACACGTATATTTTATTATAATATTATATACATATAAATGCGTTTTGTGACCTAAATATTCTACTACGGTTGCTGTTGAGCGTTGACACGGCTTGCGTTGCACTATTTGGAGCTCGGTGAAAAACTATCGGCAAGTGTGTGTGTGTGTGTGTGTGTAGGCGCGCGCGTATTATATTATGTTATATAGGTAGGTACTATATAGTATATTATATACATGATCGCCTGTTGAAAACGACGGGAAAAGTCACGTTTGCATTGGAGCGGAGAGGAAAACGCAATGGGTC
The DNA here is from genome assembly GCF_005508785.2 of Acyrthosiphon pisum. Classification (NCBI taxonomy): domain Eukaryota; kingdom Metazoa; phylum Arthropoda; class Insecta; order Hemiptera; family Aphididae; genus Acyrthosiphon; species Acyrthosiphon pisum. The sequence goes on from NC_042496.1 coordinate 26,574,354, forward strand.
GCTGGGGGTTATTAATGACGTCCGCACGCAAATCGACCTTCATTTGTCAGGTCCGGTGCTGCGGCCCCAAATCGTTTTACCATTTTGTCGTTCCGGACCGTTCTTTCCGAAAACGTTTTGGCGCGCATCAGGCGCTGCTGCTGTGGCAGCAAAACTATACGGCAAATGGTCACTCGATCGTCATCGGATCTTTTTGAGACGTCGGTTTGTGACTTCTGACGTAGTCGATTCCTCGAAAATATTTTAGAAAGAAATAAAAATACGTACAAATAAAGTACATAAATAAAAAAAAATTATAAAATATTAAAATATATATTTTAAGCGATGAATATTGTTTTCCAAAAAATATTTCTTAAACACCGATCAGTATATTGAATATTGATGATTCACATCATACGCAATACGCATCGATGATGTGGGATGGATTCAATCATTTTCCACCCCTATTCTATTGATATTAATATTTCCTAATTATTACTCCTAAAACATACACAAAAAAAATATTCATGCATAAATAATATATTTACTGTATATTTTGTATTTTGCACTTAATTTTGCATATTGACTACATTTTAAAATACATTTTATGTTTCAAATATATGTACTGACCGTTTATTAGGGTTCCGTAGCAAAAGACAGAACCCTTATAGATTAGTCATGTCTGTCTGTCCGATGGATGTCAAAGCCACTTTTTTTCGAAGCTATAAGAACTATACTGTTATAACTTGGTAAGTAAATATATTCTGTGAACTGCATTAAGATTTTCACACAAAAATAGAAAAAAATAAATACATTTTGGGGGTTCCCCATACTTAGAACTGAAACTCAAAACTTTTTTTCATCCAACCCATACGTGCGGGGTATCTATGGATATTGAGGTTTCTGATATCATTTTTTTCTAAGCTGAATAGTTTGCGCGAGAGACACTTCCAAAGTGGTAAAATGTGTCCCTCCCCCCTATAATTTCTAAAATAAGAGAATGATAAAACTAAAAAAAATATATGATGTACATTACCATGCAAACTTCCACCGAAAATTGGTTTGAACGAGATCTAGTGAGTAGTTTTTTTTAATAAGTAAATAATAATTATAATTCGCGCGGGGCGTGGTTTGATCGGTACCGGGTGCGGTAGTTGTCAGGGGGCAGGTTCCCGACTGCGGGTAATATTATTTTAACATTAGATAAGACTTCTGCTAGACCTGGTGGTAGGGCCAAAGTTCGAGCCAGCCGAACGAAACGACTTATTTATGTTACTTGCTGCTACGGAACCCTTCATGTTCGGGTCCGACTCGCACTTGGTCGCTTTTTTTTATCAAGTATGTAGCACAAAAGAACATCATATACCTAGATAAGTAATTTCAATGTTAAACTCTTCATATTGGAAATGGCGTCGTGACCATTTAAATTAAATTTCCCTCCTTAATTACCGTAAACAAAACACCAAGCTAAGTGTCACTAATGGGTGGCACCTTCTTCAAGAAATCCATGTTTTTTTTTACTCTTATCATACATGCTTATTGTACAAAATTGTATAAATTGTGTATGTGCGTTTGTGAAATTTAAAAAAAAAAAAGGTGGGTAAGTGGATGTTGCTCTGCTGTACAGTTTTAGGTTACAAGTGGGTGACTGTATAATGGATAGTATTAAATTTGAATTCAATGATATAATATCACTGTACAAGAAAAACGATTCTGAGCGGAGACGGTATGTTAGTCTAGGTATAAGATATATTATATACTTATCTATATGGTATTAAAAAAAAAATTGACCAATAATAGGTATCTATAATAAATTCCAAATTAATCATAAACGCATTATACATTTACAACAAATCGTGGTACTATCATAGATATATAATAGTATACTTTAGAAGTTTCAAGTACCCACGAATAATATTATACAATCACAACAAAATAACTAAAATAGTTATTCTAGGTTTTTTAATATGTAATTTCATCCAAATTTGAACTTAAAATGACTATAAAAATAAACTGTGTTTATGAATTTTTATATTTTTTGGTAACAGAATTAATTACTTACGTGGAATCTTGTTATAAATGTTTAATCCTTAGGTATAAAAGTTGAACATTTCATATATTTTTAACTACCAAATAATTATTCAATTTTAAATTTGATACATTTTGGCAAAATTCTATCTTTAAAACCTTATAAAAAAAAATTGTGCCTATGTATTTTTAATATTTTTCAACTGCTATTGTAACAATATATAGGAGCCTTGTATTCATTTTTTACACTTTTTGGCCCAACAGATAAAACTTTATTGATATTTATAGAAAAAAAAACTACAAAAATTGAAAACTGACAATGTCCGTAAATAGCTCAAAAAGAGTCAAATTATTTAAACAATTTTATCATATATAGAAAATACTAATATAAACATTCAGTGAAATTTTCAAGTATCTACAGTCATTTGTTTTTTAATTTCAACAAAATAAGAAAATCGTTACGTGAGAAATCGAGTGAATATCAAATGTTGTAAAAATATGAATTTCAAACGCTCATAAAAATTTAACTCGACTTGCTTGTAGACATTTTTTTTTTTTAAATGGTAGACAAACTTATGAGGAATCTTGTATTACATTTCCAAATCTTAGATTTAAAAATAAAACTTTTCATGAATTTCTGACTAAATATAATTTGCAAATTTTCGTCATTTTTACGTATTTTGTCAATATTTGAACTTTAGATGCTTACAAAAAAAAAAAATTGTGACTATGGATTTTTAATTTTTTTCATCTGCCTTTGAAACAATATAATAGGAACCTTCTTTTAAATTTTCAAGCTTTTTTAACCAACAAATAAAATGTTATTGATATTTATAGAAAAAAAAACTAAATAATATGGAAACTGTAAATGTCCGTAAACAACTCAAAATAAGTCAAAATATTTGGAAAATGTTGTGGTGTATAGAAAATGCTAATAAAAACATTCAGTCAACATTTTATGCACCTACGGTCATTTGTTTTAGAGTTTTACCAACTGTTGAAGGAAATTCAAGCACTTTTACTGTCCTAAAAGGTGATGACAGACACAAAAATAAAATAAAAATACACATCATTGTAAAATCAATACATTCATCGTTACACTCAGAATCTAAAACTTCATATAGTTATTGTTTAGAAACTTATATTTTTTTTTTTAGATTCCATACAAAGTCGTTAATGCTAAATCATAATAGAATGATGACTTTAAATGAAACTTTCTATGGCTAATATGGCCAAGAAATTTAGTCTTTCGAGCAACATAGTTTATCTTAAATACATTTTCATTCCTATCTTTAAACTGTAATCGAACGTTCATCGATGAATTTAATGGCTGCAACAAATATTTGAAGTGCCATTTCCATACTTGGGTATACGTATATTTAATAATATTTCATATTTTATTATATATAAAGTGTACAGTTTTCATTTATAAGTAAGTTGACACTTACCCAGCTTATAATTATTAAAAAATATAAAAGTTTTTTTTTTTATAAATACTTTTTATTTACCTACTTATAAGTTATTTATTTTGTAAATTCAGAACTGTAAGTGTTGAAAAATACATAAAGTACATTTATAAGTACTAAAATTTAAATCATAATCCCCGTATTTTGACAAAATTAGTCTAACATAGATTATTATATTTTGGTAATGTTGAGTCTTGAGCGTAATCGTAAGCTTACAATTATAAATTATTGTGAATGTTACGTTTTAGAACATTACCCAACAATAATTTTATGTAATAAGTAATTGTTTTAATTTTCCCCTAATTTAGTTAACATATAACATAAAAATAACAATTAGTTAGTATGAAATAATGTTCCTAGGTCACCGTGGTGTGTAGTAAAATTGACTTAAACACGTTATGCTTTCTATTTTCACCACTCATTGCCCGCAACAGCCATACAGGTGTATTTATAATCATAATAATATAATAATATAATAAGATATGTGGAGCAACTTTTGGGCTGTCGAAGAAGTAATATATAGGTACGTGGTATTTTATTATTATGACATAAATCGACGTCGTGCATACCCACGCAATATCATACTAATAATCATATAAAATATTGTAATAGTCTACCTCCTAGCATGTACCCTACGTCTTTATACAATTTTATAATATATAATATATATAATATAATATTTTAGATGGATGACATATTTCCACGTGGATACATTAACACGGGCATCAATATTATGTTGTGATATTATAGTAGACTACGGTCTTGAATTATAATATATGATCGATGGTAATCCGACTATCCGATTGGCCGAATTCACATCACAATCACAACATTAATAGTTTTAATACTTATTCAGTTTATGGGTGTACCTTTTTTAAAACCTCATCTATATGACTTCAAAAAATGACCTAAACTTACCAGTTACCATACGGCAAACACACGCGAGTGCACCAGCCACCAGTCACCTTGGTACCTTATACATGTATATGTCGGTACTTACGTTGATTCAAATAATTAAAATTTCTTGAAGTGATTTTCATTTCATTTATCCCTGTCGTTTAATAGTATGAAAAGAAACACTTTTTATGTTCATTATAACCGTAATTAAAACCAAATTAGTCCATAATTTTGACACTTGAATAATAATCCTTTAATTCCATGTATACGTTACCTCATCTTAAATGTTTTGTAAGCTGTATCTATATATATATATATATATATATATACACATTGTTTTTCGAATCAAATTAAAAATAGAAGTTCCATCCGTCTTCTTTCTTGTAAGTTGTTGTGATCGCGAATTTCCATCATAAATTAATTATAAATAAACAATTAGTGTCTCGTTTCACGTCCAACCAGTGTGAAAGCTGTGTATAATATATTATACATAGAAATATAGAATCATAAAAAAATATAACAGATTTATTAATAATTAACGAGTAATCAACGTTTATATGATAATAAGTATATAAGTAACAATAAGACTGTATAGCAATTAGCAAATTGTATAAACCAGTAAACAGTGTACTAACTACCTACCTACCTATATAATATTACTTTTTAGGATTGTCGCTCTAATATAAGTTCCAAAGCAGTGTAATAACTTATGAATATTAATAATGAAGCGCAGCCCCAACCGATTGCAATAATTTTCAATTTATAATTCAAATTAACAATACATCCATTGTCCGAATAAAATGCATGAAGCAAGAATACTTCTGAAGATATTATAATAATTATCTCTGAACGAAAAATTTTGTTTCAAATTACCTATTTATTTATTTGAAAATAATAAAACCAACATGGGGATTGAAACCGTTTAATATTAGAGTTCAAGTGTAGATAGTATATAATTATTAATTATTATAAAATGTTATTTTATTTTTACAATATACAGTGTTTTTCGATGTTAGCCTTATGGGAAAATATAAAAACGCCGTGGCTTAGTTTGTACTTTGTGTACCTACCATTTTTACTTTTATGGTAAGGCACATAAGTATATTTAATGTTCATATAGCAATATCTAGTAAAGTGTGTCGAGTAAAGACCCTAATAAACCTGTATTATATTATACACTAGATATAGCATCTCACACCACAACAAAAAATATTTTATGGTAGTTGAGTAAATATTATGAAAATAAAATATATTTAATCGTCACAGCGATTTAATATTTTAAAATTAATTTGAACGAAGCGTTTCTCAATATTGACATTTATTATTTTAAAACTGAAAAATATTTTTTTTGGTCAGCTATTATTACTAACGAAATTTAATATTGGAAAATAAAATTTTATTAAACTTCATGGGCAAATTAATAATTTTTAAATTATAACTTTTTGTATATAACAGACAGATTTGTTTACGACTATTTGAACATTATTTAAAATAATTTATAAGAACACAATTAAATCATAAAGTTGTATTTTATTCTGAAATCTAAATATGAAATATATTTTTTTTATTATACTTATACCTTTGGCTACAAGAGCGAACAATGTATACAAGAACTTTTGTGTTTATATAATATATATATATTTTTTTATTAGATAAGATACTAATATGTTCGATTGGAGATAAATTTGATACATGAAATAATTGTTTGCTTTATTTATTATTAAATTAGTTTTTCCACTCAAGTTTCCTTGAGAAATGGGATAAAGTCGTCCGTTATATTAGGCCCAAAGGCTTATTGGTTTCATACAGGTTTTTAAAATATAGCTATGCTTAATTTTCTCCTATCGTCATCAAAAAAGTTGGCAGTCTACAAATACATGTTTGACAGTTAAAACAACTCAATAATAAGTCAAATTTTTCGGTTCTTTGTATTCCATTAAATAACCGTAATATGTTAAGCAATTACGGCCTATTCATAAAAACAATGATTAATTAAAAACTAAAGCAGTTTTTAATTATAATGTTTAAAATATGTTTTCATTGATAGTTGATACACTGATGATTTTTTATGTACTATAATTTAATCTAAGATTCTAAATTAAATTTAAAAAAGTTAACTTACAATAATTAAGTAAAAATACATCTTATATGTAAATACATTCAAGTAAAAAATAATGCAATTTTTAGAACTTCACGTTACCATGCTGACATTAATTTTTATTTAATACTGATATAGGCTATAATAAATATTATTCAAATATTTAAAATTATGTTAATACTAATATTATTTATTATTTATTGAAATTAATCATACCTAGTTTATAAGTAACTTATACCATATTATTAGTATACTATGATAAAATATTTTAATTTTTTTAAATACGTTTCATATACGATATAAATATACAACTTATGTTTGTTATTCATTATGCATTGTTAATTACAGCTCTCATAAAAAAAAAAACACAGATAAAGGTAAATTAAAAGATTTCCTCTGTATAGATAAATCCGTTATTTGATAAGGCCACATATATGATTTTATTTTTTGTGTTATCAATTTAAAAATGACAAAAGAACGTAATCCCTTTAAAATTCATACGAATCAAACTGCACGTTATAACGGAGATATTTATGGTAATAATTATAATAATTCACACTAGGGGGTTTTTGGCGAGACTACGGCGTCAGAAATTCCCAAAAATCGGGTTACATATAAAAATTGGAGTTTATCGGGAAGAAAATTCTCGTTGTGTATTCAACTATTTTTCATTGCAATAAGTTTGAAATATAATGGGATGTATTAGTAGCCTTGAGAGCTCTACAGCATTCGCACAAAACGAAAAATCAGTTTCCGATTCCACTTACTGTAATGTGATAATATTTCGGAGCAACTTGAAATACCATGTACAAAATATGCACTATTTGGTATTATGTCGTTATGTTTGTGCACAGTTAACAGACATCTGAAAATAATTTTGAAAAAGAGCAGTCCTCAAATTTACAAATATTATATGATAATATTTGTGTGCTTGTAGGATATTATTACTTTTAGTTGTTGGGTTAATATAAAATGCGTAGTAATATACGAACCCACGATAAATCATAACATAAACGTTTTATGTCCTCTCCCGTTTATTATGCATGAAATAGTTTTAATAAACGTTAATTCAGTGGTTTTTGCAAAGTTTTATCTGCTTACGGTTATAAAATTATCATTTAAAAAGAAAAAAAAAACATGACTTGAGATTTCACGTGCTTCCCGCTTTTCCACAGCGTTTTATGACTAATGAATGCGAATATAATTTTCGTTTTCCTAATTGAATCATTGTTATGGTTGCTGTCGGTAATAGTAATTAAATAAATTAGTGCAGTTTCAAAGTGATGTCTGAAACAGCCCACGATATGTATTAAAATTAATAATGTTACTATATTGTCTCTTCGGTGGTGGACCTTGTAACTGCTTCAGTCTCTTTTAAAGCTATTTTGATGTCAACGTCGTTTTAGGATTCACTTGTCTTTCTGCCCGAATTAAATTTGCCAATTCACCTTGGATGAACGCATATTTCTAGGGACAAATTATATAATATTAGGATTATATCTCATGAATATTTTATCACGCCGGAGTGCTGCAAATTTAAATCGGTCAAGACCGCTGCTAATGAAAATTAGGTATATGCAAATTGTACACCATTGTTAGTACAAACAAATTAAGCAGTCCAGATATAATATTCCATAATCACAGACACTTGATGCCGATACGTTGTACCTATGTGAACTTGTATGATTTTATTCAAAGGAATTCTCGTATAAATCGTACATTATAAAAGCTGTATACACACGCAAATACAATACTTATAGTTATATATTATTATTATTATTATTATTATTATTATTATTATTATTATTATTATAAAACACAAGTTACAACTTTTAAATACCCAAAACTTTTTGGACAAACGTTATTTACGGCTTTAAAATTAATCTGTAACCCATTGAAAACACATGGCTTCACTATTTTTGAAGTTCGTTATTTATTTTTATTCTTTTTGAAGTGTGTTACATCAAACACGCATTTTCCACAAGCATTTTGTACAGAGCTATAAAAATATTTTATTATTTTTTTTTTTTTTTTGATTATAACAATAAATATGGCATAATTCAAACAAACAATTATAAAATAAACGTTTACAGATTACATTATTGAAGACTGAATTTATGCAAATTAAAATTTATCAAGACAACTGAATTATTTCAAAGGAAAATATTATAATGTACAAATGAGCGGTATAGATAACAACAATTATATTAAAATATTTGAATAATACGCTATCTTGAATCATCTAAAATCTTTTGGTCTATACACAAGAAAAATTCCCATACAAAAATATCAAAGACCCTACGCACATTCAACTTTTTTTTAAAAGATATATAATATAATATATTACGTTTCATTTTCCATTTCAGTATTTAAAAAATGTTTGAATTAATATTTTCCTTGTTTTTAATTATTCCTCTACTATACTTTATGAAAATATATATTTATTGAAAATAATTATTTCTCATAATTTTCATTGGACACATTTATTAATACTGTTTTTTTATTATCTTAAAAAGTGATCAACGCCGCTTTAGATTTACTCAAAACATGTAAAAATATAGAATATGCTTGTCAGTTTATTTGATATTTGAATATGCCATTAATTTATTCATGTTTACTTTAATATCAATATCCAGTTCATTTTTTTTTAATCCAGCCATTGATATAATTAAATAACATGTCATAAAATATAATATTATTCATATGACTGTCAATACGGCGCTATTACAGTAAGATAAACACACCCAACCGTTTTTGTTTAGTGATATAGCTCTATTTTAAGTTCTGTCAAGACGTATTACTTCAGAAATTATATAACAATGATTACACTTGTAACTTGGTATTGTTTATTAATTATGAATAGTTATCATCTGAGCCGCATCCCACGAGATGATCGTTACGCGTTGATTTCGAGATATCCGGTCAGACTTGTTAAACTCTTATAATAACGTGACGTGTGAGAGCGGGCGACACCCTTTACAATTTCTTCACTACCCTACAAGTGAACATAGACGCAAATAGCGTTTGGGGTTTGTGGGGAGGGGGGCTAAAACTTAAAACAAAATGTTTGGGGGGGCTATGGACATTTTTTTGGGGGGAGGCTTAGCCCCTAAAGCCCCATGCAAGTGTGTGGAAAAACTTACAAATCTGTATGTCCGTCTCGACTTTTGATATCACATAAGTTTTACGTAAAATACTTTATTCGATTTATACAATTTCAGACTACGGAGTAAAGAGTATTTAACACTTATACGTATAGAGGTGTCATTCGTTATAATATTTTGTTTACATTCAATTTGATTCAATTACCTGATTAAACCTTGTCTGTTATTTTAAACGAATAGCCTTTGTTTTATGTCTTATAGTAGCAGCCAGATGGTTCGTATGCTATTTATACATTTGTAGCGTTTCAATACTTAAATACTATATAATGCCTATTTCAATACTATTTTGATTAGATCCAGTAGTATTGCCGATATTTTGGTTTTAAACTTGATTTTATTTAAAAATGTTAATTAAATCATCAATGCAAACGTACAATAATTTAACAAAATATTACACAATTGTATTATTGATACATTTTCATGCGATTTAATGTGAGTGTAAATATTGAAAGATAAATCAATAACTAGGTGTTCAAATTCTGTATCAAAATGTATTAAATTGTTACAGGTATTTTACTAGAAAAAGTATACGATTTAATAATTTTATTTTACTTCATTTTATGATAATGTATATTATATAATATGGTAGATATTATTACATTCTTATAAATTATAATATTTTATTGACTTTGAATATATAATATGAAAATACAACATTACATTCATTTAAAATACCATCATTTCTTACATAAATTTAGATTTGATAGTTAGATAATTACACTGCAGTAATATACAAAATATTTTATAGTTTGTTGGTTGTAATTAATAAACTGTTAGGTTACAAACTTTAAAAAAAATGTCATCTACATAATATCAACCATTTATAATATCAATAAAATATTTAAAATTAATCTATCTTTTATTAGAATTATATACATCTCAAAAATATATGCTACTAAATTCTTTTAAATTATTTACATTGTATAAAATAGTTACTAGAATAATAATATATTTTTAGAATAACATTAAGAGTTTGAGTATGTACATACCTATAGTTATGAAAAAAGTATACAATGTTGGAAAAAGTAAGTTTTCGAAGAAATTTGTTCATCTGTTTGTTATTTGAAATAATAACATTTCATGTTTCTTATCTGTATTGTGTCAACATATTTTTGGTTTATTATTCCATTGCAGCCCAGACAGTCACTTCTTCCTAGAAGTACCCACTACCAAGTAACAACAATCAAAAATGATCCTTTACCTTTTTGGAATTAAAGAAACGCCGAGGAATAAGAAATAGTATGGTTTTTTTTTGTTCTATTCCATTCCAAATGTTGTGGTTGGGGCATTCTAAAGGCGGTAACCATTTGGGAAATTAGAGCGAACTCCACTACAATGTATACCCAGCATTATTTATGGTCACTGATGAGCCACAATAATGATTAACGCTTACAGTTGCGAGATGGTTAGGCCGCAAGGAGAGAAAATGGAAATTTATAAATTCTGTCGGTGTCGTAGAAAATTATTATGATTGTTATTGTTTTAACAATATTTTCTCAATAAAACCATGGTAAACACATTCACCACTAAATTACGCAATAAGTTTATTCACATAAAATTTGGAAAGAAGTTTGAACGTCTACATTGCCAATAAATAATAACATCGTTCTTAGTTTAAATATTTATAATTATATGTATGAAAAATGTACCTACGTTCAGATTAAAGTGTGTAGTTGTTTAAAGCAGTCATGCTGCTTGAAAAAATTTTCCATTAAAAAAAAAGGGTTGAGATGATTATATATTTTTCTATTTTCAAAAGTACCTAAAAAAAAAAGGAAACATTCATTTTTGTAAAAAATATATAATTTATATTTTATACAAAACTAATATAATGCAACTATCAAAATATGAACCTTGTTTTTCTAATACATCATAAACTGTACGTAAAATAACGTTTTAATGGACATTTCAATCTGTAAACTGTAATATAGTCTGTAGATCGACGAAGGTAATAATGTTTGACAATTGTACAAACTATATGTATAACATCTAATATTACTTAATATTGTAATTTCTGAACACGTAAAATATCTTTAATAATTTTGGTTTACTTCTAAAGTAAATAATATAATATGTAAAATGCACTGTTTTACAGTTGGCGACGTTGTCTGAAGCTTTGATCTCTAATAAATTATTTCCATTCACAGTTGCATACCGATCTTTTGTTGCTGTACTAAAGAGTTAAATGTTTACACGATGATAGCGTTATTTTTTTAGTCACAGTGCGATTGTCCAACCACCAGCCAAGTTTAAAATTCATAGTTATTTATGTGTGTTGTACTGTTTTTGTCGCCATAATAAGAGATAAGCGAGGAAAGTTTTGAATAAAAATTGATCGAAATCTTAAGTGAAAGACTCGAGTAGTACAAGTAAAACGCTGTTGGTAATAATAGGTTTTTTCTTTCTATACAATTATTTAACAAAGTTATCCTGGTTGTAAAACTAAAAAACGTGTTATATAGGTACTTACATAGTTACGTCAATATGAAATGGATAATTTATTTTCATTTATTTTTTATTTACTATTTGCAACATTAACACGATGCTACCCTTTAAGTAATGCACGATTAAATATCAGACGTTTGAGAGTGTTTAGATAAAAATGTACCTAGTTCATGTGAAAGCAATTTAAATGACCAACTTGAACGTGTGAGGTGGTTGATTTATTCAGGTAGATAAGTTCAACATCATAAGTGAGAGCGATCATAAAATGTTCGAATTATTGCATAAAGCATTTTATTTCCAATATATTATTATACTTATTTGTATTGTACCTACATTATACAATGTGTAGGTACATCCTACATGCATTAAGTGTCTATTATTTGTTTGGTACGTATAGTATAAACATTCAAATTAAATACAACTTTTTACACATATTCCGTAGAATTACTATCAATATTAATTAGTATAATATTTTTAA
>NC_042496.1:26587205-26607009 GCF_005508785.2 Acyrthosiphon pisum
TTAGAATTCTTATCGCTTCACTATATCAATCGGTACGTTGGACAAAAAATACGTCTAAATTCTTATGTTGCGCGTGTGTTAGACAAAGACAGGAAATCACCGCCACCAATCCCCTTAATACATTATATTATTATTTATTATCATATATTACCAAAATATAACTTCCATCCCGGTTTGGTGCAACTAAACATAATTTCTAAGTTATTTATAAATAAATTATATAATGACAAAAGCGCATTGAAACATGAAATTAATACTGCAAACACAGGCGCTTCAACTAAGGGTTCAATTTCAATTATTAGAATAGTTTGTCGTGTTCACAGGACCGTAAATAATAATACGAGTTTAGCTATTATTACTAATATTGGTTTTAACGGATTAATTGTAATTCCTCTCTAAAATTTTAGTATCTCAACAATTGTTACCACACGGTTTCGTGTAAAAAAATGTATCCAAATTGAGTGAAACAAGATATGCGAATTTTTAAGAAAAAATCTTTTGAATGAATTCGTATCGTAACAAAGTATAACACTATTTATTATGATAATAACAAAGAAAATATAAAAAAAGAAAACATAATGTTACGTGGACAATCATATTTGGAAATATTAAGAAAATTATAACAATTTAAAAATACGATTTTAGAATGATTATTATCTCTCGACGTTACTAATTTTTAACGAATACAAATTGGACTAGTTTTGAAAGTTTAACCTTTTGAAATAAAATCTTCTTCTATCTCACAATTAGTTTAATAACGTATTTTAGAACACGGACGAATAAATCAAAATAGCATTACCATAATGTGCCCACTATGGCGTTAATCCTCGTCTATGGTTGGAGAATGACTTGACAACGATTTTCGTTTTCTAGTATATTATGCCTTCTGTCATGTTCAAAGTAATATGTTCATTGACTCTTGACAGCTTTGCGTTATCCGCACTTTTGCGTCAATCATAATTTCACCATAAATGGGCAAAACTATTAAAATTATAATATCTTTTGTAGTAGTTAATACATTTTTAATGTGAAATAGAATATTATAGAATGTGATACTACAGCTAAAAATAATTTCTGCTAGGTAGGTAGTTCAAATTGTACATTTCACGATTTACGGTTAAGTCTACTCAATTAAAATATATGTAATTAATACATAAATACACAATATACCGATATAGGTAGATACTATAGTATGGATTATGGAATATAATAGGTTTTGACTGTTAGCTTTTACAGGACCAAATTGTTCGATTTTAATTAATAATACAGAAGCTAATAGGTAACGAGATGCAATTAAGAGGACGCCACATACTCGCTATTTAAATAGAGGTTTGATATAGACGATTTTAATGATATTATGAAAAGAATAATTGAAATCATAAATCTTAAATATATTTCAATACCAATTTAAAGTGTTTTAAATATGGTTCCAAGCTAGTACAAATAATGACTTTAGTATATTAACATGATTATTAAGTGTATAGAAAAACGGTTTAGCGCGTTGGACAAGCTCACGAATAAAGAATTTACAGAAGATTTACTTAATGTTAGAAGATAATTTAATCAGTGTCGTAGCATTTTTATTATTTTTAATTCAATATATCAATACTCACAAATCTAAAAACCAACAAATTAGTGGTTTGATTTGTCTTAAGGTTTTCAAAAAAATTAAAAAACAACAGCAAAACTATGGCGTAGATAAAGTTTTTCTCTATGCATTGTGAACATTTGGTAAAGCTACTGCAAATACAGTCCCGGTAAGTTTATCCCGGAAAGAAACATTTTCGTGGATAGACTACGGATGGTGTACCGTAATCTTAATTGTGGAATATTAAAACATAATAATATATTATATTGGGTGCTAAGCGGTAAATGGGTAATGTAGCTACCACGAGACCCTAATATTATTTTACGAGATATAGGTAGGTAGTAGCACAGAATAGAATAATAGTAGGTACTTTATTACCTGCTTCCAAGATACTGCAATGTATCTGAGTGGGTTTACTAAAATATATATCAACAATATACGCGTACCAAAAATGAACATAGACACATAGTTAGAATGTTTTATGCGCAAGACTTGCTTCAGTCTTCATTGACCTAATAATTTCTGATATAGTCTATGTATAGAAAATATATAAGTTATGTTATATATTAGGTCGGTAAAATAATAAACAATAATGTTCAATAACATGATATTGCTCTCCAATTCCCGGAAAAACCTTCGGACAGAGTATTGTCGTTGCTATAGATAATACTATATTATACCTACTATACTCTATTCAGATTAAAAACATACCAGGCAGCCATGGTCAAAACCGGTTTTACAATGTAAATCTGGTTTGATCTTATTCTGAATAAACTATATAAATGGCACCGATGAGGCAATAACACTATAGCTCAACCAATTTTAAATCAATACAATTTTAAACTTAAAACATATTTTTAACTACTAAAAATATTATTTCGTTTGATGACACATTATAATAATATATTAATTATGTATATAATATTATTTCATGCATACTACTAACTATACAGAGTATAAACGCCTGTGCATTGTGATTTATATTGTACCTGGCGTCCTGGCTGCACGCTACCATACATTGGCCATGTATTTGACAGTAAGTTTTCATTAGATATTATTATATAGGTACTTGCATATAATAATATGTTACATCATTACATCAATAATTATTAATTATGCCTCATATATGACAACATTAATACACTCGCACTATAGTAGGTATATATTCTATATAACAATATTATGATCACTATATTATACGAGCTAGGTATACGTTTAACTTTAAGCACACAGTATAATTTTTAAGTAAAAGTAAGCTATATTATTAATAATAAGTATGTTTATATCGACTTGTCATAAACTTTCAAATAATCGATTTAAGAGCTTTTAACCATTAAAATAGCAAAAATAAAACAAGGTTAGTCTCAACCAACCAAGAACTAATGATAATCTTTAATAATTTTAACGATTATATTATGGGAATTTATTAATTTTTTTAATATCACCAAACATATTACGATCTGGTTTAATTAAATCTCGGGACTTGTGTTCAGCAAGTAGAACCAATTAATATATGTTTATGTTATATCTATAACATGTATTATACACTAACAATTCCGACGGACTGGCTGATATTATGTATAATAAAATCAATATAATTCTTCTACTGTAAATTATAATATTAATAAATGTAAATAACATAATTTAATATATTGTATAATAAGGACAAATAATTGATTAGTATGTTACTGACTACATAAAATCGATTACTATCAATCCAACTACTCATATGTTTTAGTTTAGTGCTTAGTTTTAATAGCAATATATACAAACAGTAGTTCAACCGATGTAAACAATATACGACATTTTTGTTTAAATTAATTATTGTGTGGGTATATAATACCTATATCATAATTACTTCATTACCACACACAATGATTAATACAATGCAAGTAAATTTCAGCATATTTATAGTTTTTATCTTTTATAAAACTCAATTTTCTCAATGAAAAATATAATTTATTTATCACGTGTACTTATAAATAAAACTAAAATAAATATATTATTTGTACTTGAATAAATTAGTTTTTTTCTGGATTCAGTTGATAAGGTATTTAAAATGTTCAAAAAATTATCTAGAAAGGATATCATATGAAATAATCAAATAACTAAAACACCTTAAAAATGATTTAAATTAATAGGTATATATTAGTAAAAAAAAACCAAAATTATAAAATTTTTAGATGAGTTTCCGTTTCAAAAAAAAAAATGATACTTACCTTTATGTATAGATTTATTAAGCACCTATGTAGGTCTAAATGGTCAGTGACGGACGTTTTTAAATCTTCAAAGTTTAAACTACGGTGATAATTTAATAAGTGAAATGTACACAAAAAAAATGTTGTGGGCACAATGCCAGGCATTACAATTTATAATTCTACAAAATATGTAAGACATCATAAATTCTAATCAATTCCGGCAGTTGACATTACTCATAAACCACTACTTACCGAACAGATGCGTGAATATTGTATTTGAACACTGGGAACACATGCCGTTTTTGTCTTTGAATGTATGTAATTCCGAATCTTGAAATTAATTTTAATCTTCATAAATGCAGACATGGAACATTACGATAATATTGATTCTGTGCCTCAGTGGTATACTACATGTCTACATAACGCTCACCAGCCATGCATAATATAATGTATGTGTACAAATTATTAGATCTGCAGTTTGAAAATGCAATAAATATTGAATTATTACCACATAAAATACATACACTGTAGATTTAGCATTATGTTTTACTAATGCGTTTTCAATCTTATAGGATACATCACAATCACAAACTATTATACTGGAATATTGAAATGATACTTATTAAAGTTGGCAAATAAACAAAAATATACTATACATACCTAAGTAACTCGTAGTCTACTCAGAAATAAGTTCAATATTTTTATTAGAAGTTTGCTATAAAAAAACTATTTTAAAACAACACTTTTTACATAAAATTAATAACTTTTTATAAACACAAATTTTTAATTTGTTTTATTTTCTAGCAAGAAAACTAGGTTTTCATACAGCTCTTCATTACGACTTATTTTATGCAGTCACTATTTGACTCTCAATTTTAAAGTTAAAAGTTAAAAAGTTTTGTAAGAATTCAAATTATTTCTTCATAATCAATAATACCTATAGGTCCTATAGATTGTTATGAATACTAACTGGATTTCAGTATGATCAACGCTAGGCTACCAATAATATAATTATATATCAATCGTTCCCAGCGTATACAGCGAAGTTATAAATAATGTATTACATCATGTTTAAAAACCTATCATAATTATTATTTATTATGAGGTATGACCGTAGATATTATGTGTTAAGTGTCTACATACCTTACCTACGTTTTAATCATTGTATATTTTTAAAATAAATTCCATGTAAGAATAAATAATATTTTTCAAAACTAAACAGACTCCAAAAATAAATGTTTAAAAGCCAAAATTAAAAATAAATTAAAAACTAGACAGCTATGATATTATTCTAAAATACCTAATACAATTTGAGGGAATTGTTTTTTGTAATACATGCTTTAAATATCAGTCTAGATTTTTTTTAAATATTACCATGTTTTAATTGCAGTAAATGTAGGTACATGGAAACACAGCAAAAATATTTTTTTAAGATATAAATGATACGAGAAAGGAGAAGGCAATTTATGACTCGGAATAAAAAATGCTAATGAATATGGCTGACAAAATGATGATACGCCATCAAAATTTTACTCTTAATTAAAACATTCTTAGTGTTGTTAATGTATTAGATAAGGAAAAGTCAACAATTTCTTTATATCAAGTTTAATGAATACGAATTTATATGATGTGTAATGGTGTGTACAATGCACATATACTATATTATATTTAAAGCAATGCGACAGTAATAAATAGCTTAGTTAATTAATACATTGTAATATTATAATAAATTATGATACTATTATAAATACAACCGTAAAAACGTACAAAAAAAAAATGCCTCATCTAATTATTTAAAATAAATAAATGGTTTTAGTATTGGATTAGGTATGAGATAATATTTTTTTTTTATTGTTACAATTCAAGTTTTGTTTTAAAGTTTTCTGGATTTTTTTATCGAAAAGCTCTCTTCACCGCACGCTGTACAAGAGCAAGCCGACGGTACTGAGACAGGCTTGTTATACTGATAGCCATCCTTGCACTGCAACACCACCGACAATTTATCGAAACGGATCGGCTGACAACATTGACATTTTGAATCGTGTCTTATTGTTTCTGAAAACAAAAATTAATTTGTTTGTGTGTTAATATTTTACCACGTGTATGATTTTTAACAGCCAAGGAGTCAAAGTCCAACGACTATCGACACTCACTTTTATTGAAGTAAGTGTATGAATCGCAAAGGCCTCGACACTCTGTGAACCCAACTATGGCTTCTGTATTTGTGCACGTGTCGTGGAAAGGATTGTCTTCTGTTACCAGACCAACTGTTTGATTGATGGGTAAGCTCTCTGGAGCGCAAAGGCTATGGCTCTCAGTTTCAATGGCCCCTGTGGAATTGCACTGTTCGCAACATCCGTCGTAATAGATCCTATTTTCCGGACAGTCACCAATATTCGGACAAGTGTGGTATGCCGGTATGATATTAAACTGAAAATGAAGTTTAATTTACAATATTATAACGAGTCTTACAATGAACTAAACGCTTACTTCATTGAACTCAGACTTTGAACAAATAAACGACGTACAATTGTCGTACGTCCACACATCATTTTCAGCATAGGTCTTATTTTGCATCACACACGATTTTTGTAAGCACGTTCCGCAACAACTGTTTGTCGAAGGTGTATAAGTCCACCCCTAAACAATTGCATTTTATATAATTAAATAATATATTTTGCAAATAGCCGTAGAAGGTAATTTACCAGTGGACACTCGGTGTTGCAACTTTTTACGGATTCAGTAATAAACGCTTCGCCATTGCTATCGAGTTTACAGCTCATAGATACGCAAGGATCAAATGAAGACCATTCGCTTCCGACATTATAAACCGTTCCATTAAAAATACATGCCTCTTTTTTGTAACTTGGGCAACACTGCCCATATTTTGTGTGCGACACTATTACGTAGTCGGAACTTATTAATGGAGAAGCACATTCAATTTTGTTACAAGTTCCTCGAGTAGACGTCGAATCACAGTAACACAATCGGCAAGGACCATCTTCCCAATTATCGTTCACCTTAAAAAAATAAAAAATAAAAATTAGATAAAATCTTTAAGGTTTATATTAATTTGAAAATTTACTTGTTTTAAAACTACAGTTTTCTCATTTTCAGAGCGCTTGCGTTCTCCACCTTCCGTCGAGGCAATCCACTCATATTCGTACACACATGTATTATTCGGCAATTCTAATAACATAAAATTATTAAATAGTTAAGCGATTTTTGTAGTATTCTGATGATAATGTATAATATATCTAATGCATAATAAATTCACCTACCACACTTAAATTGTGGACAACAACTGTGATCATCAATAACAGATTGTTCATGGTACATAGGACATGGTTTTGGTGTAGGACATGTGCCAGGCGCACAAATCGCTTGGAATGAAGGACAACACCCTTGGTTATTCATAACATTAATCATACCGGGTAACAGTTCAACATCTTTGTCTGGTAAACTCGAATAACATTCATCCTTAGGTTTGCATTCTGATAACAATTTGCATAGAGTACATTAACGGAAATATAATTAATAAAATTATTACAAGCTATACATACCACAAATAAATCTCTTACAGCCATTCGGAGTCAATTCCATTTTTACTACTTGATCTGTTGCGCATACAGGCATTGCAATATCCGTACAGTTTTGAACGATATTCTCCTCTTGTACTAAAGCATAAACTCGTCTCATTAAAAATAAAACATAAATATAAAATATAAACATTTATCCGAATGTAGATTTAACTTACCACATTTATACTGTACACAACACTCGTCTGAGTTATCTTCATCTTTTACCGATTTGAATCCAGTTTGGCAAATTGCAAACAATGATTGGGTGCATTGTTTTTTTTCACAGTGTACTGTTTTTGAAATTTTTGAACAAGTGCATGTAGTGCATTTGTCAGCAAACCACGTGTCTCCGACAAAATGATTTTCATTATCGCAAGGTTCACAGCGGTTTTCATTTACACATATGCTGTTATTGAAAACTTGTCCAGTTGGGCATGTACACATTTCTGTGGGTAGATTTTTACACAATGATTCTCCAGACCTTAATGCTTTATAGTTATCACAGGTCTCTTCACAACCAGATGAACAAGCCTTATAGAATAATCCTAATAACATTCTCATTTAGAAACCATAAACACAAATTTTCTTATTAATTAGTTACCTTTTGGACAAGAATAAGGACATAGGTTTGGAGATCTCCAATCTAAACACACGCCAAAAGATTGACATTCACGAACATAAGCTTCTAACGAATGACAAAATGATCCTTCGTGACCTTGACATAAAATGGAATGACATTTTTTCAAGTACAAATTCACATCAACAATAGCATGACATTGGCCAAATAATTTAGAATCCATTAACTTAAGACATGGATCGACATCTGGATTAGGAATAGAACACGTTTCTTCTTTTTCTTTAACTTCAGTTATAATGGCTTCACACTGTTCAAATTCTATATCAAAAATGAAAAATCGCAATATTTTTATTAAAATGTACATGATTATTCAATTAACTTAATTACTAGTTCCATTTTCCTTCCAGCTTATTACGAACTCATCAGCGTTTATTGGAATATTTCCATCTGGAGCTGCCATATCATCTGTAGAATCTGCGTTACAACTACCACATAGACCTTCAGTTTTATTGTAGTATAAATGTGACGGCATTTTTATTGAAAAACCTTGATTCATAGTCATAAATATAACTTCTATTTCAAGAATTGGAATACTAGCGGTTACAGATTTTCCAGGAGATTCTGTTATCGATAACCATTTATTTGTAAATGGTATTTTACTGGCTTCATTCCCATCAACAATTGCTAATATCTATACACGTCAAAAACATTTTATAAACCTATTGATAATTACGTTTTAAATTCCAAAAATACTTTAGAAGCGTCTTCATTATAGTATAAGTGCAATTCGTGAGCTGCATGGATGATAGTTAGATTTTGAACACAAACTCCATTTGAAAACAGTGGATTAGAGCATTTCCCAGTAGTCTCTACAATCTAAAATATAGTTTATGACTTAGAAATTAAAAGTTTGTATGAATAATATGTATAATTTTATTTAAAAAAACATACAGTGAAACCAGGTTTTAATGAATTATTTTCTTTTGTAGTTTTTACTAAAACATGAGAACAATTCTGCTTGTGAGTAAAGTCAACCTTATCAAATGTTGTATAATGATTGGTACCCGATCCTTCACATACACCTTAAATATAATTAAAATATCAAATAATATTAAATTTATCAAATTATACTAAATGTCAATATTTCTATATTTACAGTTTCTGCATTTTGATGGTTTTATACAAGACCCTAATTCTTTAATAAATCCTTCTGGACAATAACATCCCGGGAAACAAAAGCCAGGTAATTTTGGACATGGATCACTTTGAAGTAATGAATCACAAGTAGGCTCACATACTTTGTTAAAACATTCTTTGTACACCAAAGGCGTGGGACAATTAACAGCTAAACAAAAATATAATAAGTTGAGTAAAATGTTTTTAAACCTATTTACTTATAATTACGGCAATCGTGTAGTATACGCCAATCAGAAAGTTCAACTGATGAATTTGATACATAGCATTGAGTAACTAATCCTGAAATAGCTTTACATCTACATTCAGAAAAGTCATTTACTGAGTTTTCAGAACATGAGCAAATGCTTTCAACACATTTCATTACAAACTCTTCGATATTCTCATGCCCACCACACTGGTTCAACGGTTCCGATCTAGAATAAATACATTTATTATTTATATTGTTTTTCTATATTTGACTACATATTTAATGGAATTATATTATGAATAAACTAGGGGGAGGCCAAAAAAAAAAATAGTTGACACGTCTTTCATATTAATAAACAACATAACATAATTGTTAAATATTATTATTTACCTAAAAACGTTACAAGCTTCAAGAGCCTCTTTTTGTATATGTAATGGACATATTTTGGCTTCACATTGTATATTAGAATCAGCCCAAGAGTTTCCGAATTCTGGAGTAGTTGCAGCAATAAGTCCATCACGCTTAAGTTTATCATTTGTAGGGTTGTTATCGAAAAATCCACAAAGACCATCAACTCTTCCAGTATAATATGCATTTGCCTATAGAAAATATTCAATAAAAATAATTTTAATAACAATATAATTAATAATATATTAATGTTGAAAAATATAAAATAAAACATATAAATAAAAAAATAAGTGTAATATATAAAATTTATTTGAATCTTGATAACTTTAAAAGTCTAAACCTAATGTACCAACAAATTGAGCATTCTTAATTCATTAATTTGATATTTTCAAATATATACAAATATTTTTTGTTTTCTATAACTCTGTAATATGAAAAATTCAAGAAAATATCTGGTCCTCTTCATATTTAGTCATTAATAATCTAGGTACTGTGTAATTTCTTGATACCTTTATTTTAACTTGTCCATTAACTTGCCAAATAATATTAAAACCTAATGTACTGGCAAATATAATATAATCAGTTTGAACTTGTTTCACGGCAAATTGCGTGGCTTGACTTCCTATAATTTGAAGCTGAAATAAATGAATAATATTTTAGCATATATTTGAATTATATAATTTTATTTACACTTGTTATTGGAGTTTACCTGGTTAACAGTATAAGAATATCCATCATATGTTGTTGTCATATTTGGAAAAAATTCAATAGTATGATTCAAATGGTCCATCCATAAAGATACCTGACAAGCTCCAATATATGGACAACGGCGGATTTCTGCAATATAATTCAAATTAGTAAAATATAAAATATAAAGAATACATAGTAAATACGTTGTACTAATATTTATATTTACGTTTTATCATAAACTTTTTATGTACTCGATCTCTGACAACAATATGATCACAAACTTCATATTTATACGTAACTCCATCAAAGGTTTTAAATACTCTGCCATCGATTTCACATTCACTTTCGTCTAATGTATTCGATACACATGTATAAACTGGACAAATGTCGTTATCATTTGGCGTAATTTGTAAGAAATATCCTTCTTGGCATGTAATCGACGGTGTATTACACTTAAATTGTTCTACTTGTGCTTCACAAATCCATTGTTTACATATTGGCTGTTGATTATCGTTTTTCACACCTCCACTTTTAACACCAAAATTAATACCTCCTTTACGCCGAATTGTTGTTCCTTTAGTACTAAACAGTGGGTCTTGATGATTTCTTTTCACTGATGCTGCTAAATTAGTCATAGGATTAAAAGGCGATGGCCACGGATCGTCTTCAATAATTTCCGGACTTCTTGTCTTTCGAGCAAATTTAATTGAATTGGTTTTCACTGGTAATGAATTTAAAATCTTTGCTATTTGTCCCTCAGGACATTTAATTTCGGGACATGGACCTGGACCTCTTTTTTTTGGTGGTAAAATTATTGGAATGGTTGTTTTTATTTCTTCTGTAACTGTTGGAGCCATAGTTGTTGTTGTTGTTGTTGTTGTTGTTGTTGTTGTTGTTGTTGTTGGTGTTGGTGTTGCTTTTGTTTTTGTAATTGGAGTGGTGGTTGTTGTTGTCGTAGTAGTTGTTAAACAGTTAATTTCATCATCCGGGCAATCTTGAATCCCATTGCACCAGAGTGATTCTTCAAGACATACATTAGACGTCGGACATAACTTTGTGCCATTTTTACATGGCATACATTCGCATTTACAACTTGATACTGCAGTATTGGAAACCTCTCCCTAAACACACAATATATTAAGGTACGTTCCTAGTTACTACATTCAAAGACTTAATATGACTTACGGGAGGACAAGAGCCGCACACTTTTGGAGCACAGTCAGGCAATCCACCAAGAGTGCATGTACACTGTTGACAGTTTTCTAAATCATAAACTGTACCGACTTGGTATGTCATAATTCCTAGAACACATGGACATTCGGAACGTAGTCCACAATTCTCACCATTCCACCACGTGTCCGATGAGCAGTTACAGTCATTATTCGTTATACCAGGACAAATATTGCAGTTTGTGAGATGAATAGTGGGTTTTATTGTTGTCTGAATAATTGTTTCTTCAGTTGCGTATGCTTCAAAGCATCCAAGAACTTCTAATCTTAATGCCGGCATATTGTACCATTTTTCTGGATGAAGCCTGATATAACGCGTTCTAATTGGTGTTTTGAAAAATACAGTATTTGGACTTTTACCGTCAAAGTTAGCTGAATAAATCTGAAAAAAATAAAAAGCTCAGCACAGTGTTAAATAAAACTAGCATTTATTTTCATTAAGACCTGTTCATCTAAATTAGAATCCAATATTTTATTCCAGTTTATTAAATCATTGCTATACACTATTTTGTATGCTTCAATCCATGCTTCACCTGTTTTGCTTGTTGAAGTAATACCTTTAGTTACAATACCAGTTATTATTCTAGGCTCCGTAAAATCTACCTGTATAAATATATAGTTAAAATTATGTATTACTTATTTAATTGATGATCTAAATGTAAATCGAATTTACTTGAATCCACTGATTGGTTGAAGCTGTAAATGGTACCCATGCTGATTCACTATTGAGTGACACATTGCTAGCATTGAAATTTTCAAATGTCGACGAAGATACCGATATCATGTTGTTTAACAAGCCAGATTCGATTCCCATTGGATCGGAACAAATGGCTTTAAAAATAAATTATAAATAAATCAACTAAACGTATTGGGAAGTGATAACTGATCGTTTAAATAAATTTTAAATGTAATTACATTTGTTCGATGGTTTTATAGTTGATTGAGTTTCATAACCAAGAGTAGTAGATGTAACTGGACATCCTAATAAAGAGACTCGCATCGCAATATTATTTCGCCAGGTCATAGGTATGATTCGTACATACTTTGCTTCAACTGGAGTAAAAAATATTTGTTTTTCTATTACATTATGCGAATAAGGACCTCGGAACGCCTAAATTATGAATTTACACGATGTTTATAATACATTTGATGAATATTGTATAAATAAAATGTAACAATTACTTCGGGTTGTCCATGATATAGAACATAACTAAAACTTATACCATCCAAGCTATATGCTACTTTATAACTTGTTACGTATTCATCGGTTAAAGGATTACCAGATACTTCTACCCCATAAACCGTTTCCGGGTATCCTAAATATATTTGTAAATATTCGTTTTCGCTTGTCTTAGATGGTTTCCAGTAACCATTTTCCTCCGAATATAACTGGGCGTACTGAGGTGCAGTAGTTTCGTCAAACCATGAACTAGCATCAAATGACAATGGTTCTAAGGTAGCAGTTATTGGTTTGATTCTACAAAATCGAATAGTGGTATATTTAAATTATTTTGTTATGGTGTAGTATTACAACAGTGCAATCTAAATAATAAAATATATATTTTTACTTGTGTGCATCACAGATAACTACTGGTGGAGTCACTGTAGATGGTATAAAAATAATTTCTCCAATTGTTGTTTTGATATTTTTTACAGTCGATAATTCTTCTGTTGGTAATGTAGTGGATACAATCAAATAAGGACTAGAAGTACTAGTTTCAGGCCATTTGACTGTGCTTATATACTCTGTTGTCATTATCTTTGTTTCTGTTGTAGATATTGGCTTTTCGGAAGTAAACTTGTGCGAAACCGAAGAAGAAATATTATTAATTATTTCTCTATACGGTGTAGTTAATTCTTCGAGTAAAGTAGTTTGATCAGATTTTTGAGTTGTGAGTTCAATAGGTTCTGTAGTTAATTTATAATGGCAAGAAGAATCATCACAGATATAAGCATTGTTTATACATTGACATACAGTGCACCAATCTTCTTTAAAAACACCACCAGGCTTAAAATAAAATTTACCATAAGTAACAATTTTATCATACATGTTTAAATTTTATTTTATTTTTAAATAAAAGATTATCTAACCTTCACTTGAGTACCATTTCTAGAAAAACAAGTGCAGTCATCCTTAGACACACACGTGTTGTTGTCCCTCCACATTGACCCAACGGGGCATGCTGTGGACTGTTGATTTTCTTTGACACAACCTCCAATACATTTTTGTGGATATATACACATATTTTTGTGTTTGAGTTGATTTTCAAATGAGTGGCATACTTGGTTACACATTACCTTGCAACCTTGCCATTTAAATCCATCCAAACAAACTAAAAAACGATAAGCCGATAATAATATTTAAAATTAACACTGACCAAAATTACAAAAAAGTTCAAAATAAAATAACATCATAATATATTTTAATAGTAATGCAATTTTAAATAAACTTTTAACGCTCTTACCCATTCGTGTTTTATTAATTACTCGATCTTCGTCAACAATCATACCAAGATTTTCATCTTCAGTGTCTATAAATATTAAATTATTAAATTATCATAATTTATTTTTTACTCAAATCATAACATTTATATTTACTTGATTCTTTATGACATTTACAATGTATACGAATTTCATAGTCGCTACATTTACCATCACACACAAGTCCTTTCTTTAAGCCACAATCAACATTTTCTACTATATTTTTAAGACCTTTTATTGCCTTCGTTGGTCTACATTGGATATTGTCCATTTTATCATGCACACAGATTCCCAATGTCTAAATATAAAATTTTAAATTTGTTCATTTTTGTAAAACTAGTCCATTTAACAAACTCGTATGGTGATTAATTATTATTAAGTTCTTACAGTGTTTTTCAAGCCCTTTATTCCATTATATTCTATAGACTTTAGATCTTCATACGTTGGCATGTATTCAAATTTTGTTAAGCTTTTGCTTTTTAATTGATTCACTTTTATCCAAGCACTCCAACCATCAGAACATGATTGTTCAATAGTTTTATTAATGTTTTGGTCTGATATTGGTTTACTGGTTGTAGTGGTAGTTATATCTGGGAATGTAGAAGTAGGTGTGGTTATTGTGGCTGGAGTAGAACAAGGTTGGCCTTTACATATTTTCTTATTTCTCGAACAAAAGCTAAAATTAAATCAAATAATAATTGAATTACCATTAACAGAAATATATGATTTTAAACATACCATGAGTGACATTTATCTTCAAAAACAATGTCACCATCGTTAAATAAACGGTCAGAGCCTTCAATTTTACAAGGCATTTTGCATTTGTTTTTGGAAACACAAATATCAGATGTAGAATTAAGATAAACTTGACCAAAAGGACAATGAGCTTTAGCACAACCTAAATATTGAAATTGTTTAAGTATAAAATAAACAAATTATATAAGCAATTTTATAAAGTACTTATTAGGTTATCAATATACTAATAAAAATATTTACCTTCAATGCAAAATTTGTCATCACATAATTCTGATGTTGGAGAAGCGTAGTCGTCACACGATTTTCGAGAACAACGTGGTATGCAAGAATCATAAGATGTACCATTTTCACATTGAATAGCTATATAAAATATTGTATCTTAGTATATCTATCGATAAAATAAAAAATTATTAGTTATTATCAATCATATTATTATATTTACGGCAAAGGTCTTGAGATCTCCATTTTATATAAACCCCACGAATACTACATTCTTGAGCGTACGCTGCAATTGCTGTACACAAACACTCGCAATCGCCTCCCTGGTCACAAGCACAAGTGTCAAAAATACACCTTTCGATGTAGTTGTCTATAGAAACTTGTGAGTGACAAGGTTTGAACACAGAAGATTTAAGAACACTACATTGACGAATTGCCCATTGCCTACGATGTGGGTGTAATACACAAGCATCCTAAAAATTTAAAAAGTATTATAGTTTATTATTCATATAGAGTACAACTAAATAATAGTATATACCTAGTCTATAAAATAAAACCATAAAATCAATGTTATGGTCTGAAATTATGTATATTTATTATCTTATGTAAAAGTTTGTAACGTTGCAATTTAAACATTTAAATGTATAACACTTACTCGTATTTCAGACGGTTGAGTGCAATGAGGCTGTAGCTTCCAAGAATCCCCAAACAATAATGCTGATACTTCAGGTATACCCCCATAAGGTGTTTGGAAATCATCCATTTGATTGTCATTATAGTTTCCACATAACCCTTTAATCTAAAAAAAAAATATGTCTATTTTAATAATTATTGTTGAATACAATGTTTTTATGTTTTTATCGTGTTTATCTTACGTGAGTTTTCCATTTTTGGTCAACTTGTAAATTTATTTTGGTACCTTTATCCCAAAATATTTGTATTCCTAAATCAGGAACTTCGACCACCACAAAATGGCCAACTTCTTTGACAAATATTCTAAAATATTAAATAATATATTTTAAAGATCCTATAAAATATTATTATTTGTTATTATTGTTTTTTACAAGTAACCTTTTGGTATTAGAATGAGTATGTTGATTTTTCAATTGTATAAATTCCACCTCATCACCACTTCCAACCGTCAACGTTATGGATT
Source organism: Acyrthosiphon pisum (assembly GCF_005508785.2). NCBI lineage: Eukaryota > Metazoa > Arthropoda > Insecta > Hemiptera > Aphididae > Acyrthosiphon > Acyrthosiphon pisum. The sequence continues at coordinate 26,603,473 of NC_042496.1, forward strand.
TTATACATGTTGCTCCCGTTGAACCACAAGGTACGACCTAAAAGTATAATTTATTACAAATTACTAAAAAAAATGTACGAGACTCAAATTGGTGTTTGGGTTTTTTTCATTTCTATTTCCCCATTTTTAATTCTTATGTCGTCCTTATTCATGTATAGTATTTAAAACATTTAAGAAAATAAAATAAGTATAATAGTAATAATACATTATATATTTTAATGTAGGTAACATTATATCAAATATATTTGTATTACTTTTAAAATATAATAAAATACACATTTTATATGGTTAGAAGTATGGTAGGTATATCATGAATATAAGAGGTCTAAGATTTCGGACATAACAATTTGTAAGTGGTAAGTTACTTTACTCGTTGTTTAAAGATTAAAATAATTAGGGAAGTTACTTTATTCATAAGTCTAATCGAATTTTAATAAAATTACTTGACTTTTATATCTAACAAGTAACTACGTTACCTCCACGTTACAAAAAAAACAATTCAAATGCATTTTTTTAATTTCTTAAATTATTTAAATAATCGCCATTTAACAATCAATCAATAATAAACAGTTAGCAACTATAATTAATATATACAACAATTATTAATATTTAACTATCAAAATATATTTTTGTTATATATATGTATAAGAACATAATAACACCATTCCACCCGACCTTTTATTTATAGAAAAAATTATATATATATCGAAAATAATTCATTAAACATATAATTAATTTAATTAAATTGTATTATAATAATTTAAGCGTGGTTTAAACCATTGGAAACTGAATTGTCACGATTCACGATTTTATATTTATATTATTTAATACTTTATTTGTATACCCAATACCAGAATTAACATAAATGGTATTAATATTATTTTATTTTTTAATTCACAATACTAGAAACAACTTGAAACGGTAACGCTTTATATTATAGGAATTACTTATCAAAAAAATGTCCATTATACGTTTTTTCTATATATAAAAACAATATTCTAACTAAATTACGTAACGCGTTATAAATAAAATAACATTGCTACCGTAACTCGTTACTGTCGTTACGTTACTACCCAACACTTACACTTAGTATAAGTAACTGTTACCACCAATTGTGTACCATTCCCTTTTCCAGTATAACAATGTCCAAGTTCGGATTAAGAATCTATTGGGCCCCGGGGCTGAAATTTCATATTGACCCTTTTGACAAAACATGCTTTATCAAAGCCACTCGCAGCAACATACATTTTTCTAACTATTTCACAAATTGACAATAATTGCATTATAAAATTATAAAATTAATAGGTAAATGTAATTTATGTCTATAAAGCTACTCATTTTATTGTAGTATAATAAAAGTTAATACTTCATATTTCATTAATTTAAATTAAAATTTTCATAATAACTTTTAAATTTATTAACAGTATATTAAATGAATTCATTTACAACAAATATCAAACAAAAGTTAATATATAAAACAAAAACCAATTTAACAAATAATTGTTTTTTTCTTGCTTTCTTAGTACTTCATTTAAGTCTAATGATTTTAATAAATCATTCTCAGAATATAAAATAATTTGTATGTCTATGTTTTCTTGGGTTTGACTGGTTATATACTTATTTTTTACTCTAGTTAATTTAGAAAAATCTTTTTCCGTACATAAATAACATTATTAACTATTGATGATATTATTAATATCAATGAAAATATAAAATAACAGTAAAATGCGTCTTTTCTACCATAGTGCTTTTGTAGGTATTTACTATTTAATTGTTTTTGTCGATAAAAAAATGGTTTTAAAATATAGAAAAACTTTTCTTTAAAATGACTAAAAAATGTGTATCAGCTTAAAATTGTTTGGGCCCCTTTCATTTTGGTACTTGAGAGGGCCCGGTTAACCCCACTTAGTCCGGCCTTGGCAATGGCCTAATTGGTGATCTAATTGGTTGACCGTACGTCTAAACCGCAGGCACTCGTATATGATGTGGTACCACGGGAGGTGGGTGTATACTGTGTATACAATGTAAATAAACAAAAAATTGTGTCTGTGATAATTAGGACTGGTCTATACGATGAATATAATATATATTATAATTTTTTTTTTTTTTTTTTTGATTTTACGTTAATGTTTAATTTAGATTAAAAGAAATACTTCAAACAAAATAAGAAAAATATTAAAGTTGAAATTATATTATATTTTTAAAAAGATTATTAGGTAGCTTTATACTATGGAGCCCGGTTCCAGTTTTTAAAATTGTCTGCAATTCTATGAAATGTAAATATTATATTTTATATTTTAGCTGTCGCCTAAATTGTAATACTTTTCCACTAATCTACTATCCAATACCTATAAAGGGGAAGTGGGTTTGATAGGTGTATTATGTATATTGAAAAACTGAGCTCAGTGTGGGCTGTAGAATATTACCTACCCTATATTAGTAAAAAAAATATATTAAAATTGGTTGATTCTATGGAACAGGATCATAATTCCCGTAGAGCGTATTTTTGTGGACAAAGATATAAATACATAAATTTGACTTACAATATTATGCTGTATCTGATCAACGTGTGACTTCGATACCGGTAAAGAGTTCTTATTATTGTTTAATTATTCTAACGATATAAAAATGTATTTTATTTTATTTAATGTATGTATTTGTATTTATTAAAATGCATAATATATTATTTTAAATACAATTACTGTGTAATAGATTTTAAAAGTTTTTTTTATTTCCGGAAAAGTGCTCTTGGAGTCTAAAAATAAGATTATAATAAAATGAAATAATGTAATTATTTGTTTAAATAATTATATTGAATTGTATAAATATTTAATGATATCGACTTTTTTTTGTTGGAAACACGGATCAATCAATATCACATTTTGTGGAAACTGGTATAAAAAGGAACGGTACCTATATTTTTGTGGAAACATGTATCGTCCAAGGTTTCAGTCGTTATAAGAGTGCTCGTGAGATAGCCAAAAATATAATTTATATAATATACATAAAAACTGATTCGTACAGCCAAGGGAGCCGGCAGAAATTTTCACCGGGGGTGGGAGAGGGGCAAGGTGTATATTATACATATATTCATAACATATTAGCCATTAGGTATAGTATTTTATAGTTTAATCACAAACTTTTCCTAAACAATGGAAACGAGCTCAAGTCATCATGCTACTTAAACCAGGAAAACCTCCTGAACAAGTAACTTCATACAGACCTATATCGCTTCTTCCGAGCTTATCTAAATTATTCGAAAAATTACTGTTAAAGCGTCTAAAACCAATAATAGAAGTAAAACCGCTTATTCCTGAACACCAGTTCGGATTCCGGAGTAAACAATCAACAATTGAACAGGTCCATCGTGTCACAAATATAATAAACAACGCACTGGAAGAAAAAAAATACTGCTGTGGAGTATTCCTTGATATTGCGCAAGCTTTCGATAAAGTTTGGCACAAAGGATTACTTATTAAGCTACGCGAACAATTGCCGCATACTTGGTGCGCACTTATCGAGTCCTATCTGTCTGAA